>NW_026057578.1:41992011-42053169 GCF_023721935.1 Panthera uncia | reverse complement strand
TCCCCCTCTCTCTCCCTCTCTCTCTCCCTCTCTCTCTCCCTCTCCCCTGCTTGTGTTCTCTCTCTCTCAAAATAAATAAATGAACTCTAAAAAAAAAAAAAAAAAAAAATACAAACACCAAAAAAAAAAAAACTTCAAAGACGTCCAGTCTAGTCCCAAATAGAATCATGCTCATTTAAGGATACAAGCCTGCCTCCTCTAGCTTCTCTTCTGCATTTCATCCTCCACCCTGCCACTAGTGTTCTATCCAAACATAAGAATCTGATCTTGTCGCTTTCCTGCTTAAAATTTTCCAAGACTTCCTCAGCAGGTCATTCTGGCCCTTCCTTCTGCCTCTGGCCTCTCAGCCTACCTTTTCTGCCCTGCCTCCCATATCTTCCAGAGTGCCCAATTTCCTTCCAGACTGAACTTCTCATTCTAGAACCTTCCTTAACTCTAACTGCCATAATTATTGACCTGTTAGTTTCTCAGACTGGAATGTTTCTATTACCCTTCCATCCTGAAAACCTCTGACCACTTCCCCAGGGATCATTAGTGGTTTGTTCTTTAATCCCACATTTCATCACTTCTCAAATCATTAATAAGCATCCAGATCACCTGAGGATCTTATTAAAATGCAAATTCAGGGGTTTAGGGGGTGAGGTCTCAGATGCCCCCAGGTGATTCAGATGCTTCTGGTCCTCAACCCATACTTTGAATAGTGAGGTCTTATGGTTTTTCCCTAATGTTTGTTACTGTAGACCTGTCATTGTTTATATAAATTTGCCACCACCACCAGTTTAGACTGAGTTCTTTGAGGACAGGGACTGTTTAGGATGTACCTTATATGGATTGGCATCATCCCTGATCTCTAATAGGTGTTGAATACACATTTGTTCAGTATGTGAACCAATATCTAAAAATGTTTTACAATTCATCAGGCAAACTTCTATGTTGGTTCATTATAACCTAAGATGAGCCCCCATTTTTAAGAGTCCCTTAAACTTTAACCTCTGCCTTTACACATAGATTTTCTGGGTCTTTCTATTCTTCCTCATACCACAGGGGAAAACATTTTGACATAAAGCCCCTCCCGAAATACGGATGTATTCCATTGCAAAATTAGAAAACATTTTTCATACTTAATCTGAGCATATACATATAAGCATTTTCATTTAAAAGCAATAGTATGGCAGGAAGAATAAAGTATACATTAACAAAGAGCTTAGAGATGTATGTTAATACACTGGAAAAAGTTTTGTTTATTTGCAGGTGGACACAACCCTGTCGTAAACAGTATAGGAAAACTAGTTTCTACCCTGCGTCCCTACAAATTCACCTGTTCTCTCTCCCCTTGGGCACCCCCAACTGTCCATTCTATAGTCTCTCCTATAGTTCCCTCCTCTGAAGAAAAGAGGAGGGAACTAATTCTTTTGTTCCCTTTTGTTCCCACTAATTCTTTGTTCTTCTCTAGGTAAGATGTTTTTTCCCTCTTCTTTTAGAATTTTTTTTTTTTAATCCTCGATTTTCTATAATTTGAAAATGATAGACCTAGGTGTAGCGTTTTGTTCTGCGTTTATCCCTCTTGGTGTTCTTTGAGTTTTCTGGGTCTGTGGTTTGGTATCTGACAATAATTTGGTTAAATTATCAGTAATAGTTTCAAATATTTCTTCTGTTCCTTTCTTCTAGTATTACCATTTCGTGTATGTTACACCTTTTGTAGTTGTCCTACATTCGTTGGGTAGTCTGGGTTTTTTTCAGTCTTCATTGTCTTTGCTTTTTGCTTTTGAGGTTTCTGTTGACATATCCTCTAGTTCAGAGATTCCTTTCTCCTCCGTGCCCGATCTAATAAGCACATCAAAGGCATTCTTCATTTCTGTGGGTCTTATTTTGTCTTTTAGTATGCTTTCCAATTTTTTCTTGATAACTGGACATGATGTACTGGGTGAAAGGAACAGCAGTAAGTAGGCCTTTAGTGATGTGGTGAGGTTGGGGTGAGGGGAAGACCATTCTATAGTCCTGTGATTTGGTCTCATTTTTACTGAATCTGCCTCTCGACTGTGAACTTCACAAGTGTTTCTCTGAAACAGGCTGCACACCCCCCACCCCCCGCCCCGCTGCCGTCCTTCCCTCCCCAATCTCTGCCCTTCAGTGGGACAGCATAGCTGGAGTAGGCTGGAGGTGAGGATCTTCTTTCCCTAGATCAGGAGGTTCTGGTAACTAGTTTCCCCTCAGAGCAGGCCTTGTTAGGACTGAGGCATCTGGTGTATTTCAAGATGGTTCCTTTTCCCCTCCTGCCTTCAGTAGGGGATTTTTCTTTGTCATTTACTGTGGGAACCTGGTAGAGCTGCAGGAGGTGAAACAGATGTTGGGGGGGTGGGGGGTCCCCTGTGACTGAGTCTCCCCAGAGTTTCTGTCAGACTTGTCCACATTGAGCCTCCAGCAATTTGTCAGTTACAGCTCAGGTTTTCTTACCCCGCACTGATTCCCAGGGTGGTTTCTACTTGAGTCTCTGCTTTAGGAAGCCATAACTCCCTGTATTTGCCTGTCTTATCTACAGTTTGGGCACAGCAGTCTGCCCTGTGTATTCCTCTCTCCTATGGATCCAAGAAGAGTTGTCTGTTCAGCTTTTTATTTATTGTTAGGACAGAGTAGCAACTTCCAAACACTTTACAGGCAGACCAGGGAAACCTGAAGTCTGCCCCTTTCCTTTTAAATTTTTTTTTTTTAAACGTTTATTTATTTTTGAGACAGAGAGAGACAGAGCATGAGTGGGGGAGGGTCAGAGAGAGAGGGAGACACAGAATCTGAAACAGGCTCCAGGCTCTGAGCAGTCAGCACAGAGCCCGACGCGGGGCTTGAACTCACGAACCGCGAGATCGTGACCTGAGCCGAAGTCAGACGCTTAACCGACTGAGCCACCCAGGCGCCCCTGCCCCTTTCCTTTTAAAGAAGCTTCCCAGAAGTACCAGGCAGGGCTTCTACTTTTATCTCATTGACCAGAATGTAGTGTATGGCTGCCAGGGGCACTGGGAAATGTGGTCTGTTCTCTGAGCAGCAATGTGTTCAGCTAAGAAATTGGGATTCCTATACCTAGACAGGAGGAGAAAGAGGGTACTGGGAGATAACCAGCAGTAACTACCATGGCTAGATACTATTACTCCATTCTACAGGTGAGGTAAGGTGAAGAAATGTTCCTTAGGAATCCAGAGGAATTAGTGATCTGCTCCCAAGCCCATGACCTTTACTGTCAGGCCACGTGACACATCAGTGGTGCTGAACAAAAGACCTGAGCTACCTCTTATTGCTTCCTTAACACTACAGAGGGGGGTTATACAAAATGAAGCAAATGGAAGCTGTAGAAAATACATTCTGGACATTCCTTTATTGTAGCCGGGTCCTCTTGGATCAACTGCCCCAAGGGCCTAGACATCTATTTTAGGAAAGAACTAAATATATTTAAGTATATTCATGGGAACAGCACAGTACTACATGGTAACACTTGATTTCTGTGTTAGTCTTCATGGTAAAGTAAAAGTTATATGCTTTTTTTTATAACAACATTTTATAACCTTATAAACAATACCGATACGTGTTTTTCAGTTACTGGCGTACTACTTGAATGAAACCATGAGAAATTGGAGTGGAAAGTGGCACAACACTCCTGACCAATGGTTATTCCCCCTCTTGGGTCTTCTGTTCCAAGTTCTGGTGAAAAGTATAGACCCTTTCTCCAGAAAAATAAATACTTGCTCCTACTCACAAAGGTTGGCTTACATTTTCAGGGAGCTCGTGGACTGTCCTGAAGCCCATCCCTTAAACTACATATTTCAGGAAAGGTTTGGGGGGAAATTCTAAAAAGGAAACCTGAGGTAGGGGTGACTGAACAGTCCTACAGTTCCTCCTCCACTGGGTTGCTATCACCCTGGTTATGAGTGCAGCATGACTCTTTCCAGACCCTTACAATACAGAGCATTTAGAAAAACACAGATGGCCTCCGAAATGCATGTAGGACTGCAGCTTGTTTTTGTTCGCTCACTCATTCAGCAGTGTATCTTCGGGATCTATCCTTACTGTCTTCCCATTTTCCAGAAGTAATGGTACACTCTACAGTTCTGATTGGGTTGCTATACTTCTGAAGAAAGAAAAAGCCACAAAGCATTCAGAAAGGGACAAATAAAGGCATCTGGAATCCGGTATTTGATTTAAGGATAGACAAAATGACTTCAAACTCTCCAGAATATAAAGAAGCTCAGGGGTTGAATGTGACCACAAGTTAAAATAAATCATGAAGGGTAGGAATGAAGTAAATAGAAAATCTCAGCAAATTATAAAAATAAGAAGGCATCTCTTAAAAGCTCAAAGTGTGTACTTTCAGAAAAAATAGGGAGGCAGTTTTACATGGGTAAGGACAGGAGGAAGGTTGGGAGATGGAGGGAAAGGAAGACCTGACAGGCAGTAACAGACTGGTAGTGGTGAGCTTTCCAGTTGGGACCCATTTTTCCCCCACCCCGTTATTTTCTGCAGACCTCTGCCTCTCTCCTGACTACCAGAGAGCTAGAAAACCTCATTACCAGTGAAGTGCCCACTGCCAAGGCTGCTGGGTAATGTCAAGGCAGCACTAGAGCCCTGTGGGGGTATGGAGATGACACCAACACATGCAAACGGGTTGTCCAAGCTTGGAAATTTCCCTCATCCCCCTTTTACCTCCCCTGCCTCTGGGGACTAAATAGTTCTATCCTGCTAAGGAGAGAGTATACTCCGAAGTCATCTGGAAGGGCGGGGCCTCCTGGTTGAGGTTGGGGGGGGGGGGCGCCCAGTTTGCAACCTCAGAGGTTCCCCAGCTTGGTGCATCTCTACCCATCTTCCCCCAGACTCCCCAGGAGTGGTACCCGTCCTCAACCCCTGCCCCAGGTATTCTATACAAACCCAGCCAGATGAAAACCCTAAGGACATATGTATGAGTCCATAGGTAAAGTTAATGAGATGGAGGAGGAATCCTAGCATTATGAAAGAAAAAGGCAACAAACTGAACAATTTCAAGCAAAAGAAGAAATAGGGCAAGAAATTAAAATGAGCATAGTAAGTATTCTCAGATAAGGAAAGATACTGGGAGACCAAAAGCAAGAACAAGCAGTTATGGAAAAAAATGCAGACGTTAGGAATATTCTTGAACTGGAAGATTCAATAGAGGGGCTGGACTATGGATGGATATATGTAAATAACAAAGATGTGAGTCAGAAGATGAGGTCAAGTAATTCACTGTCTCAGAATGCACCAAGAAAGGATAAAGAAGATGCAAAGAACAAGAGAAGAATTTCAGAGACCTGGAAAATAGAGGAAAAGGACGAGTATCTATCTGTATATAGGAATCCCAGAATGGTGAAATCAGCAAACTAGGGAAGAAAATACTTGGAAATACTTTAGTTCTGCTACATTTTAAAAGTTAATTCTTGAATCCATCATTTCCACATTTATGTTTTGGGCCTATGATGTGCCAGCTCTTCAGAGCCATGAATAAGACAGACAAGGCTCCTGCGCAGTCCTGAAGCTTAAATCCTAGTCAGCTTCAGGCAAACAATGAACAACCAATCAAAGAAGTACTTCAGTGACCATAAAACTGGGTGATTTGACAGAGGGTAACTGGGGGCGGGAAGGGCACGCTTAAATCAATGCTCAGAGAAGTCTGATCCAAAGAAACAGAATTTAAGCTGAGGCTTAAATGCCAAGAAGGACTCAATTGTGTGAAGGTAGTGGGGAACATCCCAGGCAGATGGGCTGAGGTCAGCGTGTTCTAAAAACAGAAGGAAGACAGTGTGGCTGGAGCCTGGAGAGCCAGGGTGGGTGGACCCAAATGAGACTGAAAGTGTAATTATAATTACCAGATGATGTAGGACCGTGCAGACGATGGTAAAGAGATCAGGGTGGATTAATGAAAGGACTGAATTATTGCCCCTGTATAAAGCACTGTATTTATATTATTTTCAATTACATTAGGCTGTACCTAAGAAACGGACAAAATTCAACTATCTTTGACCTACAAAAGCAGGAGTTTTTTTTTTTTTTCTTTTTAGTAGGATGCCCACCCAATGTGGGGCTTGAACTCATGACCCTGAGATCAAGAGTCACATGCTCTACTAACTGAGCCAGCCAGGTGCCCCCAAAAAGTAGGACATTCTTGTGGTTCAATCTAATATACATCAATTAGTAGGAGTCCAAGCAGCCTGGCATTTTAAAAAGATATTTGCATCATCCTATCTATTATTACCACCTGAATTTCTTGTAGGAAAAAGAGGAGGTAAGTTAAAAAAAAAAAAAGAAAAAAGTTTGTGTTTGGGGTCAAAGCAATTGTCTTATTTACATTCACAACGGGATGCTACTTTGAAATCTTTTCAGTTAGATTTGATATGTTTACTGGGTCCTACTGGATGCCAGCTGTGGCCATGTTAGCTACCAGGAATACATGGGCCCTGCCACAAGGAGATCATGAGTGAAAACAGATTGATGCCAAGATAAACTTGGCCCAGGTTCCAGTGGGAATTCTCAGGATCCTACTGATGGGGCAGATCAAACCAGGGAGGTGTGACCAAATCTTGAGTGGGGCATCCGGAGAGGAAGGAAGTGAGCATTTGTTACCGACATGACCTCTCGCTTAGGTTGGTGAATACAAATATGGAAGAGATGGCTAGGGGGCTGACTCAGAGGCTGATGATTGGGGGAAGAAAACACCTAATGTTCTTACCCAAAAATTAGACTCCATGGACCAAGGTACCTAGAAAGATACAGATGTAGGGATTTTTGTTTGCTGCTTTTGTTTCTTGCTTTGGAAGAGGGGATGGTTATGATTTATACCCAGTTTTCCCTTCTGGGGGTGTGAGGCAGAATGTGAAATGGTGCTTCAGCCAAAGAACCCCAGCTCTGCCCAGTGAGGAAATTTGGAGCATATTCAAGGACAGCTCTGCTAGAAACAGCTGAGGGACAATGGCCATGATGTGAAATTGGAGTGTCTTTTCATATAACTTTTGCCTTTATCACTACAACTCCGGTATTTCTATCACCAGGCTCCCAAGAAGGTGTTTTATACCATTGGCACAAGTTCTGGTCTTGACTGGCTGTGTGACCTTTTAGGAGGTACACTTCTCTGGACCTCCTTATCCTTGCAAACTGAAGGTGTTAGGTTAACCCCTTTGGTTCTAAAGTGTAATGCCTGCACAATACAGAAAATGTCTTGAGTATCTAGGGCCATATTAGCAATTTGTGGAGTATCCTAGTAATACTAAAGCAGACCTCTGAATTTTGATTTATAAACTCTAGGCCTTGTGCTCTTGATACAAGGCCTGTTTTTACAGCAAAATCACTAAGTTGCTATAACTGTCCAGGTTGTGGACTCCTAGCGGGTCCCCATCTGGGGAAAAGAAGCTGATTGGCACAAAAGGGGCAAGCAGCACTAATGAAACACACTCTTATACGTAACTAAGGGCCACACATCACATCTTACAGTATTTTTCCCCCCTTTGGTCGGTGTAAATTCAGGCCCCCTTGCAAGATGTTCCACATTGGAGGTGGAAGGAATCACTTGCTCATTTGTATTCTCCCTCCAATGGAAAACCTTTCCTCCCACCCCTTGAGCCAGTGAGTCACTTCCGCCCTTGAAACCTCTACAGCTTCCTTTCCTTTCTGGCCCTGGCCTGGCCATTTGGAGAGGGGTCCGGGCCGTCGGGCCAGAAGGTGTTCAGGCAGGAGGCAGCACACCTTGAATGGCTTTGAAATCTCAGGAGGATCCTCCCCATAGGAGAAAATATCTGTGTGGTCTGACAAATGCTGGGTGTTGGATTCCAGATTCCGTGTTTTCCATTTTATCTTAAAAACTCTAGGAAAGAAACTCCCATAGAAGGTAGTGCCTACCGCAGGTTTATTTTATGACTCATGGAAATTTCTTAAATGATAAATATTGGCTCAGCTATAGCCTGACATAAGAAACACTCAACTAGACCAGAGTCTATGGTTACAAGAAACAAGAAGAACGTGTTCAACAAATAAACTGTGACTCTGTGTCCAAGCTTTCAGAGGAAAAAAAGCAGAAAGTATTGCCTGGATTCCATGAGGTGGCTTGGCAAGCCACAATTTCATTTGTTTTTCTGGAGGACAAACTTTCCCAAGATGGTTGCAGTATCATCCTGGCCAGGAAACCGTTTCATATGCCTTTGGTTTTCTACTTTATTTAGTCCAGCCTCCTTTTGGCTAATATAATGAAAATGCTTCACCAACCATAAAAATTAATGAGGGTGAAGGAGGAAATATTTTCCCCTCAGGAAAAAAAAAAAGGAAAATAAATATTTTCTTTCCTGAGTAAAACTCCCTCTATCTCTGTGCATACACAAAGCTAGTCATTCTGCATAGATGTTAACAACCCAGACTATCAACTTGTTTCAAAGAAAATTCAGAAATTATGAGCCTTGGAGTGCCTGGGTGGCTCAGTCGGTTGAGCGTCCAACTTGGGCTCAGGTCATGATCTCACGGTTCTTGGGTTCGAGCCCCGCGACAGGCTCTGTGCTGACAGCTCAGAGCCTGGAGCCTGCTTCGAATTCTGTGTCTCCCTCTCTGTTCCTCCCCTACTCACATGTGTCTCTCTTTCTCTCAAAAATAAGTAAAAGATTTAAAAAATTAAATAAATAAATAAATTATGAGCCTTAAATATGGCTCCTCCTGAGTAGGTTTTATTTCTCACAAAACGAAGTCAGCATTACCTTCCCATCAGCTGGTTTTATCTTCTAAAGAAAATGTGAATAGTAATATCCATACCCAATGAAAAGGCTAGCGTCACAACTTATCAAACCTAGTACTGAGTAGCTTGAATCTACCTTTTGCGAGCAGGTTTATCCTGTATAACTGTTGTAGGTTTGTTAACAGAGCAGCATTACTTGTAATGTTCTTTTTTTTTAATTTTTTAAATTTTTTTAACATTTATTTATTATTGAGAGACAGACAGATCATGAGCATGGGAGGGGCAGAGACAGGAGGAGACACAGAATCTGAAGCAGGCTCCAAGCTCTGAGCTGTCAGCACAGAGTCCAACGCAGGGCTCAAACTCACAAACTGCAAGATCATGACCTGAGCCGAAGTCGGACACTTAACCAACTGAGCCACCCAGGTGCCCCATTTTTCTTTTTAAGTTTATTTATTTATTTGAGAGAGCAGGGAAGAGGCAGAGGAAGGAGGAGAGAGAAAATCTTAAGCAGGCTCTGTGCCCAGCTCAGAGCCCCACTTGGGGCCCCATCTCACAACCATGAGAACATGACCTGAACTGAAACCAAAGTCAGATGCTTAACCAACCAACCAAGCCACCCAGGCACCCCTACTTGTAATGTTCTTTAGAATCGGCTATCCCAACACACACACACACACACACACACACACACACACACACACACACACTTTATAGAAGACTGGAGTCACAATAAATACATGGTGAGGAGGATTAATAAATAAAATGAGAAAAGACTTAGGCCATAATTCCATGCTTCAAATAGAGCAGCCAAAGAGATTGGGTCCCAAGCCAGGGCCCTGGGAGGAGGAAGAACCAAATATGAAAAGGTGTTTTTAGTAAATCTGCCAGGCCATGCTGATAACTCTCCTAAAACCAGTCACAGGCATTCATACCTCCCTTGGGGAAGAGGAGACCATACTGGGATAGCCGTGGACACCCAGAGCCAAGACCCTAGAGCACATTGCAGAGGACATTGGACGGCAGAGAAACCGCTGAAGGCCATTCCATAGGCTCTTGTAGAAACCACCATGAGGTAGGAGAGTAACAAGGTGGCCGGCGTGATCTGGAACCCGAGTGCAATGGGAAGGGGTATGCAACAAGACACTGCATCCGACTGCCCTTTGCCCCAGCCGCTGAGAAACTTATCTCAAGTTTCTCCAGAGAGAGAAACTGCGAGAGCCAGATTAATCAGGGAGATGAACCATGGGGCCTGGTGTCAATACTGAGGAAACGGGACTTCCCCTCTGGAAAGCCATGGCCCTATGAATTTTTCCTCCCTTTGCTTCTCTGCTCATCTTATATTAATAAGCCTTGCAACCTAATGGGAAGGGAGCTTTCCCCACTGGAGAGGCCGTGGCAGGAGTGTCTCTGCAGGTAGTCAAGGTGATGCTGGCAACCACAGAGGCAGCAGTTGTGGGGAGGGCTCGGCAAGATCATCTTGCTTGCTGCACCGAGAGAGAGGGAGCCCCCTGGGCCCTGAGCCAGGACAGAGATGGGCCCTGGGTCATTCTGGTGGTTGAGCCAAAGAGCAGTAGAAATAATTACAGAATGGAAATTGCTTTGTTGCATTTTTTTCCTAGTTATTAAAAAAAAAATGCAAGTTTGTTAGGAAAAAAAACAACCCTGAAAAGAGAAAGAAAATAAGGGTTCCAAGGTCGTCGGCCCAACACCTTTTTGTCCAATAATTAAAAAGAATTAAAAGGGCGCCTGGGTGGCTCAGTTGGTTAAGTGTCCTACTTCGACTCAGGTCATGATCTCACGGTTTGTGGGTTTGAGCCTCACGTCGGGCTCTGTGCCAACAGCTCAGAGCCGGGAGTCTGCTTCAGATTCTGTCTCTCTCTCTCTCTCTCTCTCTCTCTCTGCCACTCCCCTGCTCACACTCTGTCTCTCTCTCTCTCTCTCAAAAATAAACATTAAAAAAACTTCTAAAAAAAGAATTAAAAATTTTAATTATACAAATTGTCTAAGAATACCTTCTCCTTATTTTTTTTAAAAAAGAAAAAGGCCACATAGAAAACTTCACCTTCACTGCCCTGCATTTCTTGGCCCCTCACCAAAATTAAGCCCTGTCATTGGTGTGGAATGTGTCCTCCAGAGTTTGTGTTGTACATCCATACTCCATACCACACATTTGCACATATGCACATACACCATTGAGGGACCAACACAGACATAGTTTTCGTATTCCTGTGATTTAAAAAAAAATGTTAATAGTACTCTTCATCATCAGCTTGCTTCCCTATGCTTGGAAGGCAACCAAATGGCTTGCTTTATCACTTCTCTCAGGTCTGTGCTCAGATGTCACCTCCTCAGTGAGGCTTTCCCTGATTACCCTGCCTAAAATTACCACACACCTCTAACCTTCCAGTTCCTTTCTCTGCTTTATGTTTCTCCATAACATTCATCATCAAACCTCGCACATTTTTCACTTGTTTTTCTCATCTACTTTCTATTCCTTCCCCCCCCCCCCCATTTAAATATAAGGTCCACGAGAACAGGGATTTTAAACCATTTTTTTTCACTTCTGTATTCCTAGTGCCTAGAAGAGTGTTAACACATAGTGAGTTGTGAATAAGTATTTGTTGAATAAGTAAATGAGTTAAGTTCCAAATAGTTGGTGGGAAAACATGGCAGGTGTAGACACCATGCCTACAGGGCAGCGGCCATCTTGTGAGCACAGACACCAAGCCACGCACTGAGGACAGCAGAGCGAAGAGTGGTCCAACATACCAGCCCTGAACTGCCTACCTCTAGACTCTGTGCCTGAAGACAAAAAGCAGATCTTATTTGGTTAAACTATTGTTGGCTACCTGCTGTGTGCACCCGCATGCAATCCTAGCTGATACCAGTCCATACATCTCAGAAAAGTTGAGATGTTTTCTGAGGGTAGAAAGAGAAGAGGGCTGGGGACAGAACCCGCAGGAACTCCAGTAGTTCAAAGATGTGAAGCTCAAGAGGATCCCTTCAAGAGGCTAAGAAACAGAAAACCCAGAAGCAAGTGGAATAACGGGCGTAAGAAAGGGTGCTTCAAGGGGCGCCTGGATGGCTCAGTCGGTTGAGCGTCTGACTTCGGCTCAGGTCATCTTCTCATGGCTCATGAGTTTGAGCCCCACATCGGGCTTTGTGCTGACAGCTCAGAGCCTGGAGCCTGCTTCCGATTCTGTGTCTTCCTCTCTCGCTAACCCACTCGCGTTCTGTCTCTGTCTCTCTCAAAAATAAATAAACATTAAAAAAAAAAAAAAGAAAGAAAGGGTGCTTCAAGAAGGGGAATGTAGTCAGCAGACTCAAATATTGATGAGCAGTCCTGGAGGGGAAATGGCATGTTGGACTGTGAACTTGGGGGCGGACGTTGAGAGAGTGTCTTTCTGAGGACTCCTATTTTCCCCATGAAGTAGCAGACATAACCATGTGTGGTGGCTAATTTTATGTGTCAAGTTGATTAGGCTTTGGTGCTTGATGGCTTGGTCAAATTCTAGTGAAGACATTGATGTGAAGATATTTTGTAGATGTGATCAACATAATCAGTAGACATGGACTTGAAAGGGCGGGCCTACGCCGGCCGACTCCATCTTGTTCTGTGTCCTTCACCTTGACCACACCTCCTCCCCTTGAGTAACCCCTCCCCCCCACCTGCCTAACAGGACTCGGACCTTTCCCCAGCCAATCGGCTGAGGCCATAGCCATTACCTCACCAACTGCCCCTAGGCCCCAATAAAACCTTTGTCCTTTTGAAACTCGCTCTCTCTCCCTGGTATCTCACCGCTGCGTTGGTGCAGGTAGGGGATTGAGCTCGAGCTAGCTCGAATAAAGGCTCTTTTGCTTTTGCATCGGACTCGGCTCCCTGGTGGTCTTTGGGGATCACGAATTCTGGGCATAATAATATATGGTTCTTTTTCCTTTCATTTGAAAATGTCACAAATGGCTGATTTCTGAAACAGGTAAACTTTTCAGCTGATCTTGTCCTTCACTTTTCTGCTGTCTTTTTGTCTTTTTGTTTTTGATTTGTAATTTTCATTACCTAGTACTTTGTCTTTTGTCTAATACGCAAACCATCCCCCTGTGTTTATTTTAGCTTTTAACATTGTTTAGGGTTTGTTGTTCTTTATTGTTTTTTTTTTTTTTTTTTTTTTAACACAAAGCAGTTTACGTTTTAGATAGGCAAATCTTCCAATCTTTTCCTCTGAGGCAGTCATTTCTCTTTAGAAACGTTGGCCTCGGGGCGCCTGGGTGGCTCAGTCGGTTAAGCGTCCGACTTCGGCTCAGGTTGGCTCAGGTCATGATCTCACGGTCTGTGAGTTTGAGCCCAATGTCGGGCTCTGTGCTCATAACTCAGAGCCCAGAGCCTGTTTCAGATTCTGTGTCTCCCTCTCTCTGACCCTCCCCCCTTCAAACTCTGTCTTTCTCTGTCTCACAAACAAACATTAAAAAAATCTTTAAAAAAAAACAAAAGAAACATTGGCCTCATATACAGGCTTTCTGCTTTCACATGAAGATGACACAAACAATCATTATCCAACAGATACATTGTGCAGTTTAGGAATGGAGTTTATGGTGTTCGTTACCGTTTTAGTGTTTTGAACCTCTAGATGCATGGGAAAGTCTTAATATATTATTTTTCCTAAAAACGCAAATAGTTTTGTTTACTGAAAAAGTCAGTTATTGGAACTGCTAAGAGTTTGGTGACTTTTGAAAAAAGAGGGATGTTTTCCTTTTCCATGAAGGCTTGGGTCTTCCACAGAACTGTGAAAAATACTGGATACCTCTCCAGCTTCGGGTGATGGATATTGAGGAAGAGTAAGCCGTTCAAAGCAGAATTAGGGTTGAAACTCCATCTATTATACTCAACATTGTGTTGATTTAATGGGCACTTACATACAAATGTTTTTAAGTTACATGATTTATTTCTTAATACCTCCATTAAAACCAGCGTAGAATGAACACAGTTTTTTGTTTTGCTCTGTTGTATTATTGTCACTTAAGGGTTGACCCATTAAAACAAATATATAAACTTCAGAGGTGTCTCAGTGGCTCAGTCAGTTGAGCGTCAGATTTTAGCTCAGGTCATGATCTCGCCATTCGTGAGTTCGAGCCCCATGTCAGGCTCTGTGCTTAACAGCTCAGAGCCTGGAGCCTGCTTTGGATTCTGTGTCTCCCTCTTTCTCTGCCCCTCCCCTGATCACGCTCTGTCTCACTCTCTCCCCCCCCCAAAATAAATAAAGATTAAAAAAAAACAAAACAAAACATTCCAACTCTTGATTTCAGCTCCTGTCATGATCCTAAGCTCATGAGATCAAACCCTGCGTTGGGCTCTGTGCTGACAGCATAGAGCTTGCTTGGGATTCTCTCTCTCCTCTCTCTCTTTGCCCCTTCTCTTGCTCGTTCTTTCTCTCTCTCAAAAGAAATAAACATTAAAAAATAAATAAAGGAACTCCAGCCCATTTAATGATCTGAAAACAGTGATGCAGGGCTCTAGTAGCTGCTGCCAGTTCCCCTCCTGTATCCCCTTCCACTCTCTCACGCTGAAGGCTGCAAACTCTGAACTGCCTGCCATTTTCTGTCCCGTGTCCTAGAGGGTGAATGCCTTTGGGAGCAGTTCCCAACCAAAGATGGACAGGGAGCTGTGAATAAGTACCCAGCTTCCTCCCTCCTTGGGTGGGATAGTTCTGTGGGGTGTCCTGTTCTGTCTCCTAGAGGTCCCAGATACAGTGAGCTCCTGCTGCCCACAGAGGTAGTGGTGATGACACCCCCGTGACTGGCCACCTTCCCTTCCTGCCTTATGTCCCCCATTCATCTACTGCTGTGACATGATCATCTCCCAAATACACCACTTGTGCTCAGAGGCTGTTTCTGGGGGATTCCAAACTAAGACAAATGCTTAAAGCCCATCAGCCTATATGCAAAAAAAAATAATCGCTAATGTCTATTAAGCACTTACTATGTGCCACCCATCATTCTGAACACATTATGTAGCCCTCACAACATCTTTTGGGAACTACTATCACCCCCAGTTTCTAGATGGGGCATGTGAGGCTTAGAGAAATTAAGTCTCTTTTCTGAGACCATGTAGCTAAAGGGTCACAAAGAATTATTAAAGTTTATTTATTTATTTTTGAAAGAGAGAGAGAGCACAAGTAAGGGAGAGGCAGAGAGAGAGAATCCCAAGCAGGCTCTGCACTCTTAGTGCAGAGCGCGACATGCGGCTCAAACTTAAGAAACCCTGAGATCACGACCCGAGCCAAAATCAGGAGTCAGACGCTTAACCAACTAAACCACTCAGGCACACCATGGGTTGCAGAGAATTTAAACCTAGACCATTGAACTCAAGTGTCCATAATTTTAGTCCATACATCCTATGGCACAGTATATCAGTTTACTTCAAATAACTTCACTGGTACATTATTTAATAGGCCTTGGGAGGGCATTTTGCTGATAGTTGAGCTGACTGATTTTTTTTGCAGTCCCCAGCAATCATAACGTTGCCTAACTTGGATCATCTACACTCATCCAACTGAAGTTCGAGTCACTGCAAGAAGCTTCTATTTTCTTCCAACCACGTCAAGAAGTTTTCTCCTGGCTCTTCTAACACGTGAGTCTGTTTTTGCTGCTAACTGCAGTTCCTGCTGTTTTTGTCAAACCTAGCTGCCCGGCTTACAATTTATTGTATGATAAAGGTCACCATTTAATGCCCTAATAATCAGCTGAGCGGATCCAGGATTTTAGCTGGATGTGATGTTGTGCAAGGCACGTTCATTATTGGTTTGAAAGGCAGCATTTCACGGGCTCTGGATGACCGTTATTTGAACTGAAAAATTCTTCCAGCCGCTGACCTTATCAAGTTTTTTTCTTTGTTACACGGCAAAATATTATGCTCTCCTTCTGGTCCCACTGTCGGTCTTCAGAAAGAGTAAAACAAAGGTTTTGTGGTTCCTAGAAAATGTTATAAAATTGTTTCCCAAGTTAGGTCATTGCAGTTGCAAAATTCTTGTTTTGGTCAAACACTTGGCCAAAAACAACAGAGGCAGTGGTCAGTCATTATTTGAGGAAAAAGAAATCTTGGGCTTTGCTAAGGATTGCTACCTTCCTTTCCACTGGAACAGAGACCAAGTCCTCCAGCTGGGCCTAAACTAGTCTTGAGATCAATCTCTTTCTCTCCTTGCAGAGATACATTTTAATTTACTGGCTGATTTCCCTAGGTTTTGAAATGGCCCCATAAAATTTTAGAAGGCATTTTAACTTTATAAGGCAATTATATGAAATTAACTGTCAGAAACTTCTTGAGCCAACTCGAAATCAAAACAAACCATTTTCTCAGGCTGTAGACTCTAATTCTGCTCTAATTTTTTTAACTGAGTATTTGAATTTAGGGGACTATTTTCAATAATGTACTTGGGAAGGCTGGTTCTCTTCTTTGAGTTTGCAGGGATTGAAGAAAGAACAAATTTCTACCCATCAATTTCAGCCCCTGTGTTATAGCAAATACTCGGCGCCCAGGAAGAGACAAGCAACAAGCGCTAGGGAATCAGAAAAGACTTTTTATTTGTCACCGGTGCCAGCCCAGCGGAGTCAACTCCAAAGGCTGAGCATCTGGCTTGGGTTATACTGATCTTTTATACATATGTGCTTCCGGGTTGGGCGGGACTAGTATATTCAAGCTTCAGATTCCTGGCTTCTGGCTGATGCAAGAGGAAAGCAAGATTGCAGAAGCCAAAAGCATGCAAGGGGACTATCCGGCCTTGGATATCCGGCTGGCCCTTTTTATTCGCATTTACCAGCTTTCCTTCTCAATTGGAGAGATGGATCAGTATTATTTCATAGTTAACATGATTCCAGTGAATGTTGAACAGCTGAGTTTCAAGGGAAGAAATGTCTTTATAGTGTTTGTCAACTCCTGTGGTGTGAAAACTCCCACTATTGCTGGTTTCAAGCTATCAGTGAGGTGTTAACCAGCAACCCAAATTCCTGGAAATACAATAGTTGGGTCTTATGAGCTCCTGAGAGGCAGCTCCAGAATAATACTGCAAGTGACTCGGCCAAATAGTGCCCCAAATGCAGGCTTGGGGACACTGGTGTGTTGTCCCTGCGATGTCCTGGAATTGGCCTTAGAGGTCACTAGGATATCACATAGCAAATTGTGACAAAGTGGCATTTTCAGATCCAGTGTGTGTGTTACCCAAAAACCCAGGTTAGTTTGAAAAAATAATGTACCCCGGAGAGCTGGACCCTAAATGTCCCGTTTAATTCTCATCCTTGCAGATTCTAAGTCCTACGATTAGAGTCATTGAGGATAATCCAGAAGGCATTTTAGACACAGGGGCCACTCACAGCTCTGTGGCTTGTTTAAACTGCTATGTTCAGCACAGGCTGACCACAGAACAGAACAAGCAGCTGGAATCCAGCTTGGATGCCACCCTTTGTAATGGACTACGTTTCAGGTTTACATCTGAAAAGCCACAGAGGCTGAGGATGCCTGGGGAATGTCTTCATTATCTATCACTTGAGGGCATCTCTTCTTTTTATTCATCTTCTTAAAATAGAAAGCTCTTTTGCAAGGAAGTTTTTTTTTTTTCTTTTATTGTGTCTAGTCATTCTGCTGACTGGTGCACTGTTTTCTTTCTTAACGAATGGATTTTTGTCCTGTCCCTCTATATTCCTTCTAACGATGGGAGACAACAGAAATCTAGTCATCACAGTGGAGAGCAAAGCAAATTTCAATTGAGGGCTGCTTACAAAGTTTGACCACATCTTTTGAAACAGCCCAGTCAGCAAACGTGGAGTAAGAGGACCAGGCCTCTGGTACAGCTATCGATAAGAGCCTCGAGCTTCGTCTTTGGCCAAGCGATACTCAGCTTCCCCATCTGAAAGTTTCAAGATGAAACTTCCCAACACTCAAAAACTTTGTCTTGATTTCAAGTTTCTTTCTAAGTTTCATTTGTTGTTTAATTCATTTTAGCGGATACCTACAGTGTTTCAGAAGCTTTACTGGTTGATGAATGAGATTTTGCATCCGCCAGGGTTCTTCTGTATCTGGCAGGAAATAAACGGTATAAACAAAGAGCTTAACTGAAGAGAATTTAATGAAGAGACAACCTCCAGAGCTGTGAGCAGGGTTAAGGGAATCATCAAAGCGTGATAAAGGGCCCAGAACTAGCAACAGCAGGAAGCATGAGATGCCATGAAGGGGTGATTTTGCTTAGAGGGGAGAGGGAAACAAGAAGGAAGTCTCTGTGATCTCCTGCCAGCGACCCCCATTTGCGAAACCCTACAGGAAGACCGAGGGCACGGAGTCAGGTGAAGCAATCTAGGAGGGCTAACCTTCTAGGGTTTCCAGCAGCCTGGGGAAGGATGGAAGATGGATCCCTGGACCGATCCTCTGGTAGAGAGTGGGCACTGTAGAATGAACAGCATTGACATCTGCCTTGCCTTTAAAGAGCTCTAGGCTAGTTAGAACAATCGCGTGAGCAGGTCTGCCTGGGTAGTGGAGAGGTGGAGCCTTAGCCAGGTGCCTTAGAGAGGCATCTTGGCTAAGCCTGTGGTGGGCTCAGGTGTGTGGAACTGAAGACCTCTCAACAGTCTACTTCATAAATTAATTTGCATGAGCTGATGGGTGGGTGTGGGGCGTTGTTCAAGGGAGTAAGGAAGATATTGGTTTCCAAAACCAAGGGGCAAAGACAAATGAAGAAAAGGATGGTATCTGCTGGGTGAGAAGAAAAGTCAGAAGACAAAAATATTAGATAAATGAAGGGGTAGGAGTTAGTAAGTATCAACCATGAGCTGGTGGTAGAGAGTGGAGTATAGGGTAATTCACATCATTACAGTCCTTTTGCAAATGAACTAACAAGGAAGATGGTTGGAATAGGTAGTTCTTTGAATTTTGGCCAGGCTCATATGCCCACCGAACAATGGCGCTCCTACTCAAACAGGCTGTCGTTACAAATTTCACTGGAAAACTTCACATGGAGTTTAAGTCCAAGAATTGAAGGTTAGAGCTTAAAATGTACAGTCTTAGCATCCCTTACTATACTTTCAAACTGTGTGCAGAGTCTGAAAATAGTGGGTAAAGTAGCTTGGAATATCATCCCTCCCAATTTCAGGTTAAAGCTATAAAGTTGGGTGAACTTGAGAAGATAAGAACATCTTCTCTTATGAAATAGTTAAATCAGTTCCTCTTGATATCCATGGGAAAGTATGGATGGCCCTATAAAAATGATATACCAGATGTATGCTTCAATCTGTGAATGTATATTTCTATCAGAAATGCCTTCGTGGATATGTATGCCTAATTCCTTCGTATCCGTTTCCTAAGTAGTACAAACCAGGGGCTCGCACATCCTCCTTTTAGGGCAAAATGGGCATGCCGGTTGGCCAGCTGTGACTCCATGATACATCAAACCACTTGACAATCTATTCCCAGAAGAAAAGGAGCTGTGGTTCAGATGTAGGCTGACCCAGCTTAAGAGTGGTGGTGGGTCTGTTTAATGATATCTTAAAGAGAAGTACAGAGCAGAAATATGAATAGCGTGGCTAGCTTTAAATCCACAAGAAATTATAACTGTGAAAGAGCCTTCTCCAAACTTGGTCCTGAGGATGGCGCCTGCTGGGACAATGACTCATTTCTGCATCCCTGAAGTCATGGGTATGGTCACTTTTCATGCATGACCAGAATGATGATGAATGAGCAGGTGTAGCAATGTCTAAGACATTCCGAGGTAGTGCCCCATTGTCTGGTGTTCAGGGAAGGTAAGTCCACATATATTTCAAAAGCCCTTCATTATTAGTGGTGTTAAACTCCCACCATAATCATCAGTGAAACCCTGGCTGCTGAGACCATGATACCATCTCATAAATCAAAGGAGCAAGGAGCATTTTTGTATTTTCTTGCGGTTACTAAGAAATATCTATTCTCAGCACAATTTTCCCAGAGGTGTTTGGGATTTGGGGAGGGGAGTGATTTTTCTTTTGTTATAATTTCAAATTTATAGAAACGTTGCATATGCCCTTTACCCAAACCTACCAATTATTTACATTTTTCTCCATTTGCTTTTTTATTCTCTGTATTTATTTTTATACGTGTGTATTGTATATGCATGTATATTACTTATTTTCTGACCAAATGAGGGTAAATTGGACACTGTGACTCATTATTCTTTAAACTAGCATGTATTTCCTAAGAACAAGGTCATTTTCTCACATGCCATAGTACAATTACCAAAAGCAGCCATTTAAAAAAAATTTTTTTTTTTAACGTTATTTATTTTTGAGACGGGGAGAGACAGAGCATGAACAGGGGAGGGTCAGAGAGAGGGAGACACAGAATCTGAAACAGGCTCCATGCTCTGAGCTGCCAGCACAGAGCCCGAAGCGGGGCTCGAACTCACGGACTGCGAGATCATGACCCGAGCCGAAGTCGGCTGCTTAACCGACTGAGTCACCCAGGCACCCCAAAAGCAGCCATTTTAACACCTTTAATAATATTATTATTATTATTTGAATGTTTATTTATTTTTGAGAGAGAAAGAGAGTACGAGCAGGGGAGGGGCAGAGAGAGAGACAGGGAGACACAGAATCTGAAGCAGGCTCTGACTCTGTGCTGACCAGAGCCCAGTGTGCGGCTCGAACCCACCAACGATGGTGAGATCATGACCTGAGCCGAAATTGGACGCTTAATGGACTGAGCCACCCAGGTGCCCCAACACTTGTAATATTATTATCTAATTTGTATTCCTTATCCAAATTTCACTGATCATCACAATAATAATCCTTTATAGCTTCTTTTTCTTAGTCTAAAATCCTATTCAGTATCATGCGTTGCATTTAGTTGTCATGCCTTGTCCTGGTGCCCATCAGTCGAAAAGCCCAAGGAACATATCTGTCATCCAACAAATTTGGGTTTGTTGATTCTTACTTCAGTTTCTGTACCAGACCCTGAGAAAAGCTGGTTGGTGCTCAGTGCCCTCCTGGCTTTGATAGTGTTTGAATCTGCGGCTTTACTTTCCCGGAAGTCTTCGTGTGTGTGCAGCTGGAGATTGAGCCTTGCTTGTGATGTTTCCCCATCTGTTATTACTCTTCATGCGGACTTATCACTTACAGGGTAGCTAAGCATACTATAAAGGCTGGGGCCTGATGGGGAGGCCACCCTAAGAGAGCAGGGGCTGGGGAGCCAGGGGTCTGCCCTTTCCCTCGGGTTTGCTGGTCACCCTACTGGAAATGAACCTTTCCAGGATGGCTTGTCTTTGGGGTCGATCCAGTTTTGTGGAAAGGCTTCAGGCTGTTCATCTGCACATCCTTCTGTCCCCTTTGCAATCAGCAATCGCTCTCTGGGCGACCAGGAGGCAGGGTGTTCACTCTGAGGGCGGAGTGGCCCTCTTGTGGCAGACATTTATATATCCTGGGAAATGGATGGCCCATAAAAGAAGAGCAAGCAGAAGAATCAGAATGTTAGAGCAGTATATTGGTTTGCTTGGGCTGCCATAACAAAGAAGCACAGACTGGGTGGCCTCAACAGCAGAGATTCACTTTTTCTTTTTATAGCTGTGGAGTCTTGAAGTCTGAGACTGAGGTATCGGCAGAGTTGGTTTCTCCTTGGCTGCAGATGGCCACCTTCTCCCTGTATCCTCACATGGTCTTCTCTCTGTATGTATGTCTGTGTCCTCATCTACTCTTCTTATAAGGACACCAGTCACACTGGATTAGGGCCCACTCATATGACCTCATTTTACCTTAATTACCTCTTTAAAGGCCCTATCTCCAAATATGGTTTCATTCTGAGGCCCTGGGGGTTAGGACTAAAATGTGGTTTATTTATTTTTATTCTTTATTAATTTTTTTAATGTTTATTATTTATTTTGGGGGGGGGCAGGGATAGAGAGCGAGGGAGACACAGGATCCAAAGCAGTCTCCAGGCTCTGAGCTGTCAGCACAGAGTCCAACGTGGGGCTCAAAGCCATGAACCGTGAGATAGTGACCTGAGCCAAAGTCAGATGCTCAACTGACTGAGCCACCCCAGTGCCCCTAAAACGTGAATTTTAGAGGACACAATTTGGCCCCTAACAAGCAGAAAGGAGATCTTAGAGATTGTTTTGCTCAAATCCATCATTTTAGAAAACAGATTAACTGAATTGTTCAAGACCACACAACTAGAAAACAGCAGAGACTTGGCATTTACATGAATGTTCTATACTACTCTTTGTGTCTGGAAAAAGCCCACAGCAAACTCAGGATGTATGTAAACTGAAAGAGAAAGCTCAAAGTTGTAGAATATGAAGTTGACTAAAAGGCAAACATCTATGCCTATTTTACTCAGGCTTTTAAAATAGTTGTTCAGTTCTTTAATTAAGAATGCTAATTAAAATTTTTAAGAAGCGCCATATATGCAATTAACTTTAAATGACAATAAGATGTGATGAATATAAAACCTGGTATATGACACGAGTATCCAATTATGTACATATATGTGTTCTTAGATGACTGTCATCACCATGCATCTGGTATTTTGTTTTTCTGCTCCCCTTCATGTTTGTTATAAACATTCTCACTTATATCATCATGTCTTCCACATGCTTATAATGGTTATAGACCATTTTCTCCTGTTGTTACTACACAGTTGGCTAAACCATCTTCCTCTCTGTCCTTCTCTCTCTCTCTTTGCTGTTACGCACATTTATATGGCTATAAGGTAAAGGAAATGATGTTTATTAAATGCCTACACTGCAAAATGCTTAACATAGAAGAGGATCAGGATTTCCACAAATGGTTTTGAAAGTAATTTCCAACTTTCTTTGAGAAATTGCGATTATACAATACCCATATATCCTTTACCAAGACTGACCTATTGTCACTATTTTGCCTCATCTCCTTTCTCTCTCTTTCTCCATACATTTTTATGTTTATGTCTATGTTTATATTTACACATGTCATGCTTTTAGAACTTATTTTATTTTATTTTATTTTGTTTTTCAGAATTTTTTCAGAGTAAGTTGCATACATCATGTGTTTCACCCCTAGATGGCTAAGAATATATTTTCTAAGAATAAAGATATCATTTTACTTAACTGTGCTATAGTCAGAAAGAAACTTCAGTGAATTCAACATTGACACAATTCTTTTACCTAATTGAGTGTCCATAGTCTAATTTTGTCAAGGGATCTAGCGATGACCTTTATAGCACTTTCTTCTCTTCCAAACGTAGGATGGGGTCTAGGAACAGTATTGCATGTAGATGCTGTGATTCCTTAGTTTCCTTTCATCTGGAACATTTCTCTAGTCTCTCTTTTTCTTTTCTGGTATTTACATTTTGGAAGAATATCATCCCCTTCTATTTTTATTAATAGAATGTTTCTTATTTTGGGTTTGCGTGGATGTTTCCTTATGATTAGATTCAGGCTAGACATTCAGGTCACGTGGGCCAGAATAAGAGAGGCAGCATTCCCAGACAAACTAAGAAACTCTTGAGAATAAAAGAGGGTGCTATCTATACTTGTGCCGAGATAGATGCGTAAACGTGGATCATCTCAGGTAAACTGAAATGTATGACGAGCCTCTTCATGTAAGTGATTATTCCCATTGCCCGGTGTCCATACTGGAACCTGATTGGCTAGGTCACTTGCTAAGGTGATGGGGTCAAAAGCTAACCTCAGCTACTTTGGCTGCCTGTGGCAGACCAGAAATGCCCTGTGATCAGCCCTTGGGCCCTGGGAGTGGTGGGTAAATCTCCAGCTCTTTCACCCTTGGGTGGGGTGGCTCTGAGGTGCCTGTACCGAGCTATCTCCCAGAGTTTCCAGTGCGACTGACCCCCATTGCCTGCCGCAGCGTGGTGACTGGCTTGTTATCACAAACCGTGTTTGGCCTTCCTTGTCTCCCTCCTGCCTCCCTGCAGGCCCTTCCTGGGATTACCTTCTAGATAAACTACTTGCACTTTAACTCTTGTTTCAGGGTTTGCTTCGGGGGAGCCCAAACTAAAATGACCAGGAGAGGGGGATTAGCTGTCGATTAGTGCTCATTGTCATACTTTATGGCCAGTTAAAAAACAGGATTCAAGAACAAGTCACAAAGTCACAAACCACCCAGAGGTCCCACAGAAGAAGCTAACTACACCAGCTTAGTTTCTTTCCTCCTGTGAGAGGAAAACCCAACTAATTATAGTAACATTCCGATAGGAAATATTTACACTTTTACACTCCGCATCAACAGAGTAGAGCAGGATATCATGATAATACCATTGCCCCGGTACAGGACAGGGCAAAGTATACAAATCTAGGGAATCTATCCTTTTAGGGAAAAATACTAATTTTCAAAAACAAAAATCTAGGTGAGAAAGAGAGATTTAAAAATCCTATGCTGTCACAAGTAAAACTTCATTATAAAATGGGTCTTAGTCTGATGATCAACAGCTTGGGTTACGTTGGACTGTACAAACGTGTTTCGTGTTCAAACCAAAAGCCAGTCAGTCCATATTCCAAATTCAGTATCTGGTGATTTTTTTTTCTCCGAAGTCACTCAGTTTCCCCAGAGAATTTTCTCCTGCCCCAGGGAAATACATGCCAGGTGACCAGCATCCTAGAAGAGAAGCGAAGTGGTAAATGGAGAGATGGAGATTGTACAGCTCATCTTTCGTGAGGCATCCACTGTCTTAATTCCTTTGTTCCAGTATGGTCTTATCCTGTCCTTAGCTGTGTTTCAACTAGGTGACTTTCAACTCAAGACCTCTCCCGTTCAGTTTCACTCAGCTTTGCCAGGCTGCGCAGGAATGGGGTAGGCGATCTGAAATTCTAACTGCTTCTTGGGCCCTGGGCTAACCCTATGGCTTTTCAGCTCTACCCTTCACCCCCACCTTCTGTCGTATCTGGTACATCCAGTTACTTTTTTTTTTTTTTTAATATTTTTAATGTTTGTTTATTTTTGAAAGAGAGAGAGATAGAGTGCGAGTTGGGGGAGGGACAGAGAGAGAGAGGGAGACACAGGATCTGAAGCAGAATCCAAGCTCTGAGCTGTCTGCACAAGAGCCTGACGTGGGGCTGGAACTCACCAGCTGTGAGATCATGACCTGAGCTGAAGTTGAATGCTTAACCAACTGAGTCATCCAAGCGCCCCTGGTACATCCAATTCGTAAGCTTTTCTGAGACTCCTCTAGGTGAACCATCTTGTTTTCCTTTCCCAGTGCCCTCTGCCCCATGTAGGTGTCAGCTTGCTTCACTCCATTAAGTCAGTTGCCACTAATCTCTCTGTTCAGCCCTCTGAAAATTTGTTGGTATATCTTGTCCACTGTGATCTTTTCTTCCTTATTTTTGTGGAGTTTTCATCTAAAAATAAATTCTTTGCTGCCATTTTTGGTAGGGCTTGGGAGAAGTTGTGGAGATGATGCCTGCATTCAAGCCACCGCAGCTGATGGGAAGCCCAGCCCTTCCTTCGAACTTTCCTTTTTTGGGACCCTTCTTGCCAAGCTCTCCTCAGTTCAGGCTCACCACGCCCAGGAAGCACATGGCTCCCTTTACTGCACCTTACTCCAGTTGTTCTCACACCTTGTTTATGCTGTTCTGCCTGAAATTCTAACTTCTCTTTAACTTTCTGCTTTAGGTACAACCACATTTTGGGAAGATCTCTATTTTAGAACTTATTCCAGATTTCCTTGTGTCTTGAATTAGTTGAGTAGGAATTTGTCTCCCTGCACTTTGAGGGTAGGGGGGGACTTGACCTTGTTCAATATTTCTCTTCCTGAGACACGCTTTATGAGTAAATATTTTCTAAGTGTTTATTCCACTGTATTAAATTGAAATAATATTTTTTCCCTTTGTTATGTTTCTGGGATATCTATTTTTTCTTTCAAATGGGATTACTGTGTGTGGTTGATGGAGTTTCTGGTCCCAGTTCTTCACTGCAGTGTGACAGTTACACACCCGCACCCTTGCCATGGCCCTGGGGGTGGGTGGTGCCTCTTCCCTGCCTCTCGACTTTGGCTGTGGCCACCTGGTTTGCTTTGATGAAAGGGGTGTTAATGGACAGGATGCAAACAAAGGCTTGGAAAGAGATTGTGTGGCTGGGCTTCTTTTCGTCCTCTTGTCATCACTAGTTCTAGGAGGAAGAGAGACATTTGGAGCACAGCTCCCCTAGCAGATTGAAAGATCTGCAGCTCGAAGGAGAGCTATCCAGCTGACCTGCCGATCTGGGAGTGCGGCGCTAAATATTTCTTCTTGTGTGCCACTTAGTTTTGGGGTCAGTTTGTTCTGTAGCAATATTTAACTAATACCTGATGTCAGAAGGAACAAGTGCTTTTATATCCTTTCTTTGTTCTGTGCTGGTTTTGCTCTCTAGGAAGCCGGAAACCAATTTACCATGCCATCAGCATGATACATGTGTATCTACCAAAAATACTCATGTGGCTCTCCTTGATTTGATCATAACATCTATTTTTAAATGCCTTAAGAAAAGAAAATAGAACAATAACAGCACCACCACCACAACTCTGGACCTTATCTTAGAGTCACTTTCAACTGAATTCATTCCATTATCTTACAGTCTTTTTGGAGAAATAATAAAACCCATTAAAGATCTGTGTCCTTTTCTCGAACTTTGGTAACTATAACTTTAATTTGTAATATAATTATGTAATTATGTGCAATCCATATAGTTGTTAATTATATGGCACTGCTAAGCTGAATCCTTTTTTTTTTTTTTTTTAATTTTTTTTTCAATGTTTTTTATTTATTTTTGGGACAGAGAGAGACAGAGCATGAACGGGGGAGGGGCAGAGAGAAAGGGAGACACAGAATCGGAAACAGGCTCCAGGCTCCGAGCCATCAGCCCAGAGCCTGACGCGGGGCTCGAACTCACGGACCTCGAGATCGTGACCTGGCTGAAGTCGGACGCTTAACCGACTGCGCCACCCAGGCGCCCCAAAGCTGAATCCTTTTTTAAGGAAAACAACCTTTTTGATAATGATTTTTAAATCAGAGACTTGGGGCACCTGGGAGGCTGGCTCGGTTTCGGTTAAATGCTCAGCTCTTGATTTTGGCTCAGGTCATGATCTCACTTTTTTTGAGTTCAAGCCCGGCATCTGGCTTTGTGCTGTTAGGGTAGAGCCTGAATGGGATTGTCTCCCTCGCCCTCTTCCCTCCCCTGCTTGCTCTCTATCTCGCTCTCTCTCAAAGTAAATAAAAATAAACTTAAAAAAAAAAATAAATTGGAGGGCACCTGGGTGGCTCAGTGGGTTAGGCAACTGACTTCTGCTAAAGTCATGATCTCACCATTCCTAAGTTTGAGTCCTCCAGCCCTACTTCCGGTGAACACGAGCCCCCATTTGGTTAAAAAAACACACAAGCCCCACTTCAGGGGAGCCCTGCTTCTCTCTCTCTCCCTCTCTCTTTCTGCCCCTCACTCACTGTGCCCCCCCCCCCCTCAAAAAATAAAAAAATAAATTGGAGACATGACAAAATAGTCATATGTTGGATCATTCTCATCAAATGCTATTAGTTTCCTTCAACACCCACAATTTACTTTTAAATTTGTTAAAGCCCAGCTTTGTTGTTTCCACAATACAAATTAAAATTAAACATAGTGGCAAAAAATTCTTTTATATTCTCGAATTGAGAGTTGGCCAATTTACTAAATCTTTCAGGCTGTGAGGGTTTTTTTCTTTAGTGTAAAGAATCAGTTATGCCAATATCCTGATGGAACTCGACTTGCTTCTTGCTTCTACTCCGGAAAGGATGGCGGAATCCACGGGAGCAAGGGTAACATTACAATGATAACCGTGCATTTGCTTCTTAAGTTGTTGTACAAAGAATGTTTTCCTAACGCAGATGCATAGGTATTAGTAAAACTTACTTGCCGCACACATCACAATTTTATGAGATGGCCATTTATTTTGCATCCGTGGTTAAGAACCCCTAACGTAAGGAGGATTCCTAAATGTCATGTTGTAATTATGCAAAAGAATTGCTGAAGTGATCGGAAAAAAAAAATGGCATTGTTGAAAAGGCCTGTAATTGAGAGCTTGTCCGAAAAAGAGGAGACAAAGCGAGGGTCCCTGGGCTTTTGAGCTAGTCCAAGTTTAACAAGCTCCCTTGGGCTTCCTTCACAATTCCCAGAGGAAGCAGTCCTGCCTCTCTTGTCCTCCTGACCCCCCATTCAATCATAAAGCGACAGGCTTTAACAATCCCAGAACAAAAACCTCATTGCCCAATTTAACCTTCCAACCCTCAGAGCTGCATGGTCCGCTAATCCGGCGCACAAAAGCAGGCCTGCTGCTCTTTTATTCTTCTGGGGGCTGGGCGCCGTGTTGAGCTCGACAGCTGATCGGCTCTGGAACGTCCCAGCAGCGTGCCTGGGCCCCCCCGATGTTTATTTAGCGGCCCGCCGCCCCGGCGCACGGCCTCCACGAGCCGGTTCGCGCGCGCTCGCCCGCACCGGAGCCATGTACCGGCGCAGCTACGTCTTCCAGACCCGCAAGGAGCAGTACGAGCGCGCCGAGGAGGCGCCGCGCGCCGCCGAGCCCGATAGCCTGGCGGAGGGCCGGACGGCGGCGCCCAGCCTGGCCGCGCTGCAGGGGCTCGGCGAGCGCGTGGCCGCTCACGTCCAGCGGGCCCGCGCGCTCGAGCAGCGCCACGCTGTCCTCCGGCGGCAGCTGGACGCCTTCCAGCGCCTGGGCGAGCTGGCCGGCCCCGAGGACGCCCTCGCCCGCCACGTCGAGGGCAACCTCCAGCGCGCCCGGGACCTGGCGGCCGAGCGCACGCGGCTGGAGCGCCAGGGTGCGGAGGCGCAGCGCGTGCTAGACGAGTTCCGCTGCAAGTAAGCGGCGGGCCCGGAAGGAGGGGGGGTGGGGTGAGCGGAGGCAGGGTAGGGGCGGTCGCCTGGCGACCCAGGACTTCCACCCCGCAGAGGGCGTGCGCACCACCGCGCCTCTCACCCACCTAGGACCCGCTTCCATTCCGATGGCACTTCACGGTTTGCACGAAACGGCATCATTTGCTTGTAATGTGCTTTAAAATGTAGCTATAATTTACATGCAGTAAAACGCACAGGTTTTGGGGCGCTTGGCAGGCTCAGCCGGTAGAGCCAGCGACTCTTGATCTGGGGGTTGTAAATTTGAGCCCCACGTTGGGCGTAGAGATTACTTAAAAATAAAATCTTTAAAAAATGCACAGGTTTTAAGTGCATAGTTCAATGAGTTTTGATGATGTGTGTACCCATGTAACTACAGAAACAAGCAGGGAACTTTGACCACCCCAGAAAGTTCCCTCCTGTCCTTTCCCGGTCAGTCTGTACCTCTCCCCCACAAAAAAGCGGGAGGCGCCCAGTGTTCTGATTTCTGTCACCGTAGGTTAATTTTGCGTGTTCTGGAATTTCACAAAAATGGAATCTTACAGATTCGTGCTTGTATGTCTGGCTCCTTTTGTTTTTGAGATATATTCATGTTATTTGATCCTCACAGCCGTATCCTGTAATACATGGTACTGCACCTGTTTTGCAGATGAGGAGACTGAGGCTTAGACAATGTCAAGATTTAGGGCAAGGTCACTCACCTAGTGAGTCCCAGCAGCGGCACAGAATTCAGGGCCTCGGCGTGCTGAGTCTAATCATCTTTACCGCATCATAGTTGATACCCGGAAATTATTTCAATGTGTGTCCTCTAGAATCTTGCTGCTCAAATTGTGATCTGTGGATGAGCAGCATTGCCATCATCTGGGAGCTGGTTAGAAGTGGAGTTAAGCTTGAAGCTTCAGGAGCCCTGGTCTAGGGCATGTCCCCCTTTCCCACAGAATGAATAAGATGATAAGATCGCCTGAAGAGTTGGGGCATGCGGACCTGGGTGGCTTAGTGGGTTTAGCCTGACTCTTGATTTCGGCTCAGGTCATGATGTGAGTTCCAGCCCCACATGGGGCCCTGCGCTGACTGCACAGAGTCTGCTTGGGATTCTCTGTCTCCCTCTCTCTCTGCCCCTCCCCCACTTGTGTTCTCTCTCTCTCTCTCTCTCTCTCTCTCAAAATAAATAAAACTTAAAAAAAAAAAAAGAATTGGGGCACCTGGGTGGCTCAGTCAGTTGAGCGACCTACTTCGGTTCAGATCATGATCTCACAGTTCATGAATTCAAGCCCCACATCGGGCTCGCTGCTGTCAGTGGAGATCCTGCTTCAGATCCTCTGTCCCTCTTTCTCTGCCCCTCCCGCGCTTGCATGCTGTCAAAAATAAATAAATAAATAAATAAATAAATAAATAAATAAATGGCATTTAAAAAAAAGATCACCTAAAGAACTATTAAAAAGAAAAAAGGATACTCAGCAATTTGTCCCCATCCTCCAAGGCTATAAATACAGGAACCTGTATTTACTCTGCAGGGACCACTTCAAGGAATTTATTTATTTATTTATTTATTTATTTAATTTTTAAAAATTTATATCCAAGTTAGTTAGCATATAGTGCAACAATGATTTCAGGAGTAGATTCCTTAGTGCCGCTTACCCATTTAGCCCATCCCCACTCCCACAACCCCTCCAGTAACCCTCAGTTTGTTCTCCATATTTATGAGTCTCTTCTGTTTTGTCCCCCTCCCTGCTTTTATATTATTTTTGTTTCCCTTCCCTTGTGTTCATCTGTTTTGTCTCTTAAAGTCCTCATATGAGTGAAGTCATATGATTTTTGTCTTTCTCTGACTAATTTCATGTAGCATAATACCCTCCAGTTCCATCCACATAGTTGCAAATGGCAAGATTTCATTCTTTTTCAGTGCCGAGTAATACTCCATTGTATATATATACCACATCTTCTTTATCCATTCATCGATCGATGGACATTTGGGCTCTTTCCATACTTTGGCTATTGTTGATAGTGCTGCTATAAACATGGGGGTGCATGTGTCCCTTCGAAACAGCACAGCTGTATCCCATGGATAAATGCCTAGTAGTGCAATCGCTGGGTCGTAGGGTAGTTCTAATTTTAGTTTTTTGAGGAACCTCCATACTGTTTTCCAGAGTGGCTGCACCAGCTTGCATTCCCAAGGAATTTATTTTTTGATGATCCGGCTGGTGTAAAATACATGCCAACGTGGCGGTGTGATCTGCATTAGCAAAAGCCTGGAATGAACCTAAATGCCTATTCATAGGAGATCAGATTGTGCTTCATATATGCAATGAGATGCTACCCAATTGTAAAACAAGAGAATAGCATGTTACTATCCTTTACTTTAAAAAAAAAAAGGGGAGAAGAGTAGAATTTTTTGCTTGCATTAGGAAAAAGGGGACACAGACACATGCAAAACCCCAATGGCACTGATTACCTGTGGAGGATAGGGGAGTAGGAGCTGGGCAATGGGAGAGATAGGAAGGGAGACTTTTAATGGAACAGCTTTTTAGGTAATTAAAAAAAATTGTCTATTTTATGTAAGAGATTTATCTATTTTAAAATTACATAAATTAATTTAAATATACAGATGTCCAGGCCCCACCCTGGACCTCAGATGGGGCCCAGGAATTTTAAGTTTTATGAGCTCCACTGATGAACAGCCAGGTTTGGGGGCCCCTGGTCTAGGGTAGTCAGAGCGTCTTGTCCAAACGTGCTCTATGTTTGAGTTCCACGTTCTTTAAAAGAATTTTTTTTTAATATTTATTTTTGAGAGAGAGATAGAACACAAGTGGGGGAGGGGCAGAGAGCTTGGGAGACACAGAATCCAAAGCAGGCTCCAGGCTCTGAGCTGTCAGCACAGAGCCCAATGCCAGGCTGGAACTCACCAACTGTGAGATCATGACCTGAGCCGAAGTCAGACGCTTAAGTGACTGACCCACCCAGGTGCCCCTGAGTTCCACATGCTTAATCTGAATCTTGGGCAGGTTATTCAACAGTGTGTACTGAACATATTAATCAGTCAGACTCATTGATTTCATTCCTATCAGCCCTGTTTCTGGGTATGATCCCTAAAAACAGATTTGGAGCCGGAAGAAAGGATCTGGAAATCCACCTGTTACAGCCCTTCATGGGAAAACTGTGGGTGGCAGGACTTGAACTCGGGTTTTTGTACCTTATGCTTTCTAGAACACAGGGTCTTGAAGAGAAGTCATTCTTGGATTCCTGGGGAGTGAGGTCCAGAGATAGGACTCATTCAAATGAAGCTCATGTTTTCTAAAGCAAAGGGAAATGTACACTGGTTCAGACACCCAGGGCAGCTCCACAGGCCAACAGGAAACCCTGGATCCCCAAATGGTCTTTGCTTAGTTATTAGGCCCCAGTCTACTGAGATTTGGCTGGGTGCACAGGACTCCTTTGAGCCCTCATTGAAGGAACGGCCATGTTGAATTTTCCTGATCTTTTGGTGATTTTACTTGGTTCTGAGTTGTATGTTTGTCGTGGAGCTGTCCCTTCAGACTCTGTGATTTATTTAATAATTTCCATTCATTTATTCCCTCCCATTGCCCCCTTGCAGATACTTTAATATTCCAACTAAAGTCTTGGGATTTGAAAATTGTAATAAAAATCATACCCATACCCCTGCATGCAGGGGTATATACACACCAAATTTAGTTTTACATCCCAGAGGTGACTTATTGGTTAGCCAAAGCCAGGTGAAAATAATGCAGCCTTGGTAGGCATATTCTCTTCTAGGATAGTTGAATAATTTCAAAATCAGGTTTTCAGAACATCAAATGAAGACTAAATAAAACAGAATGAAATAAAAACAAGTAAAACTACCAAAATACATTAATGAATACCGTCAATTATCTAAATTGCTAAAAACCAAAAGTAATTATGTAAAACAATCAGGTAATTGAAGCCAATGCGTTTTTTCACTTTATGAATTCATTTGTATATTCGCTTATGTGGATATATATATGAATATATCATGATTTCTTTTTTAAACTTTTAAAAAAATTTTATTTATTTATTTTGAGAAAGAGAGAGAGAGAGAGAGAGAGAGAGCAAGCAGGAGGGGGAGAGAGAGAATCCCAAATAGGCTCTGCACCGTGAGTGCGGAGCCTCAAACTCACGAACTGTGAAATTATGACCTGAGCTGAAACCAAGAGTCAGACGCTTAACCGACTGCACCACCCAGGTGCCCCATATCATTTCTTATTATGAAGTCTTTATAATGAAATCACTTGCCTTTAATATCTAGACTTGTCTTTACAGCATGAAGATTACCCACGATAACACATTATTGCATTATTTATCAAACATGTTTTTAAGCTACAGAAATTCTTGGATGTTTCTAGCAGGAAAGAGCGATGAGAAAATTTGGATTTTTGTTAACAGTTTTTTTTTTTTTTTAATTTTTTTTTTCAACGTTTTTTATTTATTTTTGGGACAGAGAGAGACAGAGCATGAACGGGGGAGGGGCAGAGAGAGAGGGAGACACAGAATCGGAAACAGGCTCCAGGCTCCGAGCCATCAACCCAGAGCCTGACGCGGGGCTCGAACTCACGGACCTCGAGATCGTGACCTGGCTGAAGTCGGACGCTTAACCGACTGCGCCACCCAGGCGCCCCTGTTAACAGTTTTATTCGCGAAGCTAACTAGCCATTAAAACAGAATTTCTGGCTCCATTAGAGCCACACACAAAAGACACTGCTAACTGTGACATCCTGGCGGGAAATGTAAGACTTGTACAAATATGTTTTGCTTGCTGGTTATAGCTGAGCTTCTTAGGTGGCTTTAGAACTGGGAGTGTGTGCAGTGCACATATTCCTGATTGTTCTTTCCCGAGGTTGGGACTCGCCCTACAACAGCATGGTTTTCTAGAGGCCTCTTTCGGTACTTGACTTGAGCCCAGGGCATGCGTGTGCAGGGGCCCTGAAACCTATGCTTTGTGGGTTGGGCTGAGTGCTAATTAGGATTCGCTTCAACCACAAATGGTGTAAACTCCAAAGTGACATTGGCTTATCCAGGATGGAAATTTGTTTCTGTCTTGTGGAAGGTCTGGCCTAGCAATTCAGCATGCCACTCTGCAGTATTTGAGGCTCAGAAGGCTCTGCCTGGCCTTCTGCAGGGTGGAGGAAAGGATACAGAAGGGCACACCCACAGCATCTCTTATGGAAGATATTTGGAAGCTGCCACAGACTTATGCTTATATCCCATTGGTCAGGACTTAGTCACATGGCCACACCTAGCTGCAAGGAAGGCTGGGAAATGTAGTCTTCCCTCTAGGCAGCCTTGTGCCCCTACCCACATCAAGGGCTTTGACTCTTGGAAGAAGGCCATGATGGATACTAGGGGCAGCTTATAGGGAATGAGGGCGGAGTCATTTGGGAAGGAGCCTTCTCTTTTTCATAAGGGGATGAAAGTCCCCCTAGAGGGAAACTCTCAAAACAGAATGATTTCTGTGGTCTCTCTGCCTCTTGATCTCTATCATTTTCTTCAAGTCCAGGGAAGAATATGACTAGGAGGGAAAAATACACCTGTTCCTAGTATCTGTTGCTTTATCAGTTTTGTGTATGTTTAAATTTGGGAGGTTTCCCTGCTCTACCCAGGCAGCATGGTGTGGCTATCAGGGCATAGTTTTTGGTGTCAGATTCAAGTGTGAGTCCTGACCCCACCCCTCTTTTAGTTTGGGGTCTTCCAGAAGCCGAGCCTGATAAAGGGGTTTGAGGGCAAGTAGCTTATTTGGGAGGTGACCTCCAGGAGCACAGGTTGGGGAGTGAAGAAGTGAGGCGGGAAGGAAAGGCAGAAAACACTAAGTGCCCTCAGCAAGTTAACCTGGAGCGAACTTACCGGATGGAGAGACACTTCAGTTGTCCTAGCTGAGGGCAACGGGGCTGGCGTACTTATGTACCCACTCACCTTCTGTCAGAGGTCGAGGGCTGCCCCAGGGGCACTGACTCTGTAGCCTGTCCAGCCTGCCCTGCCCACTGGCCCAGAGCAGGCCTTGAGGTCACAGAGATGAGGGTGAAGTGCCCTGAGCATCTGCCCAAAGTTATAGGCCAGTTTCCCAGCCTCAGTTTTCTCATTTTCCCCCGGTGGTGGGAGGGTGGGGGGAGGGCAATGATAACTGCCCTCTTCCAGGGTTTTGTAAGGATTAAATGGCATAATCCAGAAAAACGGACACATGTATAGACACAATAGTACAGGCAACCCAAACAAGGTCAAGGTCAGGTTAGTGGTGTTTGTTGTAGGTCATGTAGGGTGGTCTCCCATTCTCTGTGTCACTGCTGTACTTGGGTTAGGAGTGTGTGGAGATACGATTCCCTTATCCTTGATGTGGCTGGGCAGGGGTAGGGGGGTGGTGGAGGGGTTGGGGGGGTGGAGGTTGGGCCTCCAGGCTGGGGGACTCCTGTTCACTTACCGCTCCCAGTTACCCCCATGCATGGTGGCCACAGCACCACTCTGTGAGTGCGCCATGCTGTGGAAAAGGTGAGGAAGCGACAGGCTCAGCGGTGCAGCATTAGCTACTATTTTAAACTTAAGGACCTCTCCTTTTTTAATTTTTTTTTTTAATGTTTATTTATTTTTGAGACAGAGAGAGACAGAGCATGAATGGGGGAGGGTCAGAGAGAGAGGGAGACACAGAATCTGAAACAGGCTCCAGGCTCTGAGCTGTCAGCACAGAGCCCGACGCGAGGCTCAAACTCACGGACCGCGAGATCATGACCTGAGCCGAAGTTGGACACCCAACCGACTGAGCCACCCAGGCGCCCCAGTTAAGGGCCTCTCCTTAAAGAGACAGCATATACTCTGTAACGCTGATTGTGTGGTCATTACATATGGAATCATGGAAGCTGCCCAACTTTTGCTTATGTGTCCAATTTGCAGGTATGAAAACGAGTGTGAATGTCAGCTGCTCCTAAAAGAAATGCTGGAACGGCTTAACAAGGTGAGCTGAGCACATCCGTGAGTCTGAGTAGGGACAGAATGGAACTAAATGGCTGAAATGACCATCGCGCATTCCTCTCTGTGTCTTTTTAGGATTTGCCTATTTCTTTTGCTGTCACTCTTTCTTGAGTTCACAATTGCTTTTTTTTTTTTTTTAATATTTATTTTTGAGAGATAGAGCACGAGCCGGGGTGGGGCGGGGGGCAGAGAGAGAGAAGGAGACACAGAATCCGAAGCAGGCTCCAGGCTCTGAGCTGTCAGCATAGAGCCCGACGCGGGGCTCGAACCCACAAACCGTGAAATCATGACCTGAGCTGAAGTCGGACGCCTAACCAACTGAGCCACCCAGGCGCCCCTTGAGTTCATAATTTCAACTAAATCTTTTTGTGAACTCACATACCCAAGACACATACTCCTTTCCCACCACACACAGTGTCTTGCCAGAGAATCCGAGACCTTTAAGCTTATGACAGCTAGGCTGTCAACACAAGGCAGCATCACAGCGACCAGCTGGGATTTTGCCATTTCGATGTACTGGTCCCAAACACCAAACTCAGGAAACTTGCTTTGGTTATTGGGATGCAAGGATAACTCTGTTCTGTTGGCTGAGAGTCTCTTCTACAGGGGAACTCTCAGAGAACAGAGGAAGAAATTTCCAAAGAAATTTCCATTTCCCTTCAAGCTCTCCCCTCTTGGAGCCTGGAGAGCAGCTATGTGGAGGGCACCAGGGATTCTCAGCTTCTTGCTGGGACCCTCCTGCAGAGTTGTGTGGGGTTGTTCTTTGCAGGGAGTTTCCTTCTTCAGATCCTCCGTCATCAACGTAACTGATTGGATTTTCTGCTCTAGCCAAGGGAACTTGACTACCAAATGGAATAATCCTGGATCTCAGAGGTTGGGCAAAACCAGGGATGGCAAATAACTGTAATTTCAGAGCTCAAATGTCTTGAGCTCATGGAGCTCTGTTCCGTTGAAGGGTGGCTTATTTCGGGCACATGGCCGCTTTCCCCCTTTCCCTTCCTTCCACACCCGTAATTCCTCATCAGAATTGCTGATAAAACACAGCACCTTTCCCTGCTGGGCCCAGATGTGTGGCCCTAAGATTCTTCTCCACCTGGAGCCCCAGGCAACCACTTCAGATAGTTGAGGTTAGCTCAGGATGTTTGCCAGTCCCTGGCTTTGCCCAGCCTCTGTTGTCCAGGATTAGTCTGCTAATCAGTGGGAGTTAGAACCACAACTAGGGAAACTGAATTTTTCTTTGTCTGTGTTATCTACCACGTGATGCTTCTGTGTCCTTCCCTTTGTGAGCATATAATGCATTGCCCAAACAAGGACACTGTGTTTTGAAAGGAGCTGCTGTCAATAGTTGCCAAGGCCAAGTGATAGAAACTGGAATAGTCTCAGGCCAGCCAACATGTGAACACTCCGGATATAAACACAAAGGCGGGGGTGGGAGTGTGCTTCAGGAGAGCCCTAAGTGCACAGGCTCAATGATTGGTCTTGTATTGGGTTGGGTTGCTATGGCCCCAAGTCTGTTGAAGGTGGGATTTGGGTGTTGTTAGCATCAGGCATCGCCCAGCTGTTCTGCTCATATTTGTAGCTCATCCCCATTCTTGTTTTTGGTGGTGATCCCGGGCTGCCAGATGGGGCTGCCATCTTGTCCACAGACCACTACCTTCAGGGACATAGGTGCCCGACACCCTTCACTTAGCTGCCAGTTCAGCCCCTCCCCAACCCACCACATTTTGCTTTGTGCGTATTTGTCCTCACTGCAAGCAGACCTCTCTCTGGACCTATTTCTGAGGTTGTCACTCATGCAGTGCCATCGTGTGCACTCTTCATAGAAGAGGGAGACAGAATGTAGTCCCTCTTTTTAGCTTTGGTGGAAAGTAACACCAAAGATTTATTTATTTATTTAAAAAAGTTTTTTTAAGCTTATTTATTTTGATCAAGAGAAAGAGAGCAAGTAGGGGAGGGGCAGAGAGAGAGAGAGAGAGAGAGAGAGAGAATCCCATGCAGGCTCTGCATCATCAGCGTGGAGCCCTACGTGAGGCTCGAACTCACTGTGAGACCATGACCTGAGCCAAAACCAAGAGTTGGGTGTTTAAGTGACTGAGCCCCCCCACGCGCCCCAGTAACACTGAATTTAAAAAGAAGCTCCAGCCTTCTGTTGTTTTTCTCTTGTTACAAAAGCAATAACGTATTCTCAGAAGAAAAACACGGCAGTGGAGATCATGAAAACTAAGGGAAAAGGCCTCCCCGCCATTTTGTCCCCCTGAAACCACAGCTGCAACACCTTTGTGTATATTGTGACAGGGAGTCTGGACAATTGAAGTATGGGTCCCATTGAAGTAAGGGTTACGAAAGTTCTGGGGAAAGATGCTACCAGCAGCTCGGGCCAGAGCCATCACAGGGCATCTGCGTGGCTCTTCCCTGGATCCAGGGAAAGACACTTGCGCCCAAAGTGAGCTGTGCAGGCCAAAACAGGAGAACAGCTTGATCACAGGACCCTTCTCGCCACTGTCGCGTATCTGTGAGACTTTGGGGGAACTGCTTCATCTCCCTGAGCCTCAGCTCCTTCATTTCCCAAGCAGGAGCAGTAAGAGTTGCCACCACCATGGAGCGGATGTCTGTCGACCCACACAGTAAGAATGAAGTGGCAGGATAGTGCATGTGACTTGCCTGTCGCGGTTATTATTGCAGAGCCCTTGATGTGATGGATGCCAGCTTAGTTTCCCCAGAGGGTGGGATTCATAGCCCTGGTGGTGTGCGGGGTGATTTTAGATGGTGCGTGGAGGAACCATTTTTTGGGAGCTCTGAATTTATTTTTATAGTTGCCTCTTCTCTACGGCAGGTGACATCAAAAAGTTCCTTTTTAAATGCATGCAAGTGAAAATAAGTCAGTTTGAAGAAAAATATGGAGTGACTAATAGTACAGGTGGTGCTCGGATGTAGCAGGAATCACGACACAGGGATTGGCCGCCTGGGCGCTAGCTTGGAGCCTCAGCATAGTTGTGTGGTTATTTATTTCACCCTCAGAAAAGACCCAGTCCAGACCCTTTGTTGCCAGCGAGGAGGCCCACCCTTGGTGAGATTCAGTGACTTAGGAGCCCCACAGCCCATCCTTGGCAGGCGTAGTCAGGAGCCAGGTGTAGTCAGGAGTCTTTTGTGTACGTGGCTCGTTCCCTGCCTCCGGTCCCTGACTCTCAGGAGACAGACACAAAGCCAGAGTCTCTGGGTAAAGATGGCTCCTTCACACTTGATGTTGGTGCTCCGTCCATATCCCCTGGGCCACCCCTGAGGTCACACAGACCTGCTGAGCATACTGGCAGCTTCCTGCGTGTCTCTGGCTGTGGGGATGTGCATGATCCGCTGGAGGCATAGGCTGGAAGTGAGGCAGTTAGCTCCCCAGGAGCAGCCCTGGGCCACTGAGGGGTGGGAGTGGGTGGATGTGTTCCCCAGCTGCCCCATCCCTTGTAGCAAGGGTTCACAGGTGAGTTCTGTTGAGTCTCTCCACGTGCCCCCAGCAGGACTGAGGTCTGGTTGTCCACGGCGGTAACCTACTCATTACACAGCGTTATTGCCTTTTGTTCCTTTCCCCGGATCACTTCCTCCCTTCCAGTGCTTCTTGGAATAAACAACATGTACCCAATCCTTGCCTCAGGGAAACTGAAGGGGCCGGCCAGGGGAAGGCTGGACCTTCTTGTTCTCTGTCCATTGAGATGGTCACATGAGAAGATGAAAATGCAAGAGTATATTCATGTCTTGTTGGCTGGTCCCATAAAGGATTTTGGTGGACAAATCTTGGAATGTCTGCACACATCAGATCAACATGGTTTTGACTGTCATCTTAGTCTCAGCACCCCTTTCCTTTGCTCTGGTCGAAGAGATTCATTCATCCCTAGGTGTGGCCATGGAAAATGGGGTACAGGAGAAACCATTGACCCGGTGTTTGAACCATGTTTGGAAAATATCACTGTGTATGTTGACAAGATTGATTGCTGCTGCTTTCATCAGACTGTTATCTCTGAATATTGCCCATGTAATCACATCTCCAGAACAGAGTTACTGTATTTGTAACAGCCACATAACCTAAAACAAGCCACTCTCTGCTAGGCATTTGGAAATAAAATAAATTCCTTAACATACCACTTACATACTATGGCCAAAGGTATTTTGATGTAGTAAGAATTCTTGATGACTTTTAAATATTTGAGTTTGGCTGAACTCCAGGACCCGTTTTCTCTCTGTATATATGGTTATTGGTCCCAATAATGCCCAATGTTGCTTATTTTAAGAAAACTATAAGGAGGCTTTCAGGTTTCTCTCCTATTTTCCTTTAAAATCCCCAGAATTTTAAAATGAGGTAGGTTCTAGTCAAATGCTTTCACTTAAAAACAATTTTTAAAGAAACACCTAAAGCTGTCATAGGTGCGGTTTTTTCATGCAATTTGTATATCTTTAATTTGTCCAGGAAAGGGTAAGAAGCAAGGGCATTTGGGGAACACCAGGGTGGGGCTTGATGCCTTCACCTTCAGGGCTACAGGCCTTCATTTGCCTGAGAACAACTCTGGGGCTGGAGATGAACTTCCGGGGCAGAAAAGGAGAGGGAACTGGGAAGGCTGAGTTCAGGAGGAGGCTGGCGGCAGGGAGGCTGGGAGAACAGAAGGGGAGAGGAGGAGCCAGGAAGAGTGCCCAGGGAGAGAAGACAGTGGGAAGAGAGGGAGCAGAGTCTAGAACATACTCAGCACCGTCCTCCAGGCCAGCCTGAGCCCCGGGAAGGAAGGCAAACCTACAATTTCTGGAAAGGTTTTTGGCGTCCAGGGTTGAAGTGTTTTTAATTAAATCCTAATTAACTAGAAATCTCAGTGAACTTGAATACCCATTCTTGAGCAGCTTTTCTTTTGGGGTCGGGAGGGGGGGGGGTGGCTGATTGGATGCTGGATTTGAGGCTGGGTAAAGATACAGACAGTGGGTTTTTAAAGGGATTTCTGGCATCCCTGTGAGTGGGTTGGCAAGGCTGATTCTTCAGAGGCACGCTGGACTCTAGTTATTTCTCTAGTTTCTTTCTCAAAAAGTGGTTTAGATCAGCGATTCTGAAATTTCCATGTCCACCAGCAGCACCTGGAGGGCTTGTTAAAATACACATTTCTGGGGCGCCTGGGTGGCGCAGTCGGTTAAGCGTCCGACTTCAGCCAGGTCACGATCTCGCGGTCCGTGAGTTCGAGCCCCGCGTCAGGCTCTGGGCTGATGGCTCGGAGCCTGGAGCCTGTTTCCGATTCTGTGTCTCCCTCTCTCTCTGCCCCTCCCCCGTTCATGCTCTGTCTCTCTCTGTCCCAAAAATAAATAAAAAACGTTGAAAAAAAAATTAAAAAAAAAATACACATTTCTGGGTCCTGACTGCAGAAATTCTGACCCAGTACATCTGGGATCTGCCAGATATTTTACACCCCGAATCATTGTACACTTCTCATTTTCCCTCATCATCGGTAACCACACTTCAAGAACCACTAGATCTCAAACACATGCAGCATCAGGGTTGGAATGTTTTCTAACATTAGACTATTGACCCAGCGTCTCGATTCGGAAAGAATCTAGATGCTTCTGCTGGTGGAGCTTTTGAAAATGCAGCTGACAGCATCCAAAGAATAATAAAAACACCAGCGTCCACACATTTCTGAGTTCTGGTGCAAACAAAAGAAAACACTTCCAAACGAATTTTCCTCAACATACCAGCAACTGCACATTCCAGAGGTACCTACTCACCTTTGGGAATTTGGGGGACGGTTTATCAGATGACTGTCCTCAAATCAGAAGAATGTGCGTGCAGAGGCATCTGTATAATCCCTATTTTAAGGGCAAATATTGGCTAGCCTTTGTTATCACCACGAGCAGCTTTAAAGGCTTGGCTGATGGAAGCTGAGAGTGGTTGTTTGGGCACCATCCTAAGAGGGAGATGTGGAAAGAAAGGCAGGCACCTTGCAGGATGGGGTCAAGACTCAGCACTTAACTCTTGACTAGTAGAGACAGATTCTAGTCCTGTTGTTTCCCGGTAACTTCCGTTAACTAGCTGCATGACCCACTGGTTGATCTGGCCTCAGCCTGGCCATCTATAAGGAGAGACTCTAGTTTCTGAGCTGCGATTGGCAGAGCCCACAGGCCCATGGAGCTGCTGAGGGGCCTCTGAGGGAAGAGGGTTGCTGGATGGACCCCACTGTGGTCATGCTGTTCCAGAAACACGTCTCTGCATTGCCGCTATGCAATGACATCCTGGGATATTTTGTGGGAAGGATGACACATGTGACTTAAACGCTTGAGGACCAATGATCTCGGGGTCCTCTCTATTTCTAAAAGTGTGAGTGTTCGATCCCTTTATAAGTAATGACACAAAGTGTCCTTGAAACCGTATTCCCTGTTCTTCAGCTCTGGTGACTGTGGGTCAATCATGGATGAGTTTTTGGTAAAAATGAAGATGCATGAGAATTCTCTGTCCTGCTTCCTCCTCAGTAGTCTTAAGAGGGGGGTATGGTGAGAGGCTGGGGATGAGATTAGTGGGTAGGGAGGGTAGAAAGATATCCAGAAGGACCAGTTCAAGGTCTTCCACCAACTCTGTCCCAGATTGAGCCCTGCCCAATCACTTCCACAGCAAACCCCTGCTCCTGAAGGGGGTACAGCTGCATCCCCAAATACTTTGATCGTCCTTCCCATCATTGTGGTCCTATTAGGACGATCAGTCAAGATGGTGGTCTTGTGACCCATGATGGCCATCACAGCCCTCTCCCAGAACTGGAGAGACACAGAGATGAATTCATTGGCAGCTGGGTCATCCTGAGTGGGGAGCCATTACCTCCTGCTGTTTAGATTCCCGGGACTGTCCTGCTTTCTGTCTTTCTTGAGCCCCGGCTGCCTTCCCTTTGGTGTCTGTAAGTTATCCTGGCTCTGTCTGGTTCCTCAGCCCTTTCCCATTGCTGGACAGTCACCCAGGCTTTCTTTGCCCCATGCTTTCTCTCTCAGAGGGGCTTCGCTAGGCTCAGGTGATAATTCTGGGTAGTTCAGAGAGCCAGTCACCAGGGCCTCCAAGGGACCTGCCCACTTGCCCTGGGGAATTAACACCTTGATTGTATAAGGGCATATTCGTTACTGTCCCTGGGACACAGGATTTGAGGGCCCATCGTTAAGTCCTGAGGACAGAGCTCATCAAAAGTCAGTGAACGATCAGATCAATTCATTAATCAAAAGAATGAGCCCAGAAGCTGAACACCCATAGTTAGATTGCACATGAATTTAGTTCAGACCGTTCAGAGTTCAGAGCCCTGTACCTGGGAACATGCATTCTTGTCTTGTAATTTGGTTCATTCTTTTACTTCTGATTAAGAAAAAAAAGACTTCAGACCCTGTTTCGGTCTCCCAAAGGGTGCGATTTTCCCCTATGCTGTTGTGTCTGCCAGTGGGCAGCGGAGGCCGGCTCCAGGGCCAAAGAGTGAGAGGAGCCTTGGGGAAAGCAGAGGAGTCTAGGGGCGGTGGGCAGGGGGCCAGCTCTAGGCTGGGGTCCTTCCCTCCTTCTGTCTGAGGGTTCCTTGCCTGCTTGCTCAGTGTTGGCCTCCCTGGTACCCATAGAGGGACTTCAGATTCTTCCAAGGGAAGGATTTAGTAACTGGAAATTAGAGGAAAGACACTGGGGACATTCCCCCCCCCCCCCCCCCCCCCCCCCCAGGCAGCAGAAACCTGGAGGAGATACCGAGGAAGAATGAGATTCTCCTTTGTGCCTAAAATTAATCCTGTAGAGCTGCGTTGTCCAGCTGAGGAACCAGCAGCCACGTATGCTGGGGAGTGATTGAAACACAGGGAGTTCAAATCACAATGTGTTGTAAGTGTAAAATATAAGCCAGGTTTCAAAGACCTTGCCTGAAAAAAAAAAAAGGATGTAAAATATCTCATTAATGACTTTTAAATATTGATTACAGTGGCGCCTGGGTGGCTTAGTTGGTTAAGTGTCCAACTCGTGATTTTGGCTCAGGTCATGATCTCACAGTTCATGGGATCGAGCCCCACATTGGAGTCTGTGCTCACAGCGTGGAGTCTGCTTGGGATTCCCTCTCTCCCTCTGTGCCCCTCCTCTGCTCATGCATACATGCTTTCTCTCTCTCTCAAAATAAATAAACTTAAAAAAAAAGTGTTTACATGATGAAAAGACAATATGTGGGGTATATTGGGTGTAATAAAATATATTACTAAAATTACTTTCACCCATTTCTTTTTATTTTATTCCATGTAGCTGCCAGAAATTTTTAAAATTATGCCCAAGACTTGGACAGTGCTGTATTAGGATAGCTTATTTCATTTTTACTTGCATAAACCCTATGCAAACAGGAATGCTTTAAGATGCATTTCTGATGTTTGCCAACTGTCCCAGTTGATTTTGTAGAACTCTGAAGTTCTTTTAAGAGAAACTCAAAGTTATTTTTGGTAGATAAAATACCCTCAGAAGTTCGAGTTGGGTGGGGATTAACTGCTCCCCTACAATTTTGCTCAAGTTTCGGACCAAATTCACACAGGCACATATTTCTTTTTTTCCCCTTCTTCTTTTTTAAATGTTTATTTCATTTTTGAGAGAGAGAGAGAGAGAGTGAGTGTGAACAGGGGAGGGGCAGAGAGAGGGAGACACAGAATCTGAAACAGGCTCCAGGCTTCGAACTGTCAGCACAGACCCAACATGGGGCTTGAACTCACAAAGCCGCGAGATCATGACCTGAGCCGAAGTCAGAGACTTAACCCACTGAGCCACCCAGGCGCCCCGGGCACGTATTTCTTAACTAAACATTTATTTTGACGTGGGCCCCCAGAAGTTCATACAGCCTGTTTTCTAGTCTCACGAAGTCCCAGCTCTCCCATGTGGCAGTTGCTGACACAGCACTTTGCATGAAAAGCCTATTCAAAGCAGGTGATCCTTTGGAGTCAGAAACCTGATATCTTTATTGTTAGCCTCCAACAATCAAAATCTTCCTACGCCAGTCATCTTTTATAGGAGTGATGAAGGAATCAAGTGCCTTTCTGAGGAGTGCAGGCCAAAGGCCTCCCTGGAATCTAAACCCTATTTGTGCAAAAATGGGATTTGTCTCAAAATACCTGGGCCCTTGCACATGCTGACTGTTGTAACTCTGTTCACACGAGGGTGGACAGTGTCTTAAATATGTTAGCCAACCACCTATCTGCCTTTGTTAATGAAAGCCGATTGCTACCATTCATGCTTTTTAAAAAGTCATTAATAAGTCAGTAAAAATTCCCTCGGCAAGACCTCAGGTATTGGCAGTTGACATTGTAGGGGGGTCTCAGGAGAGTGACAGTCTTGAGGAACCCAAGCAATGCTCACCTATAATAGCGTGCTGGACCCAAGGGACACTCAACCTGTAATACTACACTGGACTGCGGTAGCATTAAGGCAGTTCCAGCCATCACAGCACTGTCCTATTAAGAGCACAGTAATCCGGGGCGCCTGGGTGACTCAGTTGAGCATCTGATTTCGGCTCAGGTCATGATATCACAGCTCGTGAGTTCGAGCCCTGCGTTGGGCTCTGTGCTGATAGCTCAGAGCCTGGAGCCTGCTTTGGATTCTGTGTCTCCTTCTCTCTCTGCCCCTAACCTACTCGCATTCTTTCTGTCTCTCTCAAAAATAAATAAACATTAAAAAAAAAAAGAGTATAGTAATCCAACCTATTTGGTTCATCCAAACAAGATCAATGAGATAAAAGTCGGTGAACTATCACAATGTTTGATGAGGACACTCAGCCTTGTGTCATACATGTCACTTCCCACTTTAAAGGAATAAACAGCATTCACCACAGCAATCATTCTAAAAAATATGCATATTGTATTAAAGAAACATCGTATCAGAGTAAGTGTCAGCAGTACTTGGGAGAAAACTATTAAAACGAAGGTTTCATCGTTAACGGAAAATTCTTTCTCAGTCTTAGAAACTCAACTTACTGATGCTGAGATATAGAACAGATATAGCTGTAACTTAAATTTTAAGGCTGTTGGTATGTAAATATATGCTAATTTTCTCCCCGATCTTTTAGGGAAAATCTTTGCAACCCTGACACTATTGACATTTTGGGCTGGAGAATTCTTTGTCGTGTGGGGCGTGTATTGTAAGATATTGCGCAGCACTCCTGGCCTCTACCTACTAGATGCCCGTAATCACACCCCACCGCCCAAGTGGTCACAATTGAAAATGTTTCCAGATATTACTAAATGTCCCTTTGGGGGTAAGAAACTCAATCTCTGTTGAGAACTGCCGTTCTTGACCAGAATCAATGGGCTCACCCAATGCCTTATTGGAAATGTGGAATCTTAGACACTCTTCCAGACCTACAGAACAGGAATCTGTGGTTTTTTTTTTTTTTTTTAATTTTTTTTTCAACGTTTATTGATTTTTGGGACAGAGAGAGACAGAGCATGAACGGGGGAGGGACAGAGAGAGAGGGAGACACAGAATCGGAAACAGGCTCCAGGCTCTGAGCCATCAGCCCAGAGCCTGACGCGGGGCTCGAACTCACGGACCGTGAGATCGTGACCTTGCTGAAGTCGGACGCTTAACCGACTGCGCCACCCAGGCGCCCCAGGAATCTGTGTTTTAATAAGACCCCAGCAGGTCCATGTGCTCATATGCCCGGCCGATTTCACACCCATGTATCCCTGCCTCCACGTGTGGCTCCCTTTCTCATTGCAGGAAGCTGATGAAGCCTTACTGCATAACCTGCGCCTTCAGATCGAAGCCCAGTTTCTGCAGGACGATATCAGTGCAGCAAAGGACAGGTACAAAAAGGTAACTGTGACCCTTCCGAAGCCCGTCCCTCAGATAACCTGGTTTGGGTTTGGCCAGACAAGTCCAGGGCACTCGTGGCTGAAACATGAGCCTGCTATCGTGGGTTACTTTTGTGTGGATTGCTCCTGAACCAAGGGGGCGATGGGTTGGTTGCTGGATGGCACTCAGGGAGCCAGACATATGTAGAGGAGGAGTCAGTAATGTGTGCGTTGAGGGGAGGGAACTGATGTCCGTTTCTTACGTTACAAAGTTATCGTACATAGATCCGTCTCGAGTAAGCTAGGATCTGTCTGTTGTTTCGGCTCAAAAAACGCAGAAATACAGAAAATGCGATGTAGCTATTTATTAGCCCTGCCTCTAAGCCAGTTAGTTGAGGGAGCACACAGCATTCAGGAGCTTCCTCTCAGGAAGCATTCCTCTCTGCCTCCCGCCTCTGCTAGCTGCTCACAGGCCTGACTTTGGGGGGCTTTAGCGTACTGGAAAGATCAAATCCTGGAGCTGTGTAACCATGGGCGAGTGCCGTCCCCACTCTGTGTTGCTTCATCTTCAAAATGCGGATGCCAGACTCTCCTTCTGCACAGCTGTGTGGTTAACTGAGTGTAGCAGACCTGTGAGCCTGGCCGTGGTCCCGGGGGCTGACCTCTCCAGTGGGCTGTGGCCTCCCTCCACCTGCCAGTATCTGCCGCTGGGCCTCCGGACGCTCGCCAGGCAGTGGAGGGTGGCTGTGCCTCATGGCAGGTGTTGGGGAACTAATGCCCCGGGAGCAGCTTCAGCCAGTGACGGATGCACATTGTTGGATTCTTACCCCAGCTCCCTCTTACCTGCTGTTCTGCGTGACTCCCAGGATCCCCAGCTGGCCTGAGCGCCAGGCGCCCATAGGGGTAACTTACCTGGTAACATTCTTATTGGCTGCCTTGCCTTTCCTGTCTCACTTCTCCCTCCAATAATGTTTCCTGGCATCTTCATCCAAATGAACTGTTTGCACTCAGACCCTTCTTTCGGGGCCTATATCTGAGCCGACTCAGGGTGCTATATAACAAAGTACCACCAACTGGTTGGCTTTATACACAACAGAGATTCATTTCTTACCATTCTAGAAGCCAGCACACTGAAAGCAGGGTGCCAGCCAGCATTCCCAGGTTCTGGTGAGGGCCCTCTTCTTCGCTTGCCGATGTCCCCCTATCACTGTGTGCTCACCTGGGCTTTTCCTGATATCAGCTCTTTGAATTTTTTTTTAATCTTTTTTTAATGTTTATTTTTGAGAGAGAGAGAGAGAGAGAGAGCGAGCAGGGGAGGAGCAGAGAGAGAGGGAAACACAGAATCCAAAACAGGCTCTAGGCTCTGAACTGTCAGCACAGAGCCCCACACTGGGCTTGAACTCACAGACCGTGAGATCATGACCTGAGCCGAAGTCGGGATGCTCAACTGACTGAGCCACCCAGGTGCCCCTCGCTCTTTGGTGTCACTTATAAGGGCACTAATCCTGTCCTGGGGCCCCATCCTCACGACCACATCTAAATCTAGTTATTTCCCAAAGGCCCACCTCCAAACCCCATCCCACTGGGGGTTGGGGCTTCAATATGTGACGTTTGGAGGGACACAACATTCCGTGTCTTTCTGCTTCTGGGGAAACTGATGCACTGTGGTAGTATAGGTGAGACACCGGGTACAGCCTGGAGCCTGGTGAGTGCTGAGTAGTGTTAGACTCTCTTCCTGCCTCAGTGTGGACCTGCCTCAGCACAATGGGAGGCCCCGTTACTCATACTGAAGGGGTCCCCCTCCCTATGGTGTTCCTCTGCTTTTCTACCAGGCCTGGCCTGTTTCCTCCCCCCACCACTTCGAGGCTGTTTAGAACAATGATAATAATAAGAGCTCACACTGTGAAGCTTTTGTGCATTATCTCGTTGGTCCCAACAGCAGCCTCCTGAGATAGTGTCTTAGGGTGGGCTGCCTACGAGGAGAGCCCAAGTGGTGATTTTCGTGCGATTGCTGTATTAGTGGTGAGCTCCCAGGAGGAGAGGAGGGGGAACGGGGCACGGGGGTAGGAGCTGAGCAAAGGTGTGGGATTAGCTGGAGTATGGTTCAGCTTGATCCCACGGGGGGCTCTGCAACATGAATCACTCACTCCACAAGGTTGGTCCCACTTTGAGGCAAGAGGGTTGGCCTTTTGTCCTCCTATGCCAGAGAGTCATTGGTCTGGGGTGGGGGTGAGGTGGGATTGGGGGGGCATTGCTTCCTGGACAAGATGGCCATTGTCTGGAGGAGGGCAGTTCTCTGCACTGTGCCATCGGCCCTCATGCACGGAGCTGGGCACAGGTGTTCTTTCTGCTGGGAAGGGGGATCAGGACCCCCCCTCCAGATCGTTAGTCCTCCTATATGGAAGAACCTGAATTTTGGGAGATTTAAATTGCTTACCTGAGGCCACACACAGCTAGTAAGTGATTTAGTCTGGGACCATCCTTGGAAGCACTGCCCTGTTCTGGGGTCAGAAAGGGTCTTTTGTACTCTGCAGGGTCTCTCTGCCCCCACCTCTGCTTTCTCTTGTAGTTTTGCCATCCTGGGCTCTAGGAAGACCAGCAGCAAAAGCATCCATGTAACGGAGGGGAAATGGCGAGATCGACAAGCCTCTTTATTTGTCTGCTTGTTCTTGTGAAGATTAAAGGGAGTGTGAAGTGTCCACTGCACGGGTCGTGGTCTGTCCTGTCTGTGATGGTGAACATGTGAAAGCATTCATCCCTGGGGTCACCTGGTCCTGGAGGCAAGACCTCAAGGAGCCCAAGTTTTAATGAGAATGCTTTCCTTCCCCCAACAGAATCTTCTGGAAATTCAGACCTATGTCACCATCCTGCAGCAGATTGTCCAGACCACCCCTCAAGCATCTGCCATTACAAGTGGGATGAGGGAGGTAAGAATCAGAGCCCAGGCTGCAGGGAGAGCATACCTGGGGAGGGCGCCTACACCCCCAACGACCTAGTTTAGCAGAGACTCAGGTAAGGCTTCAGGTCAGGTCCGACTGGGCACCGAGCCGCATTCCCTGGTCACGCTCTCGCTCTGCATTCGCCTTTGAGGTTTACCCTTCCCTGCTTTCACTCAGACTGGGAACAATTTAGGCATCTGAGGACACAAACTGTGTCCCTGACCATTGTCTTAGGCATTTCCTCTTGAGAATTTCAGGCTGTTCTTCCTTGCGTAGTTCGTAAGAAACTGCCAGACTGTTTCCCAAGGCGGTTTGCATGGTTGCAGCCCATCAACGATGAGTGTGTGAGCGTTTCTGTTGTTTTGCGTCCTTGCCAGCACTGGGGATGTCAGGTTTTTATTCTGTTTGTGCTTTTTGCTCATCTAACAGGTGTGTTGTGTATCTCACTGTGGTTTTAACTGCGTCCCCCAGTGACTCATGATGTTGAGCCTCTTTTCGTGGGCTTATTTGCCATCCATGTATCTTTTTTGTGGTATCTGATCCAGTCTTTTGCCCATTTAAAAAAAGTGTTTTCTTTTCTTATTCTCCTTATCAATTTGACCGTAAATTTTGAATGCAGAGAGACCCAGACAGTACGTGGCTGTATTTTCAAGGTTGGCCTCTGTTAATGATTATGTAAGTTTGTGGAATGAAAACTACTGTGGAAAAAAAATAGAGATTACAGAGGCTGATTTTTTTTAATGTGAATTTGGATGTAAAAACCTTTTTAAAAATTTTTTAAATTTATTTTATTTAAAAAAAATTTAATATTTCCTTATTTTTGAGAGAGAGAGACAGAGCATGACCAGGGGAGGGGCAGAGAGAGAGGGAGACACAGAATCCCAAGCAGGCTCCAGGCTCTGAGCTGTCAGCACAGAGCCCGATGTGGGGCTCGAACCCACAAACCGTGAGATCATGACCTGAACTGAAGTTGCATGCTTAACTGACTGAGCCACCCAGCGCCCCACTTTTTTAAAAAAGTTTTTAAATATTTAGTTTTGAAAGAGCGAGAAAGGGGGAGAGAGAGAGAGAGTGGGGGAGGGAGACACAGAAAACGAAGCAGGCTCCAGGCCCTGACCTGTCAGCACAGAGCCTGACATGGGGCTCAAACTCATAAGCTGTGAGATCATGACCTGAGCCAAAGTCCGATGCTTAAAACCGACTGAGCCACCCAGGTGCCCCCTCATTTCTGATAGAATGTTCCACATTCCTTCACTGAGCTCTCTAGCTGCTGACGTCGTGTTTTCCTAATGTGGTTTAGTGGATTTTTTGATGCATAACACGAGACATGTAAAAATAAACTGACAATAATGCAGATTAAAACAAAAATGTCATGGTGCCCCTTCTCCTGAGGTTGTGGTAGGTTGTTACAAGGTTTGGGGGACTGGTCAACTGGTGAGATTCTGTTATTCTGCAAGGACGACTTAGGACAGTGGTGCTCATACCCACTGACATTTGGAATCACCTGGAAGTCTGTCTAGACCACACCCCAAGTCAATTAATCAGCTGCCTGGCAGGTGGAGCCCTGCCTCAGTCATTTAGAAACTCCCAGGGCAGTGTGTAGACAAGCTCCAAACTTGTGGGCCAGGGGAGCTGGCTGCTTGGGTCTTTTTGTTTTAACTTAATATTTCTTTATAACAAAGCCAAAGAAATCCCAAAGCTTCCTTTGGAAGACACTTTATTTTTTAAAAATGTTTATTTATTTTTGAGAGAGAGGGAGGGCACAGGAGGGTGGGAGTGGTGGGAGGGTGGGTAACAGGGAAGGGGGAGGGGGAGGAGGAGGGACAGAGAGAGAGAAAGAGAGAGAGAGAGAGAGAGAGAGAGAGAGAGAGAATTCCAAGCAGGCCCTGAGCTATCAGCGTGAAGCCCGACACAGGGCTCGATCTCATCAACCAACATGAGGTCATGACCTGAGTCGAAATCAAGAGTTGGATGCTTAATTGACTGAGCCACCCAGGTGCCCCAGAAGACACTTTAAAACTCTGCTGAATAACATCTGTGAGGTAGGAAAGTTGCTTGTTTTGGCCTCCATGGGGATATTCTTGTCCACATCACCCATCAGTGACCATTTCAGGTGACTGCTCTCCATAGTTGATATAACTGAGGCTTCTAGAAGGACCTAAAATAGCTTCTCTTGAAGCCTTAATTTTTTTTTTTGTCAGAGGTTTCTTTCCAGATACCTTATTTATATTGTACAAATTCATGCTCCCCCCCCCCCCCCCCCCCCCCCCAGTTCAAAGCTCTTTTACACCAAACACACTTTTTAAATCATGCATCTATATTCTTGTAACAAAATTCTTCTGAGTTGTAAGAATATAGAGACTGTCTGGACAGTCTGAGAGCATCAGTGATCGTCAGTGATCTTTGCCTCATCTGGAAGCTGGTCAGAAATGCAGAATCTCCAGCCTGAGTGCAGACCCCCCTGAGTAAGAATCTTCCTTTAGCGAGACCCCCCAAAGATTCACATTACAGATGGAGAAGCACAGATTTAGAAAGCACCACATTCTTTATTACTCTTAGCCTAAAAATTCTATATGTGAGATAGATGGTCCCTTTCAGGTTTGTCTGACTGACTCTTGTTACTTAAAAAATGTGTTAAGTCACCTTTGCAAAATGAGGCTATAATTAGTGTCGTTCCCTAGGACAGCAGGTCAATGGTTAATGTGTCAGTAAAGCATAATGTCAGTGCCCTCTAGCTAGAGGCCACTGAGGACGCACCTATGGTCAAATAAAGCCGGGTGTATTATTCACTGCAGCAAAGGAGTGTGTCCCCTGGGGACTTGCAGGGTGTCTCAGAGGAGGAGGGATGTGTGAGAGGATCGAGGCCTGTGGTGGGTAATTCGAGGGGAGGGATCAGCTAAGCAGGGCTCTGCTCTGGGTTGGATGCCCTCAGGAGAGGGCTGGTCCTATGACTGAGTATCCTGATAATTTGTACCTAGAAGGGTATACTTGGTAATCAAGCAGCATCGCTTGTTACTGGGGCGGGGGGGTGGGGTGGGGGCGGGAAACGTTTGGTCATTTTTGTGGGTGCCTAGACACAGGACAGTCTTGTTTCTTTCTCATTCCGCCATGGTCCCAGTGGTGACATCTTCAGATGTGGGGAGGGGGCATCCTCTATAAGTTTGTAAGTAGGGAGCACCACGGCCTGGCAGTTAGTGCCAGCTGCCAGCAGCCAGGCTGTCTTTCTTCCTCTTCAATGAATATCCAAGGGTCTATTGTGCGTGAGACACTCCCGCTGTGGGTTGGAGGGAGCAGGGGTGTATGATGAGTGGGAGCTGGGCATTGAGGAGAGACAGGGCCAGACAAGCGGGCAGGCCCCTGGTAGGGAGGTGGTGCAATGTATTTGCACTTTGTCTGCCTCTATCCCGAGGCCGCAGGCCTAGAATTTGCAAAGTGTGGCATAGATGCATATCTTCCACACACTGGTGCTCAGAGTCTGAGTCCCCCTCTACCCCCGCTACCCCTTCGTCTGCGTCTTTGAGGCAGGGAGGTGGGGACTGAAACACAGAGAAACAAAGAGGACAGAGATAGAGAAGCCGACTGAGAGACACAGGTAAAGAGACACAGAGATGGACTGAGAGAAACCATGCCTCCATGCACCGAGAAACACAGGAGCACACCAGCCCTGGAGTAAGCACACAGCTGAGGAGGGCCGTCTGCAGTTAGGTCTCTGGTTTCCCCTTCTCCCTGGGCTCAGGGACAGACAACAGAGCCCTATGAGAGTCTGCATCCCCAGCTTCCCTTTTGCAGAGGAGGAAGCGCCTTGTCCGGAATCTTTTAGCCAGTGTATGGCACACGCAGTCTGAAATGTGGGTCTCGTAGCATTTATGGTTCAGACGCTGAAGACAAAGTGGAAAGGCATTAACTAAGGGCGGCCACTGGGGGCCTGTCTTAGTCAGCTCAGGCTGCTGTAACAAGGAGCACAGATGGGGCAGCTCACACAACAGACATTTGTTTCTCATGCTTCTGGAGGCTGAAAGTCCAAGATCAGGCTGCTGGCAGATTCAGTTCTTTTTTTCTTTTTTTAACTTTATTTGTATTTTGGGAGAGAGACAGAGAGAGCAGGGGAGGGGCAGGGGGAGAGAAACAGATCCCAAGCAGGCTCCACACAGTTAGCTCAGAGCCTGCCTCGGGGCTCGAACTCACGAACCATGAGATCACGACCTGAGCTAAAATCAAGACTCAGACATTTAACCAACTGAGCCACCCAGGTGCTCCCAGATTCAGTTCTTGATGAGGGCCTGCTTCCTGGTTTGTAGACAGCTGCCTTCTTGCTGTGTCCTCACATGGTCTTTCCTTGGTGCATCTTGGAAAGAGAGAGCACTCTGGTGTCTCTTCCTTTTCCTATAAGGACACTAATCCCACCATGAGGGCCCCATCCTCATGACCTCATCTAGATCTAATCACCTCCTCAAGGCTCTAATTCCTAACACCATTGCATTGGGGGTCAGGGACTGAGCAGATGAATTTGGTTGGGGTGGGGGGGGATACCCTTTTCCCTCTGGATTTGCTCACACATCAAGTGCATGGGAGTGCTGAGTCTGGCTTTCTTTGTGCAGGAGAAGCTCCTGACGGAACGAGAAGCCGCTGTCCTGCAGAGCCAGCTGGAGGAGGGCCGGGAGGTAGTGTCCCTTCTGCAGGCACAGAGAGCCGAGCTGCAGGCCCAGGTAGGGTGTCACACTCTCGTGTCCACTGCTCGCCGTTGGGCATTCCCACCACACATGTCAATAGGGTTCTACAACACATTTTATTCAGGTGTCAAGTGCATGCAGAAAAGTGTACAAGTATCCATCTGAGGGAATTCTCACGAGTGTCACATGCCTGTGTATCCAGTGCTCAGAGCCAGAAACAGGCCATCCTGAGTAGCGTGACCAGCTATGCTGCTTTAAGTGAGGATTTCCCAGGATGCAGGACTTTCAATGCCCGGACTGGCCAAGTTCTGGGCAAACGGGAACCATGGTTCATGCTATTCCCAGGCCCCTCAGGGGTTCCCCTTGTGCCCACTTTGAGTCACCACCACTCCCCACCAAGGGTAAGGCTGTCCTGACTCCTGCACAATTGATCCGTTTTGCCTGCTTTAACCTTATCCTTAAAAATAAGAAGAGATGGACACATATTGGGATTTCTATCCTCCAATCTATGCTTCCTGTTTCTCTTTTCATGACCTAAAATCTCCCCTTTGGAATTTGATTACAGGCGTGGGAAAGGGTGGTCATGTCAGTGTTTGCCTCCCCTCAGGATTCATTCGTATAAAGCTCCCATTTCTACCCCTCCCCCCCCCCCCTTTTTTTGGCAAAGCTTAATCTGAAAACTAAAGTCACCGGAAGAATGCTCTCCTGTTTCTGTGGCCTTCCTTCTTGGTTAGTGAGCTTCGTGGTTCACACCCCTGATTCCTTCCAGTTTGCTTTCTCTCATTACTATCCTGTTGTAATGGGAGACATTGGGTTAGAATACTAAACCTTCATATACTGTGCAACTACATTCCTAAATCAAAAAATAAATGGACATTTGGTTTGACAAGTACACATGAAGGGACAAGAGAAGAAAAAGTTTGGACTATTTAGGAAACCTGGAACATTTATATGTTATATGTTACTCTGTCTCTATCCAATGTCTGCAAAATCAAAAAAAGTTAACACCACACAGATCTGGTGCTTTTGTAGGTATTCAGTGCCCTCCAGATCTGCCCGGGGTTTCATGAGGGGACCATTGAGTTCCAGAATCTTCATTTCTGCCCCACCACACACTGTCACTATGCAGCAACTCTCAGGGGCCACTGAAAGCAAACCAGGGTCTGGTGATTGTCTCCCGAGGTAAAAATCACAGCTCGAGAAATCAAGTACTGCCCTTAAAACTCATCCTTTCATGGCAAACCACGGGTCGGGGACCAGATGCACCATTTTGGTGACTTGGTAATTTGTGGCTTCCTCTGAGGCCCTGGAAGAATGGAGTGAGAGTGAGTGAATGTGTGTGTGCGTGCACATGCATGTACATATATGTGTTTATGTGTGTAGACGTACATGTGTGTATGTGTATATGTGTGTGCATGTTGTGTACTAAATATATGTCTATATTCATATATGTGTATATATGCATGACTTTGTATGAACGTACGTGTGCACGTGTTTATGTATATACGTGTGTATGTATGCGTGCACGTGTGTGAATGAGAGATTGGAGAAGTGGATGCAAGCCCACTGGTCCTAGAGACTGGTGTTTTCCAAACCACTGTTTACAACGTATTATTGGGTTGTAAAATGAATTCAGCAGAATTGAGTGGCATTAATAAAGAAGAAATTGACAACACTAGACTAAGAATAAGAAATAACAGAGTACATGGCATGTAACAGTGGGATTTGCTTTGTGAAACCTGTGTTTTAAATATATATGTTTGCATATTTAAATATATATATTTGCTCAAATGCACACACACATGCACACACACGTTTGTATGATGTGTATGGTTTGTGGTGTTAAATGTGGCTCTTTAAGTGGGCGTGGTGACAAAGTTGAAAACCCTGCCCTAGATACTGAGAAAATGAAAGAGCCCAGCTGATGTGGTAAATTCCCGTTCCGGGGCAAAAAGGTTTCTGTCTCTATGTACATATATGTATTTGTTGAATGTAAAAGTAAGACATTTCATGAAGGATCAACTTAGTTTCTGAGGATGTGAAATAAATCTGTCTGCTTGGCCACCTGTCCCCTTCCATAGTTGCTGCAGGAAGGCTTTTAGGTCTTGCTCTGACATTGTTGTCTCTCTAAATCGGAGATCTTCACTTTTTCTGTGCCCTGCCCCACCCCCCAGCAGTCTGGCAAAGTCCGTGGTCCACTTCTCAGAAAAATGTGAAAGGCTGTATAATAAAAATAAAGAGCATATAATTAAAAGAAAACCAACTATATTGAACCAGTTATCAAAATATTACCAAATCATTTTCTATATAATAATACATGTGCTCATATTAAATACCACTAGCAGTGGGTGTAATGCAACACAAGTTGTGTTTTCTCTCGCTCCTGTCAGGAATTACTACACATGCAAGGGCTTGAAACAGTAGTCCCTTGTCTCACACTTCCATAAGTTAGAAGGCTGGGTGGGCTTGGTTGGTTTTTCTGCTCTGGGTCTCACAAGGCTGATACAAAGTTGTCGGCCGGCCTCCTTATCTGAAGGCTCTTGGTGGAGAATCTTCCAGTCTCAATCAAGTTGTTGGCAGAACTCAATTCTGTGTGCAGGTGGGATTGAGGACCCTATTTCTTGCTGGCTGTTGGCCAGGAGTTATTCTAGAAGCCGCACACATGCCTTGGCTTATGGCCATCCTCAAATCCAGCAACAGCGCATAGAATCTTTCTCAGGCATCTAATCTCTCTGACTTGTGCTTTTAAGGACTCATGTGATCAGGAATAATCTATAATAATCTCCCTATTTTTTTTAAGTCCACTGATTAAGAGCCTTAATCACATCTGCAAAGTCCCTTTTGCCATGTAACCTAACATATTCATGGGCGGAAAGCTAAGGGGCAAAGGTCATGGGGACCAAAGTCTGCCTAATTAGCACTAATTAAAACACAGATGTGGCTGGGCCCACCCAAGAGTTTCTGACTCGTTCTGGGATGTGGCCCAAGAATTTGCATTTCTAGATTTCCAGCTGATGATGCTTCTGGTCTAGGAATCACACTTTGAGCACACTGGTGTAGGGGTGGGCCCTAGGTTGGGTCAGAATGTTCTACATCTGGCCTACCTTAGTCCCTGGCTTGGGGCTTTCACATCCTATTTAGGAGTCGTTCATGGCTGGCTTTTTGTTGATTTTGAAAGGTTTTAGTGACTGCCCAATAGAGTAGCTAAGCTGAGTGCTGTAAGGGAGATTTGGTGGCTTAGCCCCTCAGTAGTGCCAATGCTGTGACTAGGGACAGGGGAGGGGGGTGGGGCAAAGAGAACTCCTTGTAGCCTGAGGGCTTCAACCTGGCACAACCAAGGCATATGGTTCTGCCTGTGGTTGGAGCTTCTGATGCTTCCAGAGCCCTCCATAGCATGGTCCTTAGGGTGAGGTCCCTAAACCAGCAACATCAGCATCACCTGGGACCTTGTCAGAAATGCACATTCACAGGCCCGGCCCAGCCCAGACCTACTGAGTCAGGAACTTTGGGGTGGGGCCCAGCAATCTCTGTTTCAACAAGCCCTCCAGGTGGTTTTGCAGGCTCAAGTTTAAGAACCCTCGTCCAGGGGTACTTGGGTGGCTTAGTCAGTTAAGTGTCCGACATCAGCTCAGGACATGATCTCACAGTTCGTGGCTTCAAGCCCACGAACTCTGTGCTGACAGCTCAGAGCCTAGAGCCTGCTTCAGATGCTGTCTGTCTCTTTCCCTCTCTCTCTGCCCCTCCCCTCTCATGCTCTGTCTCCTCAAAAATAAATAAACATTAACAAACAAACAAAACACTAGTCCAAAGGATGGAAGAAACAGCACCCTCAGTGCTGGCAACCCCTTCTTTGAAGCTAAACATAGTCCATGCATGAGACCACTGGGCTGGTGCTTCCCAGAGGTGGAAGAAAAGGGACAGGCACTTCTGGCTCCCTAAATTACATTTCACTGAGAGTTTCTGAGGCAGGGACATGGAAAAAGTCATGTATTACTTGGAAAGAGTGAACCTCCCGAGTATCGTTTCTCATTAAAGTTGCCTAGCACCATCTAGTGGTAGATTTTGGGAAGACAGCATGTAATCCGTGAAGGGCACTTGATTTCTTCCGTTTCCTTCTTAAATTGTTTTTCTTTTTTTTTAATTGAAGTAAATTAGTATACAGTGTTATGTTAATTTCACGAGTACAATGTAGTGATTCAACAATTCTATGTGTCAGTGCTCATTAAGATAAGTGTACTTTTAATCCCCTTTATCTGTTTCACCCTTCCCCTCTGCCCCCTCCGCTCTGGTGACCACCAGTTTGTTCTCTGTATTTAAGACTCTGTTTTCTTTGTCTGTTTTTTTCTTTGTTTGTCCACTTACTTTGTTCCTTAAATTCCACATGTGAGTGAAATCATATGGTGTTTGTTTTTCTCTGATTTATTTCACTTAACATTATACCCTTTAGTGTATCCATGTTGTTGCAAATGGCATGACCTCTTTCTTTTTTATGGCCTGAATGGTATTCCATTGTACATGTATATACCACATACATCTTCTCCATGCATTCATCTACTGAATGGGAGGAGATATTTGCAAATGACATATCCAATAATGGATCTATATCCAAAATATATAAAGATCTTACACAACTCAACACCAAAAAACAACTAACCCAATTAAACATGGGCAGAGGACCTGAAGAGACACTTTTCCAAAGAAGACATACAGATGACCAACAGACCCATGAAGAGATGCTCCATATCACTCATCAGCAGGGAAATGCAAGTCAAAGCCACGATGAGGTATCACCTTACACGTATCAGAATGGCTAAAATCAAAAACACAGGAAACAACAAGTGTTTGTGAGGATGTGGAGAAAAAGGAACCTGTTTCCTTTTTCAAAAGACCTTGGACCCAAAGGAATCTGGGGGCCTAAGAGGACCGAAGCAGGAGGTCACCCGTCCAGATGGGGCTCACTGTGAGGCACTGCCAGGGTCCCATTGACCCATGCTGTGCAAAAGCAAGCCCCACAGCTGTGCTTGAACGCTGACTCCTTCGTTCATCCGTGACTGCCAAGTTCCATGTGAGGTTCAGCAAATACCGATCAGAGCATGATGTAGTTCCTGCCTGCAGCGGCTCACAGACGACCTAAACGGTCCAAGGAGAAACACAGCAGTCACTCTTGCTCAGGATGAAGTTCGGGTTGCAGCACGGCCCACACCTTCCACCTGCCTCGCTCTCCAGTCTCCATGCAGCTACTCCCCTCCAAGAAGCCCTGGGCTGGGAGTGAGATGCTCTCTCTTCTTCTCCTGACCCTCCTGTGGTTTCTGACACCTGCCCCTTGGCTCATCACGTCTCCTCTTTCTGGAAGCACCTTCTCTTCTTCAGTACCCAGGACTGGCCTTCTCTGACATCTTCCAGCACCTGAGGGTCTCCCTGTACTTTGTGATGCCCTGGGCATGTCTCTGTGACCGAGCCACCTCCCCACACTGGGCTGTGGGCTCTAAGGAGGAGCGTCCGCATCTCATTCTCAGGCAGCCAAGCTGGTGCCAAGGTTGTTCACATCAGAGATGTCTCTTTAGCCCCCTTTAAGGCAGTGAAAGTGGGGCTCTTATTATTTTTCTTGAACACCCCTCTTCTGATACCTCCCAGGGCAGGTATCCCTCCCGCAAATTCCATCAGAGGACAGCCATCACCCACCCACCCACCCACCCCCAACAGCAAACCACCAGCTCGTGAGATACACAAAAAATCATGCTTGCCCTGTAAGGTTCAAAGGTTACAGGTGACATTTTTCTAGTTTCTGATTTCCCGGTTTGTGACAATGCTTTGCTATCCCGTTTACCATTTAGAAGTTGGCTGAGTGAAGGTGCTCAGGGACGGATGGGTCTGTGCGTGGATCACCCTCAGTCTCCTCCCAGGTCTTCAGTGAGAACATGCTGGTGTTGCTTGCCTGTTGATGTGTGGGAATAGGGGGTTTTCCAAGGGCCTGGAGTGAGTGCACGTGTGTGTGTGTGTGTGTGTGTGTGTGTGTGTGCACGCACGTGTACTGCTCACCTGCAGCTGGGAGGAGGCTGACACAGGGAGGCCCATGGTTTTAGGAAGTGTCTCAGACCCTGCACAGGTGGCTCTGAATCCTGTACTTATTGGCAAGTCACTTTGTGCCTGTGTGCCTCAGTTTCCTCAAATGTAAAGTGGGTGCAGTGGCATCCCCTGCCCATATGGTTGCTGTGAGGCTCATGACTTGTTCCCAGTGAGAAGTTGCCAGCACAGACCATTGTCCCCACCCCGGGCCGGGGAACCCATACCCAAAGGGGGCAATCGATTCGCTTCACTCATAATCTTTGCTTATGTTTACTCTGTTCTGGAACACTTCAAACATATACAAAAGTGAGAGGACAGTCTCATGAGCGCCCGTACCCCCATCCTCCAACACATGGTCCCTCCTTCATCACCTGCACTCCACATACCCCCATGTGATTGTGAAGCAATCCCTGACACCAGACCATCTCATCAGGCAGTATTTCAACTGTACCTCTAAAAGATGAGGGCTGCTTTTATAGAATGTGAGGCCGTTAACCCACCTTAAACATTTTTTTTAATGTTTATTTTTGAGAGAGAGAGAGAGAGAGAGAGTGCACTTGCAGGGGAGGGGCAGAGAGAGAGGGAGACAGACACAGAATCTGAAGCAGGCTCCAGGCTCGAGCTGTGCTGCCGGGGCCCCAGCGTGGCCAGGGTCCCCCAGGCTTGTTCTCGGGACTGCTCCATAGAAAAGAACGTCTGACTTCAGGGTTCTTCCACTCCTGGATGGCTTCTTGTCTCTGAGATTCGAGCTTCAAAGGGGGTCTTTTAAATTCCTTATTTCCTGGAAGCATTTCCTGGAGTGTATGAACCCTGGCGTAGGTAAGAAAATGTGGCCGCACCAGGAATTAGTGGTATGCCTTGGTATTTGACATGACAGGTAACTGAATTTAAAATCTTTTTTTTTTTTTTTTTTTTTAAATTTTCAAATTTTGTGTATCTTTTTTTTTTTTTAATTTTTTATTTTTTAATATATGAAATTTACTGTCAAATTGGTTTCCATACAACACCCAGTGCTCATCCCAAAAGGTGCCCTCCTCAATACCCATCACCCACCCTGCCCTCCCTCCCACCCCCCATCAACCCTCAATTTGTTCTCAGTTTTTAACAGTCTCTTATGCTTTGGCTCTCTCCCACTCTAACCTCTTTTTTTTTT
>NW_026057578.1:41932910-41991911 GCF_023721935.1 Panthera uncia | reverse complement strand
AGTGAAACCATATGGTATCTGTCTTTCTCTGTATGGCTTATTTCACTCAGCATCACACTCTCCAGTTCCATCCACGTTGCTACAAAAGGCCATATTTCATTTTTTCTCATTGCCACATAGTATTCCATTGTGTATATAAACCACAATTTCTTTATCCATTCATCAGTTGATGGACATTTAGGCTCTTTCCATAATTTGGCTATTGTTGAGAGTGCCGCTATAAACATTGGGGTACAGGTGCCCCTATGCATCAGTACTCCTGTATCCCTTGGATAAATTCCTAGCAGTGCTATTGCTGGGTCATAGGGTAGGTCTATTTTTAATTTTCTGAGGAACCTCCACACTGCTTTCCAGAGCGGCTGCACCAATTTGCATTCCCACCAACAGTGCAAGAGGGTTCCTGTTTCTCCACATCCTCTCCAGCATCTATAGTCTCCTGATTTCTTCATTTTGGCCACTCTGACTGGCGTGAGGTGATATCTGAGTGTGGTTTTGATTTGTATTTCCCTGATAAGGAGCGACGTTAAACATCTTTTCATGTGCCTGTTGGCCATCTGGATGTCTTCTTTAGAGAAGTGTCTATTCATGTTTTCTGCCCATTTCTTCACTGGGTTATTTGTTTTTCGGGTGTGGAGTTTGATGAGCTCTTTATAGATTTTGGATACTAGCCCTTTGTCCGATGTGTCATTTGCAAATATCTTTTCCCATTCCGTTGGTTGCCTTTTAGTTTTGTTGGTTGTTTCCTTTGCTGTGCAGAAGCTTTTTATCTTCATAAGGTCCCAGTAATTCACTTTTGCTCTTAATTCCCTTGCCTTTGGGGATGTGCCGAGTAAGAGATTGCTACGGCTGAGGTCAGAGAGGTCTTTTCCTGCTTTCTCCTCTAAGGTTTTGATGGTTTCCTGTCTCACATTCAGGTCCTTTATCCATTTTGAGTTTATTTTTGTGAATGGTGTGAGAAAGTGGTCTAGTTTCAACCTTCTGCATGTTGCTGTCCAGTTCTCCCAGCACCATTTGTTAAAGAGACTGTCTTTTTTCCATTGGATGTTCTTTCCTGCTTTGTCAAAGATGAGTTGGCCATACGTTTGTGGGTCTAGTTCTGGGGTTTCTATTCTATTCCATTGGTCTATGTGTCTGTTTTTATGCCAATACCATGCTGACTTGATGATGACAGCTTTGTAGTAGAGGCTAAAGTCTGGGATTGTGATGCCTCCTGCTTTGGTCTTCTTCTTCAAAATTACTTTGGCTATTCGGGGCCTTTTGTGGTTCCATATGAATTTTAGGATTGCTTGTTCTAGTTTCGAGAAGAATGCTGGTGCCATTTTGATTGGGATTGCATTGAAGATGTAGATAGCTTTGGGTAGTATTGACATTTTGACAATATTTATTCTTCCAATCCATGAGCAGGGAATGTCTTTCCATTTCTTTATATCTTCTTCAATTACCTGCATAAGCTTTCTATAGTTTTCAGCATACAGATCTTTTACATCTTTGGTTAGATTTATTCCTAGGTATTTTATGCTTCTTGGTGCAATTGTGAATGGGATCAGTTTCTTCATTTGTCTTTCTGTTGCTTCATTGTTAGTGTATAAGAATGCAACTGATTTCTGCACATTGATTTTGTATCCTGCAACTTTGCTGAATTCATGTATCAGTTCTAGCAGACTTTTGGTGGAGTCTATCGGATTTTCCATGTATAATATCATGTCATCTGCAAAAAGCGAAAGCTTGACTTTGTCTTTGCCAATTTTGATGCCTTTGATTTCCCTTTGTTGTCAAAATCTTTTTTTTTTTTTAACGAGGAACAGAAACTCGATCACAGTAGCTTAAGCAGCAAAGGGTGCGCTGTGATTTTCTTTTGAAATAATTTTAGACTTCTCAAACTCTACAAAAATAGCACACAGGTTTCTCACAGACTCTTCACCCAGCTTCCCCAAATGTTAGCACCTTCACTACCACAGAACCATGTCAGGAAATTAACGACAATACCATCCTGGTAATAGACTTGACAAACACTTCACAAATACCCCACCAACATTTTTTTCCGGTCCTGGATCCTACTTGCGATTTAGGTGTTGTGTCTCCTTAGTCTCCCCAATCTGAGATAGTCCCTGCCTTTCTCTGTCTTTGATGACCTTGATGGAATTACTTTGTGGAATGTCCCTCCTTTTGGGCTCCTCGATGTTTTTTCAGGATTAGGCTGAGGCTATGCATTTGTGGCTGGAATCCACAGGAGTGATGTGTCCTCAGTGCGTCTCATCAGGGGAGTGTCATGTGGGCATGTCTTCCTGCCGGTGATGTAACTTGGATCACTTGGTTAAAGTGGCGTCTGCCGGGTTTCTCTACTGAGAAGATACTCTTTTTTCCCCCAGAGGAGCAAGATATAAAAGGTCGTTTATGAGATTTGAGAGCAGGGTATGGGGCAGGAACCAGGAACTTGGATCTGAGGCAGCTGCTTACTCCCTCTCTTTCTTCTCTCTCACAGGCTCTCTCATCTCTGTTTGCCTTTGCCCTTAGGCTTCATTTCTCTGCCCCTCAGGAGAATTGCCTTTGTCAGTTTCTCCATGCACGTTATGAAAGATGGCCACTCCAAAATGGCGGCCCCAAGGTTATATGAATCTGCCACCCACTCTCTGCTGTTTCTGAGATCCCTTTCCAAATTCCACAGGGAGGAAGCATGTGATAGGCCTGTCGGAATCAGGCCCAGCCCTGGTTCTGTACGTCTGGTCAGGAGAGTGGAGTCACACTGCTGCTGGGACTCCTCTATGAGTGAGATGGTACAGGCATCAGACAAGGGGGATGACATAGGCTGACAGATGACTTCCCAAAGTGTTGAGTATATGTACCCCTTCTTTTCCTCCTTCCCTCTCTGCTTCCCTCCTTCCTTCCTTCTCTCCTTTCCTTTCCTCTCCTCTCCTCTCCTCTCCTCTCCTCTCCTCTCCTCTCTCCTCTCCTTCCTTTTTTCTTTCCTTCCTTCCTGATGCAGTAGATACATTCCTGAAAACCTTTGTAAGCTGTTTTCAAATGTCATCTCTTAGGGAACTTCACTATTCTAAAGCGACATCTGTATGTAAAGTGAGGAATCAAGGGCACCTGGGTGGCTCAGTGGGTTAAGTGTCTAACTCTTGATTTTTCTCATGGTTTGTGGGTTCAAGCCCTGCATTGGGCTTCATGCTGATAGTGCTGAGCCTACTTGGGATTCTATCTCCTTCTCTCTCTGCCCCCTCCCCCGCCAAATAAATAAACTTTAAAAAAAAAAAGTGAGGAATCAGGTGTCCTCCCAGGAATAATCATTCTCTAGATTTGTCCAATATGCACATTCAGCTGCATGTGAGATACCTGGTGGCAAACATACATGAAGTTGAATTCAGATACCTGTCCAGCCCCCCCACGACTCACTGTGTGGACCAGAGACAGGGCCAGTAACGTCACGTGGGCACTGGTTAGAATTGTAGAGCCTCTGGCCTCCCCCAGACTTGCTGAGTCGGGATCTGCAGCTTAACAGCGTCCTCCAGTGGTTCAAATGTGCAGTGAATTTTGGGATGTTCTAGGTACAAGTGGCTTTTTGGTTTGGTTTGTTTCATTTTGTTTTGAGGACTGATAAGGCACGGTGAATTCTTTTCTACTTGGGAAAATGTGATTGTAAAAGTCACGACTGCACACATACTAAGCTTGTAAATAAATACACATGTTGCTCTTTGCACATTGTTGGGAGCTCTTAAAGTGACTATAAGGCCACCTTATATTCTGTCATATTTCTATTTTCCTACCTCAATTTGGACTTGTGCTGTGTCAGTATGCACCCGCCCCAACTTAATCATTTCAGTGAAAATAACATCTTGTCTATTTAGTATGTGTGCTTTTTTCTGTTTATCTTAAATTTTTTTTTAATCTTTATTTTTGAGAGAGATACATACAGAGTGCGAGTGGGGGAGGGGCAGAGACAGAGGGAGACACAGAATCTGAAGCAGGCTCCAGGATCGGAGCTGTCAGCACAGAGCCCGAGGTGGGACTTGAACTCACAAAACTGAGCTTAGGACCTGAGCTGAAGTTGGACGCTCAACCAACTGAGCCACCCAGACGCCCCAGGGCAGTTCTATTTATCTTTTAGCCAGGTTTATGCTAACTCAGAATGTGAGTGATACAGTTTATTTGAATTGTACATTTTATTCCACAGACAGGGGTTTTCTTTTTATTTTCGGGGTTTGTCATCCGGAGACGTCTGTGTCTTGGGGAGAGGTGGGGTGGGTTTCCTTATGGCTGTGTCTTTGCCCACAGACAGCGGCCCTGGAACAGGCTATTAAAGATGCCCACGAGTGTTACGATGACGAGATTCAGCTCTATAACGAGCAGATCGAAAGCCTGCGGAAGGAGATTGAGGAGACTGAGAGGAGCCTGGAGAGGTCTTCCTATGACTGCCGGCAGCTGGTGGTCGCCCAGCAGACCCTGAAGAACGAGCTGGAGCGGTACCACCGGATCATTGAGAACGAAGGCAACAGGTGTGGTCACAGACGGGCATGGCCCAGAGGCTGCATGTCTCTCTCCGTCCCGGCCGCTGGCTTAGTTCACAGGTCCTCATTGGGTGCTTCCTGTGTGCCAGGCACGGTTCCAGGTGGTAGGGGCGTGGCAGGGGAGGAATCGCAACCCCGTGGCCTGGTGGAGCTGGAATGCTAGTTGGGGAGGCAGCTGATGGATGGCTTTGTAACAGATGACAAGTACCAGGGAGTGAATTGTGATGGGGGAGAGGGGAGCGGCATTGGGGTGATGGTGGGAATGTTTGAAATTTTAAGTAGGGTTGTCGCAAAAGACCCCATGGAGAAGGTTGCTTTGGGTCCCACGGGCCTCTGGGGACATAGATGTCTTAACAGGTGGGATGACCGGGAGTATTTAATGAGTTGCTGCAGGTGAGGTGCCTAATGCAGTGCCTGGCACTCGACAAGCGCTCGGAGGTGTTGGTGTTATTACTGCTGCTACCGTCATTGCTTTTCTCACCTGGCCGCGTCAGTAATGTGGCTGTCAATGCACTGGCTCGTCTTGTTCATAGTGGAGCCGTGAGTTAAGCTCCATTAACTTCAGGATAGCTGAGAAATTACCTCTATCCCTATCCCCTACCCCTGTCCCTACCCCTGTCCCCTATCCCTATCCTGTTTCCCTGTACCTATCCCCTATCCCTGTCCCTATCTCCTGTCCCTATCCCCTATCCTTATGCCCTCTCCTTATCTCCTGTCCTTGTCACCTATCCCTATCCTTATCCATGACATTATCCCTATCCCTGTCTGTCTCCCTATCCCCTATCCCTATCTGCATCCCCATCCCTATCTCTCTCTCTCTCTCTTCCTCTTCCCCTGTCTCTATCTCTGCATCGTCTACACCGACACCTACAGTCTCCATCATGACTCTGTCATCTGGGTGTACTGACACCTACACTTACATCTGCATCCACAGCCGCACCATCCACCTGTACATGTATGCCACATTACCTGTGTCATCTGCTTCTGTGTCATATAATCTGTACCTGCACCGACAGCATTACGTTTACACTGACACCTGTAACATCTACCCCTACACCTATCCCTACATCTACATCATCTCCGCCTACCCCTACACTTACGTCTACACCATCTATGTGTATATCGTCCACACCTCCATCTACATCACCTCCATCCACATCTACACCTACGTCATCTAGGTCTATGTCATCTTCATGTGTGTGGACACTTATACCTGTACCTACATCAAGTGTGTCTGCACCTACATCATGTCCGTGCATACCTATATCATGTACATGTGCATCTATCCATATGTGCATCTGCATTATTTATATCTACACCTACATCATCTATATCTGTGTCCATGTCCCTGGCCATATCCATAGATATCATTCAGAGAGCAGATTGGAGACTCATAGAAGATACCTCATAGAAGGACTGTCACTTTAGTAAGTTGTGGTTCTTTGATTAAGTTTTGCTGATTTGGGGGTTTAGACTGAATTAAAAGAGAAGCACCCAGAATTGCCCCACCAGGAGCAGTTCTTTCCTTGTCTCGTGAAATTTTAAGTAGGATGGTCACCAAAAGACCCCATGGAGAAGGTTGCTTTTGGCCCCACAGACCTCTGGGGACATAAATGTCCCCATGGGTGCTCTGTCTTGGCCGTGAGTGCTCCAATGTTTTAGCAGAGAAAGCAAGATTTTATTTTTCTTTCTCTAGTTGTGGTCAGTGGATTGTTGCGTAATCCTACATTATATTTGCGTCACAGTGTACGCTTTATGCACGCGTGAAAATATGTCTTGAACTGGCATTTAAGTGACTGTGTGGAGATTTTTGTTTTGGAGGCAAGACTTCATAAAAAGGTCATTGGGTTGCCTTTTTGCTGATTTGCTTAGAACTTCGAATTTTGTTGTAATTTCAAGTTGGTAGAAATGTTGTAAGCATAGAACAAGGAACTCCTGAACACTCTTTTCTCAGACTCACCACTTGTCTACGTTTTGTCTCAATTGCATAGTCAGTTTTTTCTCTACTTATATATAATGCATATTATGTTTTAAAAAAGAATTGGGGATACCATATCCTGGTTGCTGTAAATACTTCCACCTGAGCTCACTACTTTTTTATTAAAAAAAGCAAAAACTTGGGGCGCCTGGGTGGCGCAGTCGGTTAAGCGTCCGACTTCAGCCAGGTCACGATCTCGCGGTCCGTGAGTTCGAGCCCCGCGTCAAGCTCTGGGCTGATGGCTCGGAGCCTGGAGCCTGTTTCCAATTCTGTGTCTCCCTCTCTCTCTGCCCCTCCCCCGTTCATGCTCTGTCTCTCTCTGTCCCCAAAATAAATAAAAAACGTTGAAAAAATAAATAAAAAAAGCAAAAACAAAAACTCTGTTCAACAGAGAAGTGCCATTTTTTACATTACAAGCAACCCCCATTTTATAATTCTCCTGTGTGTTTCACAGGGTATGACTTGAGCTCAAAGAAACCCTTCACATCCTCATCTAGTATATAAGTGTGTATGTTTCATGAATAATGTGATTTAGAGAAAGCTTTCCTCATTTTTGGTCACATTGAAGAGTCACTTTTAATCCCCCACCATCTGTTTGGTTTGATGAATTCAAGGTGGCGATCATCCTCTTTCTGGTTCTTTCTCCAGGCTGAGCTCTGCCTTCATTGAAACTCCTGTCACCCTGTTCACCCCAAGCCATGGAACCTTTCTCAGCTCTCGGCTTGGTGGGAAAGGTAATGCTTCCTAACCCTGGCTTCTGCTGTTTTCTATCATGGAAAAGTGGGGGAAAAAATCAAACGGCTTTCTTCCTGAACTTAACATTTATGCTTCCTTCTGATCCATTTGGAAATTAAACGCTTTTATATGAGGTCTTCTCTCTCTGATTCACTCCCACAGGTGCTGAGTGACTGAGCCAGAATGTTTACAAGGAGAAAAATCAGACTGGGGGATAGGCCACCTTGGGAATGTCATCCTTGAACTTGAAGCATTAAATTGGGGGGAAATATAATTCAATATTCACCTTAGCAAAGGAAATGAGCAATGCCGTGCAAAAGTGCTTAATGCAGTGTCTGGGGCAGAGTCCACGCTCAATTATCGCTCACTTCTCTTCCATGCAAAACCGAGCACAACCAGCTTGGTTGGCAACCATGGCTTCCGTCTTTCACGTTTGGTCCTTTGGGGATGGTTTCATGCAGCTGAGAGATGTTACCTTCACAGCTAAATCTCCCTAGTGCTGAACAAACACAGTGTTGTAGGAGAAAAGAAGAGGGTGTTGCCTATAGTGTTTTCAAATCCACGTCCCTCAGAGAGCTCAGAGGGATTTGTGGAAATGGGGTTTCGGAGTCTGAACGTGTTGGAAGGGGGCAGCAGTCCCAGGGACTGGGACTAGCTCTGGGAGCATGCGGCCACACACGGGGCCCTGTGCACACAAGGGTCCCCACACTTGGTGTAGTGCTCTGCTGTCACTGTCTTGAAATTCTTTTTTGTTTTTTCTGTATTAAAAAAATTTTTTTTTTATTTTGAGAGGTGAGGGAGAGAGATAGAGAGAGAGAGGGGATGCACACACGTGGGAGAATGGCAATGAGAGAGGGAGAGAGAGAACCCCAGGCAGGCTCCACACTGTTAGTGCAGAGCCCAACGTGGGGCTTGAACTCACAAACCACAAGATCATGACCTGAGCTAAAATCAAGAGTCGGGGGCTCAATTGACTGAGCCACCCAGGCACCCCACTGTCTTGAAATACTTCATGATTTTGAACAGGGCCTTTCCCTCTTGTACCAGGCCCTGAAATTCTGCAGCAGTTCCTGTAAGCTCCCCCTTCCCCCAGCAGGCTACCTTAGACAAGTCCCTTTGCACATCCCTTCCTCCCTTATGGCTTCATGGCTCATTTCTGCCATTCCCTGGTCACTTAGCTGTCTGAGTCAACCGGTGCTAGGTACCTTCGCTTTGTCTGTCAGTCCTCTGGTTCATGGGGGGAGGGCATGGATAAGACCTCTGAGATGAAATCTGCTTGCAAGTGGAGTTGAAAAGCCTCATAGACGAGGCAAGGCGAGATTGTGTGTGTTTTCTTAACCGTTCAGTTTTTCCTTTTAGAAGACAGCCTTGGGATCAGGGGATTCCCATCATTTCTGAATTTAGTACCTCGCTTCCTCTTTGGCCCAGGAGGAAAGGGATGCTACTGAAGGGGCATTTGTATCTATTTAGCTTGGGATGCGTGTGGAGCACAGGAGATTGAGTCCCCTGCCTGAGGCCATTCAGAACACACTGGAGGCCCAGTCTGCTCTGCGAGGATAACTCTGTGGAATGAGTTCCATCGACTAGCCGGTAGAGCCAAGTATTCACCATGAGCTCAGCAGGGGCTGGGGTGGGGACTCCGAGTGTTACTGCAGTAGAATGTCTCAGTAAGTCGCAGCCAGTGGGGTGGGAACTGTGAAAACTGTCAGAACAGGCAGTACCTTCCCTCCTCTCTGCAAGCCCAGAGGGGTCAAGAGACTTGCCCAGATTCACACAGCTGGTTGCAGAGCTGGGACCTTAATGTGGGCCATGAATGCTGCTGGTCAGATCCAGGCATCTTTCTCTGTTCTTTTTGCCCCATGTATGGTAAACTCTACCCCTGCACTAGGCCTTGGTCTCCAAAATAGCATATTTTCCCACAAACACATTTTCTTCCTCTTCCATTGACAAACTTGACTTATGCCCCTGCCCCCTCCCCCCCTTTTTTTTAGATCTCACTAGGGCTGTGCAGGATATAACAACAGCAAAACCAAGACAGAAAGGTCTCCCCAAGAACATTCCAAGGAAAAAGGAGATTATAGCTAAAGACAAAGCTGATGAGAGTCTGGAAGACATACCACTGAAAGGTCCAGAAGACACAAAGCTGGTGCAGGTGGTACCCAAAGAAGAAGGTGAGTCTAAGCTTGAATCAGGAGCCGAAGAAGCCAGTCTCCCAACCCCAGAAGGGGCTCCAGAAGACGTGCCAGATGGAGGGCAGATAAGCAAAGCCTTTGGGAAACTGTTCAAGAAGGTCAAAGACAAAGTGAAAAGCCCCAAAGAACCCGAGCCTCCGGCTGACCTCTACACCAAAGGGCGGTACGTGCTGGTTTCTGGGGATGCCAGTTATGTGGACCCTGGGTTCTGTTCCTTCTCCATCCCAGCCAAAGGCGGAGTGGTTATTTCCATTGAGGATGACTCTGTACATCGCGACAGCGCTGTGGAGCCTTCTCCTGAGCCGCCCGGGCCCCCTGTGGAGAATGGACAGGGGGACCTTCAGGAGAAGGAAGGCGGAAAGGCACCTAACCAGCATACTGCCGACAAGGAGAATGAGATTAGTGCCGAAGAACCGAAAGGGCCTGGGGAGAAACATGATGACCAGAAGGAAGAGAAGGAAGAGGAGGAGGAGGAGGAGGAGGAGTCCAAGGGGCCCTGTCCCGTGATCACACCTGGTCCAGAGGGACCATCTACACCCCAGTCGCAAAGGCCTGGGGTCGGTCAGGGTGGATCTGGGGGGCACACGGCTAGGAGCAGTGATGCACAGGAGAGAAGTCCGCCCAGGACTTTGGCATATGAGAAGGTGGAAGTGATGGAATCCATTGAGAAGTTTTCCACGGAGAGCATCCAGACGTATGAAGAAACGGCTGTCATCGTGGAGACCATGATTGGGAAGACGAAGGCAAACAAGAAGAAATCGGGAGAGAAGAGCTCTTAAGATGCCCGGGGTCAGTGGGAAACAATGTCTTTGGGGCCACTGTAGGGGAAGTGCCTTGATATTTTAGAACAGATGACAAAAGAGTGAAGGTTCCTTGTTTGGATTAGACCATAGTTGGCCCTTCTGACGTTGCCAATGAAGCCTTAATTAAAAAGTTTTCTTTGCTTGCACACCCTTTGTCTAATTAACAGGGGCCTTGGGAGTGTAGGTGGGTCAGCCATGCTCAGGACAGGGATGCCCTGTTCAGGGGCCATCAAACCCTGCTCCTTTAAGGAAAGAGACATGCCCTTCATCACTGGTCATGGAGAGACTCATTAGAGAGTCAGGGAGTGTCTGGGCCTCACACAGAAACATGCTAGTGGATGCATTGGTGCCTTTTTATTGCATCTCAAGCACAAACACCTGTTCACATGGAGGAGTGTTTTGTTAGAGGTGCATGATGAAAGGTGTCTGTCTTAGTTTGGGTTCGCTGAGAAGTTGATCCTGAAGCAGGGATTTGAGTGTAGTTTCTTTGGGGGTGTGATCCCAGGAAGCGCCAGAAGTGGGGTGCAAGAGGGATCCCGGGATGGCAAGGCAGCCAATAAGAGGTCTGCTACCAGATCAGTTAGCACTGCGGGCACTTGGAGCTCAGTCGCCCCCAAGGGATTCTGGGAGATGGAGTAGAACCCATGCCCCAGAGTTATCCTGCCCGAGTGAGGAGGGAGCGGAACTATCTCCTGTCCGCCAGTGGGGAGGGCTGCTCCCAGGGCACTGACTTCAGGGGCAAGAAACCCTCAGGTGCAGAAATATAGCTGCAGGCATTTGGACATCGGGCATGGAAATACATGGGTCATGAGGATCTAACTGGGGCACCCAGGCCGTCTGCCACAGCTTATGTCCCGTGTCCTTTTGTCTGAGTACTGAAAATGTTCTCACTGAGAAATTGCAATCCTAGGTCAGGTTCAAAAAGAAAAATCAAATGTCACTGCATAGTTCCTTGTGTGGGATTTAGTTAACTGATTAGTCCAACAAGCACTCATGAGCATATACCATGTGCCGGACAGCGTGCTGTGCTGCTGGGGGGAGATTTTTCACGTTTATCAGTGATCTCAATTACCGTCACACACATACACACGCACGTGTACGTATAGATACTGTGTCACGTCCTAGGAAACAAATTCCTTCAAACTAGAATTTTTAAAAAATTTTTTAATGTTTACTTATTTTTGAGAGAGAGAGAGAGAGCGTGAATGGGGAAGGGGCAGAGAGGGAGGGAGACCCAGAATCTGAAGCAGACTCCAGGCTCTGAGCTGTCAGCACAGAGCCCCACTCAGGGCTCGAATTCATGAACTGTGAGATCATGACTTGAGCTGAAGTCGGACGCTTAACTGACTGAGCCACCCAGGCGCCCCACTTCAAACTAGAGTCTTTACAAAATTTCTGTGTTGCCTCTAGGCATCTGTTTTTCTACTACCGGTCCAAAAGAATTTTTTTTTTACGTCTACCAATTGAGAAACTGCTCCTACCCTATGTAGATGCTCATATGGGCACTGAAGAAATATGCTTAAATGGATTATTACATCTGCCTAAACAAAAGTATCCCGTAAGACAGTGACACGTTAGACAAAATTGATGGAGTCGTAAATTACATTCTATTATTTCTTTGTTATGAATAATAGAGTATTTAATAGTCACCTTTCCTATTCAGAGTGGTAAAAAAAACTTGTTCTGAATTCATTTGAGGTTTTGACTTCAAGAAAGAAATATGCTTTTGTTGTTCTTTCTAAAAGATGAATGGAAGGGCCCACTCCATTGCACACTTTTGAAATATTTATAATTTAAAAGCTTAAGAGAGAATGATGGAAACCATTAGCTAGAGCCCGGAATGTACTAGGAATTTGGATCAGTGTATGTTATATTCAACATCACAGCCACTGAAGGCTTTATCTCTTCCCCGTGAAGTCTTTTTACTGTGTGGACTATATGTTCAGTTCATATTCTTATTTTCAAAGGCAGGGTATCACTTTGGAAAGAAATGTTATTTTTATATTACATTCAGTCCACCATCAAAAATGGACTGGGGGTCTGTTCTGTGCCATGCATGGTTCTGGGCACTGGGGAGACAGCAGAGAAAAATCAGACGTGGTTCTGCTCTCACAGACATGACATTTTGGCATGGGGAGGAAGGACATGCACAAGCAAGCAGATAACTAAGAGAAAATTAGTCTGACAATACTAGGAAAGGAACCAACAGGACGACATGTAAGAGTGGCCATGGGTCTACTTTGGACTGAATGGTCAAGCAAAGACCCCATGAATGCGGTGACATGTGATCTGAATGACAAGGTGGGCCAGTCATGTACAGACCTGAGGAAAGAGCATTTAAGTGCAAAGGCCCTGGGGCAGGAATGGACTTAGCCTGTTCAAGGAGGCAAACTAAAGGGGACTACAGAGGGACAATGGAGGAGGGGAGGTCAAGGAGGGAGGCAGGAACCAAGAAAACACTATTTCTTGGCAGCCTTGCCTCAACCTCAAGCTGGGCTCGCCATGTGGAATGTGGGACTGCTTACAATGGGCACCTTGGGGTGTAGTTGGGCTAGTTGCCCCCAGTCCCCCAGAACCCTACTTGCTCTTTTCTTGCCTCCTTATCTCCACTTGCCCTGCTTAGTTTGTTTTCCCAAGGAGCTGAAGAATGGGTTCATCTCCTAGCTATCCCTCTCCCTGAGGTCTCTGAAAACAAGCACTTTATAATTTTCTAAAAACCATTTCTTGTCAGTAAACACGGGGGCTCAGAGCAGGCCTTCCTGTAGCTCAGTGACAAGAGCACCCTGGAGCTTGGACAAGTCCTGGAGTACCTAAAGTGCCAGTGCTGCAGGTGGCTGGTCCTAACTGTTGCACCAGAGTCCCAGCCTCAGGTCCGGGACTGAGAGTCTCCTGAAGCTGCCTCCTCCACAAAGAAGCTGAATCCCAGCTGCCCACCCCTCCCATCCGCCAAGCGCTGAGTCGGTGACCCGTAACTGCTGTCGTGGAAGCCGCCATGGGTGTTGATCCCCCAGTTTCCCTGACCCTCACTGTTCTGGTTCATGCCTACATCCCCACGATTCTCATGCCAAGCACATATGATTCTGACTTGGGGGATCCTGTGGTATAGGATTGTGCTCGGTCCACACACCCGGCAGGTTGGGAGCACTGGGGTGTTGATGCTCCTGGGGGCCACCCTTGATCAGGATGGATAAGACCTGGTGCATAAATACCCCAGCTCCTTCTCCCCTCCATTGGGATAACTCTGAGGTGTTCTACACTCCCCCTGGGGGGTCTGAGCCCCAGCTGCCCGCAAAGAAGCCCATTCACCCCATGTCCTGAATCAGTTTCCCTCCACCCCTGCCTTACTTTCTTGTCCCCTGTATATAGATGCTCCTTTCCAGTAAATGACTTGACCTCAACTCCTTGTTTTAGACTCCACTTGTGGCAGGACCCAACCTAAGATGGCTGGTTGGCACATGCCCAGCAACAACCCCCACTCCTCAGGTGGCAGCCCCAACTTTGTGGGTTTTTTTAAAAAAGATTTATTATTATTTTTTGGAATGTTTATTTTTGAGAGAAAGAGAGAGAGAGAGAGACAGAGCATGAGCGGGGGAGGGGCAGAGAGAGAGGGAGACACAGAATATGAAGCAGTCTCTAGGCTCCGAGCTGTCAGCACAGAGCCTGACGTGGGGCTCGAACTCACAAGCCGTGAGATCATGACCTGAGCCGAAGTCGGACGCTCAACCGACTGAGCCACCCAGGTGCCCCACTTTGTGGGTTTTTTTTTTTAAAGGTTTATTTATTTTTGAGAGGAGGGGAGGGGCAGAGAGAGAGGGAGGCACAGAATCCAAAGCAGGCTTCAGGCTCTGAGCTGTCAACACAGAGCCCAACATGGGGCTTGAACTCACGAACCCCAAGACCATGACCTGAGCTGAATTCAGATGCTTAAGCAACTGAGCCACCCAGGCGCCCCTCAACCCTGCTGCTTTAGCATGAAAGCATGCTAACATGCAATATAAAAGTGAATAGGCATGACTGTTTTCTTTCTTTCTTTTTTTTTTTTTAACTTAAAAAAAATTCTTTCAGAGAGGGATAGAGTGTGCGAGCAGGGGAGAGAGGCAGAGGGAGAGGGAGAATCTTAAGTAGGCTCCAGGCTCAGCTCCCACAACTGTGAGATCATGACCTGAGCTGAAATCAAGCCAAATGCTCAGCCAACTGAGACACCCAGGTGCCCCATGACCGTTTACAGTAAAAGCTTACTTATAAAAACAGTCAGATGGCTGTATTGGGTCCCTGGGCTGTAGTTTGCTGATCCGTGATCTAGGGCGTGCTCCAACAGGGTCTAATACAAAATTAATTTACATATCAGAAGACATTTCTTTTTCTTTTTCTTTCTTTCTTTCTTTCTTTCTTTCTTTCTTTCTTTCTTTGAGAGAGAGAGAGACAGAGAGCATGAGGAAGGGGCAGAGAGAGAGGGAGGGAGAGAGAGAATCTCACACAGGCTCCACACTGTTAGTGCAGAGCTTGAAGCAGGGCTCAAGTTCTCCTGAAGCGGGGCTTGAACTCACGAACTGTGAGGTCATGACCTGAGCTGAAGTCAGGTGCCTAACCAACTGAGCCACCCAGACGCCCCAGAAGGCATTTCTAACCTGGCATCTCTACTTGTTTCTTCCTTCCCCTTTCATGTTGGAAAGTTCCATTTAGGTCTTCCCTTGACTTAAAGCTTCTATTATAAGAAAAGATCTTCAAGCAGCCATTACAGTCTAGCTTTCCTACGATTTTTGTATCATAGGTTTGTCCTTGGGATGTTGCTGGTGAACAAAGTCACCTCAAACCTCATAGGACATTTGGCACATTCATGATAGAGGACATCCTTCAGATACGTTGATTAGTACAAATGCTTGCCTTCAATTTCTCATGCTTGGATAAAAGCGAATAAATGCCACAAAAAAACCCACACTGACTTATGTTTCATTCAAACAAATAGGGGTTTTGAGTTGAGATGTATATTCTATCATGAGATACCTCCCTGGTCAATAACTCTGCTGTGTTGGTATCCTTACTAGTCACACCTGCCCCTTCACTTGCATTCCTGTATCCTTCTTATCAGTCTATTGGGTGGCTTATCTGTCACCTGTGGTCAGTCAGTGGCTCCAGAGAAAAAGATAAGTTGCAGCCTCTGCCTTCTGTCCAGCCTAGAGTAGCCCATGGGGTGTCCTCTTGGGTGCAGATGGACATCTTTGAAGGCACTGTGAGGTGGGTCACCCACACTGGGATGGGCGGGCAGGTTGGCCTGAAACCTCTGTCCATGGTGGAAATCAGTGTCAGTTACCATCAAACCAAAGGAATTCCCAGACTCAGTTGGCCGTCATGGCATTGGAAACTCTGTGGGCTGAGATTTCCAATCACCCCTGCCCCAACCCAAACCATGCAGGAATTTTGCAATATGTAGTCTTCGTCTCTTTGGGCCGAGTGCATTTCTCACCATCAGTTCATTCCATCCCCAGGTTCAAAGCAGCGAGACTCTTCTAACAGAAAAATGAAGCTGGCAGGCTGACTTGGAGAATTTGCCTTAGGTTAAATTTCCATTCCTGGTCCCTTATAAATCCAAAAACAAATTCAGCGGGAGTGTTTTGAACCCAAGGAAAGGGTTTCTTGGCAACTAAATACATAAGAGACTACTGGAAGAATTCAAGAACTACTTGATTAATTTGCAATGCAAAGAAGTGACCTTTCTCCCTAGAGCTCCAGGTGCTGGTATCCCCTATACTGGTTATCCCCTCTCCTGTGTCAATGTCCTTGGGAAGCCAAATAAGGCACAGGAGGCTGTGGGTGGCCATGGAATCTGACCATTGGCAGGTGGATGGTGTTGACTGGGGATGGCTTTTTGTGCAGTGGGCTCTGTCCTCAACAGACTTGAGCTCTTCAGAGACTAGAATTCTCCTTTATACCAGCCTGTGTGTTTCCCTATGCTTAACACCTCTAGATCCTGTCTGCCAACTTTTGCTCTCCTGACTGTCCATTTCCCTAAGCACCCACGTGCTGAGTGCTGGCCCTTCCCCCAACTTTGCATTGACCCCTTCTTTGGAGACAGAGAACCACCCAGCTGGCTACAACCAAATCATCTTCCCTGGTGCTGATGTTACTTCAAACTCTCAGAGTTTTTGGAACCCCTTATTCTCTCTTACAACCATGGTCTTTAATCTTGGCATTTTGATTTTTAGAAATTTCTATCAAATTAAACTCTTTGCATCCAAGAACTTACTCTGGCTATGAGAGCACCAGTTCCCCTAATTAAGCATTTCTCTCTCTAAATCTAAAATGCTTCAGGGCATCTGGGTGGTTCAGTCAGTTAAGCATCTGACTTTGGCTCAGGTCATGATATCATAGTTTGTGGGTTCGAGCTCCAGGTCGGGCTATGTGTTGACACAGCCCAGAGCTGGAAGCCTGCTTTAGATTCTGTGTCTCCCTTTCTCTTCCTCTTCCCCACTCACACTCTCTCTTTCTCTCTCAAAAATAAACATTTAAACAATTAAAATGCTTGGCTATGTTTCCCAAAGGTTTTATAGTATGTGGTTTTCACTGCAATGAAAGGCATTGATCACCTGAAAGCTACTCTTACTAATTTATAAGTGATACTAACAATGACAGTACAGTAATAACACAATAAGAATGATCAGTTTTAACTTAATCTTTTGGAAATCAATTTTTGGACTTAAGTATTGAAAAGCAGTGTCTTGGTTTGTCACAACCTCAGACTTTGGACCTTACTCCTTTCAATGGCTGTTTTTGGCCTCTCTAAAGATTTTACTCATTGGGTTTGAGAAGCATTCTATCATACGAGAAAATTAAATGTTGTTTTTACAATGAACCATGATAAATAAAATAGATTAATGTTTTATTAATAACTATTAAGATTGCTAGAATAGCGTGTGGTTACATGGGTTACAGCTACTTTGTAATGCTGTTCATGACTATCCATGAAGAGAGGTTTGCCATGTAAATCAGTATTTACTATATTTTAAGAGAATGTCAAGCTTTATCTGTGGTAGAGGTCATTGACCAGTACTGGCCAATGCATAGTAGCTCAAACGGTATACAGTAAAACCTTGGATTGTGAGTAACTTGTTCTGTGAGTGTTCTGCAAGACGGGCAAACATTTCTAATAAATTTTAACTTGAGACACGAGCGATGTCTTGCAATATGAGTAGTACGTGATGCCGAATGTCACATGATCACCACTGAGCCAATGGTTCTTGAAATTCACTTTGATATACAAGTGCTTTGGATTACAAGCATATTTCCGGAACAAATCATGCTCACAAACCAAGGTTTTACTGTATATGTAAATCTCCTTCAGGCTGAACATAAAAGAGTGGATGAGTGTCCTCCATGGGTTCTCTTCTGTATAGTGATTTAGCAGTCTTGTGTTCTGATCACAACCCATAAGATCGAAGATCAAAGCAGCCTGAATCCCTGAGTCTCTGGCCTTGGGGAGTCACCTGAACCCTCAGAAGAATTAGTATGAATGATATACTTTTGCTGTGTTAAGCCACTGATATTTTGGGGCTGTTTGTTATTACAGCATAACTCAGTCTAGCTTGATGAATGAATACATTCTATAGTAGTCTTTCTAAAGGATTTTTGGCCACAACCCACAATTAGAAATATTTTATCTTGTGAGCCAACACACACACACACACACACACACACACACACACACACACACATTCAAGGCAGATATTTTAAGAAATACTTACTGATATGCATGATGTATTCCGTTCTATTCCAGTTCCTATTCTATTCTATTTTATTCTATTCCAAAATGTTGGTTTTGACTCCCTAAAATTTTTTTACAACCTAATGGGATATAACCTGGGTTTGAAAAATGCTGCTGTAGATTGTAGTTTGTATATGATTTATTTTCTAATTATGAATCTCTTAGGCAAATATGAAGGCAGGCTTTTTATTTAGCTCTCTCTTTGGCAACTTTTTATCATCTGCTCCTAGAACAGATGACAGTGTTTTTATAGAATATATATCACATCCCACATAATTTCTGGAAGGTAATGCTTTATTGTTAAGTCTCCTAATTTACAACATGTCTTTTTAAATTTACTTAAAAAATCCTGTCATGGGGAGTAACAATGTTAACTTGAGTAATCATTATTCACTTATTTTCATTTTTTAAAATAAATGATTATAAATAACTGTCTCTTGCATTAGGATCAGGGATATCATAAAAACCTCACTAGCTGGACATATTTGTGTGTTAATACTGGTGCAAAAAATGAAATAGAGACCAAATATTTGTATATAGCACTATATATATTTTTATATACTGTATACTTATATCAAAACTTGCCATTTCTATTAAGAAGCTGATAAGTTACTCTCTAATTTCATAAATTATACCACAGCTGTGAAAATATGGACAACTATTTTATATTTTTGCTGCTATATAAGACATTTAATGTTTATACAGAGAGCTGCAAAAATCACAGAGGTGATGTAATGGGAATCAATGAACATTTTCACCTGAATTTCCACCGGCCTTTTTCTTCAGCCAGAATCATCTTGATAGTCTCTGAATATTCTTTTAGAGATGAATATGGTGTCTGTTTCTTCAATAAATACACATACACACATTTTAGGTATATGTGTGTATATACATTTATACAAGTGTATATATATATACACATACATACACACATGTATATAGTCTACATATGTATATATATTTCTGTGTGCACTTGTACACATATGCACACATAATGTCCTTTGGTTTATTTTCAGACTGTTAATATGAAATGGATTTTTGATGGTTTCCATTAATTTTTTCTTTAAATCTAAAGTGGTTTAAAAAGACCTTCGTGACAGGTAATAAATTTCTTTTAAAAATCATAAATATTATTACATTTTAAAGCATCGTATAGAGAAGGTCAGACGGTGTTAGAGAAGACAGAAATTCATGCCAATATGGGGGGGGGGGAGGAAGAAAATGGGCTTTCCAGAGTTTTCTCTTAAAGTTGCCACCTTCAGGGAATGGAACCTAGTGCCCTGTGTTGCTGGCTTTAAAGGAAAGGCGCTCCGAGCTTCGCTACATGCTCCCATGGGAAGGAGTGGTTGACCTGTTCTTGGGAATCAAATCAAACAAATAACTCATTTCTTGGGAATGGGTGGGCCTTGGGACTGGGGATGAGGGGCAATCCTTGGGTAGAAAAACAAAGGGATGACGGGTCAGAGAACATTTCTATTTGGTAATGAAATGGTGCTGTGTCTTTGGGGGGCAGGGAGAGACACCTGTCTCCTTTGGGTTGCATGTTGAATATCTTCATGGATTGCGTAGCTGTCAACATGGTGACTGTGTGCTTTCCCTACGGAGGCCTTCTCTGGCTTCCTTCTGGGCCTCACGTGGCTGAGAGATGAGTCAGCATTCCTCCTCCCCCCCCCACCCCCCCACTTTGGCAGAAGAGGCTTCACACAAATGGAGGTCCACATCTTCAAACATGCCCCTTTTCACCCTTCACACGCCTCTTCTAGAACACAGGCCATTTCCCCAACACAGCAAAGAAATCACAACCATATGTTCTGGAAATCAACGCCTGAGTATATGTGTGCCAAAAATACTCATCCCACGTCTCACTTACATCAGAGTAAGAAGCCCCAAAGTGTTTTGGGAAAAGGAACGCTCCTGTGTTCTAAGCTACTAAGCTATTCTTTACTAGACACGTTGCCAGACCTGCCTTGCCTTTTTTTTTTCTTTTGGATAGCTATGTGAGGAACCCCAGAAAATTGGGGCTGGGATGAATTCTATACAAACTGAGTAATTTTGGCTTCTCTAGCAGATTTTACCATAACTCAGAGCAGCAGCTGGTGAAAAGGACAGCCAAATTACGCAGGTTTTATATGTATCATGCTGGCTGAGTAGGACAACACCTGTTGGTGTTGGTGGTTAAGATTTCCAATGCTCATGCTTTTTGACTCTTTCTTTCCGCAGCCAGTAATCAGGGCTGTCACGGATGGCGCCTTTCACATCATAACCACCATCTACGTCACTGAAAAATCTTGCTAAGTTCGAAACATTTTCCCCCAAAGGATCGACGGCATCTGTTGTGCTTTAGCGATTCAGAGCTCACCTTCTGTTATAATCTTTTTCTTTTTATGTAACAAGTCCTCAGTTGAGACCATGAATAAGCGTTCTTGGAGTCACTGTGCGTGGCGTTTTCAAAGCAGTCTCTTCTCAGATATGAAAAAAATGGAGGAGAAAGCTGTCCCAGTTTTGTTTGCTGGCTACCACCTATTTGAATGACACAAACAAAGAGCTTAGAGTCACAAATAGGACATAGGTGTTGGTGGGAACACTGTATTTGGGGCCGAGAATGAAAAAGATTGCTGCCATTGTAACAAAAAGAATCACTGACAGTGAGCGAAGCTTCAGATCGGGAGGCTAGGATCGCTTGTGTGAGGGTGACAGTAACTGCGAGGCTCCTGACAGAGTGTGGAAGGAGGACAGAGAAGGCAGAGATCGGGGAGTGGGGGAGGCGGTGGCGGCCCAGGCGCGGTGCTAGTTCTCGCGCAGGATGCTCTTCAGACTTCTCTCCACGGCTTCATCCAGCTCCTCCTCCAGCTCCTCCTTCTTGGACATGGCCAGCTTGGACTGGTAATCCCTCACTACCTGGTCAATGTAAGGGGCGCTCTGCGTGCCATGCAGCATCAGTGTCCACTCCTTCAGCACCCCCTTCTGGGGGGTGCTCCCGACAAACCCCAGCTCCAGGGTCCAGGTTCCTCGAGCGTCTTCCCCCCACGTGTGGGTGGTCATGAAAGGCCACTTGTCAAAGCCCACCTTGGAGTCATCATCCCGCGGACGCCGGCTCAGCAAGATGGACTTGGTGCCCATTGGGGAGGTCATGTTGATGTTCAGGTCTCCTCTCCTGCTTGCATTGACCGTGATGACAGCTTGGACGTGCTCAAGGTAGCGGACGAAGTTCTCTTTCCCCTCACATGCGTCGGTCGTGAGGGTCAGCACCAACTTGCCAGTGGAGGGTATTTTCCTGAGGGCAAAGTGAGGAGATATGGTAAGGGTGGGCACACTAGACTTGGGGTTTTGAAGGCAGGTGCAGGTACCAGGCAGGTTCAGCCTTGGGGCTGATCAGACAGACCAGCGGTGTGACCCCGAACACCTTACCTATGCCCTCTGAACCTTCTGTGAGGAAGGGGTGTAGTGGATGCCGTTCACTCCCTTCTCACTTCTTTTTTTTTTTTTTTTTTTAATTTTTTTTTTCAACGTTTTTTATTTATTTTTGGGACAGAGAGAGACAGAGCATGAACGGGGGAGGGGCAGAGAGAGAGGGAGACACAGAATCGGAAACAGGCTCCAGACTCCGAGCCATCAGCCCAGAGCCTGACGCGGGGCTCGAACTCACGGACCGCGAGATCGTGACCTGGCTGAAGTCGGACGCTTAACCGACTGCGCCACCCAGGCGCCCCCACTCCCTTCTCACTTCTAAGTCACCTCTGAGTTCACCTGTGGCTGCCCTGACTGCTTCCCACCTCAGGTATCAGCATCTCCTGCCTTCTTTCCTGGAGCTTTCCCCCACATCATGGGAGCTTCCTCAGCCAAGGTGCAGGGCAGTCCCAAAGTGTCAGGGATTTAACTCCTCAGGGACAACTCTCTACCAGTGGTTGGGATAGAAAGCCATAGATAAATAGACCCTGGCTTCCCTGTTCCTCAGCAGGACAACTCAATGTCCCCAGTGGGACTGAGCCTATTGCCCACAGTGACAACTCGCTCATCAATGCACTTCTGACTGGCTCATTCATCTCCATTCCTCGCTTGTGCTTCCTGGGGTCATCTCTCAAAACGTTGTCAGCACCCAATTTCACTTCCGGGTCTGTCTTGGGACAGCCCAGGCTGAGACAGGAGCTCATAATGCCTTTCTTTTAAAGTGCAAAGTATCTTGATAAATAGAAGTTATTGCTCATATGATTATTACTATCATCGAGAAAGCTGAAATGGGGTTAATTAAACCTAGTGAAAGATTCCTCAGTTGACTTCCCATGCAACCAATCTTCTTCCCGGATATGGCCTCCTTTGAAGGCAAGATGCTCAAAGGTTCTTGAGTCAGAAACATAATAAACTACATTTGAGGATGGCACGGTGTAATGGAAAGACTCCAGACTTCAGGAACAAACCTCTCTGGGTTAGAATTCTCTTCTATGCTTACTGGTCAGGAGAGCTTGGGCAAATTATTTAAATACTTTGAAGTCTCACTGTCCTTATAGTTGGGTTTTATGAAATTAAATAAGACCATGTATGAAAACACAGAGCACAGTGCCTGGATCATGGGGTTTTCCCTATGTGAATATTCTCCCTTGACACAATTTTTATTTTGGAGCATAAAATGGTGGGCATTTTAAAGCATACGTCTTGTAGAGCCCATCTACAAAAAGATGATCACACACCCAGCTCAGAGGCAAGTCTTGGTTCTGCATGACCCTTGGAACCAAAGCCACAAACCTGGGAGGGCTTGCTGAAGCTTACCCTGTAGCTCAATGATAAAGTCAGTACTCTCCTGAGGAACTTTCAAAATATATGCTTTAATAGCTTCATGGAATGCTGCTGTATGCACTCTGCATAGACGTTGATGCTGAATGAGGCATGAAATATCCATTGGCCATGGAGATCCAGTGATGGTGGTGGAGGTGGTGTACCAAACTCTGGGAAAATCATCCAGTTTGGTGGAGAGCAAGCCTTAGGTCAGCTTTGGAGGTCAAAGTATGGAAGGCCACTACCTAGATCTCTTAAAAAAGATGTATTTACTCACAATAGGGTCAGCAATGTAGTGGGTAAGCTAATACATGACCAACAATCATTTGGGCTCCTGCCTATAGGTAGAGAGCTATGTGGGTAGAATGAAGGTCCAGTCATAGGCAAAGCATCTGTACTATCTGAGCTCATCGTCCTTACCTGTACAATGGAGATATTTCTTCTTATACCGAAGAATTGCTGTGCAGATAAAATACATACATACACTCATGTATCGTACAAATACAAATGCCTAGACCAGAACTGACCATTAGAACTTTCTACAATGATGAAAATGTTCTGTATCTGTAGTGTCCAATATAGTAGCCACCGGCCACATGTGGCTATCGAGCACCTGACGAGTGTGAGTGAGGAACTGAGTTTTTAATGAAATTTAATTTTAATGGTTAATTTAAATGTATTTAATGTCATTAAATAGCCACCTGTGGCTAGTTGCTCCCATACTGGGGAGCACAGATCTAAATTATTTGCATATGTTCATTTTGAACCTGATGCCACCACCACCATCACCATGAAAATCTCTCGGGCTTCTGTTGTAAGCACATTCCATTTTTGTCAAACTGTGGATCCTGTTTGGCAGGTCTCCCAGCCGCCTTGCCGGAGGCTCCTGGAATGTCCAGACCTCAGGTATGAGTGCAATGCCACATTCCTTCTGAGTTTCTATACAGACAAAGAGGCAGGTCCCAAATGGAGGCTTTCCTTCTAGACTTGAGCCTCAGGGGCTCTGGGACTCCCCAAGAGTTCACTAAGTGACAGTCCCTTTAGAAGCCAATTCGTGGAAACCCTGGCAGAAAAGTGACATTGCTGCTCCTGGGGGGACACTGGAAATATTTCTTTGACTGGCTAAGGGTCAGAGATGGCATGGCCACCGAAGCTGGGAATCAGATCCCCCCCGCCCACATGCAACGGGGTTTCTGTAAATGAACAACAAGCTCCTTCATACAGGAAGGAAGGTATTCCAGGGCCGAGATGAGCTCTTAGGATAGAAAGGGAGAAATCCATTTTGGACCAAACCTGAAACAACCTTCAAGCACACCATGGCTAAGGGGGCTTCAGTAGACGCCATGACTTAGCCAGATTCCCTCCACAGCTGCTTTGAGCTTGGACAAATGACTCTCGGCTACCCTCTTCCCTGCAGGAGGGGAAACTAGAAGACAGGCTCCCTATTGCTCTGCCTAAGGGATGAGAGAGCATATCCGTGAGAAGGGCTGGAGGAGGCTAAAAAATGATGGGCATTTTGCTCTCACCTTGGAAAGCAGAAGACAGATTGGAGTGGGCACAACCACACCGCTTGTATTAGGATTCACAAATTGTCCCAGCAGCCTTGGGGCTGGGGTGTGCGTGGGGGGTGGAGTCCACTCCAAGTACCCCTGGGGAGTCTGGCTTATTTAGTGCCATGGAGGTATTGCTTGCCTTCGAAACTCTGCCATTCCTGCCCTGCCACGTGAACTGCCCACTGAATGCATGGCGACCAGGCCCCCGAGAGAGGGAACATTCCAGTGGATTCTTCTTGGAATGCTACATCACTTTGAAATGAAATGAAAAGCCCCGTGTGAATTAAAAGTAGCAAGCTTGGAAGAGAAAGAACGCCATTTCCCCCCTCAGAGGTAAGCTTCTCGGCGGGTATCCTGGCGTCCGCAGAGCAGAGGAACAGGATTTCCAGGGGTTTCTTACCACCGTTTTTTTTTTTTTTTTTTGGCCACTTGTATTTTCTGCAATGTATTTCTCCATGTATTGCTTTTATGAGAGGAAAAGGAATACAATCCATCCTTATTTTGAAGGAAAAGCAAATCCTTATTTGCTCAGGAAAAGTTAATTTATAGGTCGAAATAGGAGATGGTTGTTTGTGGAACAAGAGGAGACTCCACTGAGATCCTTAAACAGTCCTACAGGCCACATTCTGGAACTCATTCGCTGCAGAAAATGAAGCACCCATCGAGAGGTTTGAGCTACTCTCTGAACTTTGAGGGAGTATGTACAGAAGCCTCGTGTTTGAGTCCTATAGGTCAACTCGGGGGCCTGAGGATGGCTTGTAACTTCCTTGCGTGTTGTTGCAAATAGTGAGTGGCCCACTGCCTCGCCTCTAGAAATAAGCACTGCTTCCCAGAAGGAACCTGTGGCCTGCTACCTGCGTTCTGAATCCTCAACTGTGTAAAAATAATTAGTTGCGCTACAGTTGTTTTATTAGGGTAATGATACTATTAATAACAGCCATCCTTTCTTGGGTGTCTAAGATGTCCGCTCCGTGGCAGGCACAGAAAAACACTCAACAGGTGGGCATTCCTCACACAGGAAGACAGTGCAGCTCGGCAGTGACAGGTCCCACCGCTGGTTCATGGCCAGGTACGTGCTTCTCTCTCTCCCTCCCCCGTGCTGCTTCTGGCATTCACATCAGGTTTTAACATCTACTTCCAAATTCACTCAAAATTCCAAGTTTGCCACAGCCTTGAAGGAGCCGAGCAGACAGATCTCTTGGGTGGGTGCAGGGAAGGGCGGGGACAGCTTGTGCTTCCGCCCTCAGAGGACGCGCGGCTACCGCTGGCCGGCCAGCAGGCCTGGGTTTGCTCTGCTCACTGCACGTGGCTGGCCTGGTGCAGACGCTCAGGCCAGTTATATTTTTCCTTCTAATTTTAGTTGCACACCCTCCCCACTGACTTTGCTGATAAAGTCTCTTTAGAAAATTGCTTTTCAAATTGACTGCTTCCCTGGGAAGATTAATGCTGAGGAAACCCATAGACCTGATAGTTGGCACTCAGCCCACTCAGGGGCCGTTTCTGTGAGCCCCACACGTCAGAGCAAGCGGCTGTAGATACCTCTGTCCCAGCCCCTCAGGAGAGTGATTCATGGTGACCAAGGCCTTTTCTGTCAGTAGCACAGAGGCCTGGGCGCTGCCCTAAGGACCAACCTGTACCACCCTCTGAGTTTCGCAAAAAGTACATCTGGGGCACCGGGGTGGCTCAGTTGGTTGAGCGTCTGTCTTCAGCTCGTGTCATGATCTCATGGTTCATGGGTTCGAGCCCCGCATCGGGTTTTGGGCTGACAGCTCGGCGTCTGGAGCCTGCCTCAGATTCTGTGCCTCCCTGTCTCTCTCCCACTCACACTCTGTTTCTCTCCGTCTCTCGAAAAATGAACAAATGTTAAAAAATAAAAACAACAACAACAACAACAAAAAAGCACATCTGCCCTAGATCTCACCCACGTGCACCTGAGAACAAAGTCAGGTGTGGGGTGGATGGCAGTGCAAAAGGTGCCAGGGGACGCAGAGTCCTTCCAACAAGGCTGTGGCCTCCTTCCCCAATTCCTCTGGCTGGAGAGCGGGTCCTCCCGCCAGGGTTTAGCCAGTACTGCTGGCCGAACATTTATTCATTCAAACAATATTTGCCACGTGACTGCTGGGCACCGGGCACCCTTCCAGGCACCGAGGCCACACCAGCAAACAAGACAGACTAGGTTCTTGTCCCTTGGAGGGCCCAGCTGAGTCAGTGCTGAAATGGCTTTCCAGTGTCCTTTCATTTAACACTAGGTGCCGATATGGGGTAAAGTTCCGAGCTGGTTGGGAGCTGCTGGGCCCGTCACATCTCTGGGCCCCAGATCCTCTAACTGGAACATGATAGACTTACCACCTCTGGCTCCAAATTCAACATTTATGTGGATCACGACAGAATGCTATGCATACTGAGAAACTGAGATAAACTGTCCTTCATCACAGCCTGCGTTCTCTGCCTCGCTCTCCTCCCTCCCCCCGGCCTCACAAATACACAGAGCTGGGGGATTACGAGGGATCCATCCTTGTCCGGAGAGCGCTCAGAAAACAAGGCCTGCTATCAACGTGTACCTGGACTAAGCTGACCATTCCTCTGCAACCCGGCCACCTTTCTGTTAATTGTGGGCGGAGCTAACTGTGGATAATGCCTTCATGGCATGGCCGTGGGGATGTCTCGGCCCCTACCTGCTGCTGCCTGAGCTGTAAAGGAGCAAACACCATAAGCCTTTCTCCCTCTTGGGAAGTCCCTTTCTGCAAACCTTTCCCTCTCTGCAACAAGGGAAGGAGGTTCCAGGCCCAGGGCTTTGACTGACGTTGGAGTTGCTGGTTCTGTGAATCAGAACGATTTACTTTCTCTTCCTGAGCCTCCTGCCCTCTCACCTGTAGATGAGACTACCCCTGCAGCCTCCTGTGATGAAATGAGGCAGTGGGAGAAAAGCCGCAGCCTCGGTGACCAGCGACCGTCTGAGAGCAGCTCTTCTGGGCCCGCCCTCTCCCAGGACTGTCTCAGGCAGCCGTCTGGGCTGCTGGAGTGTCCTGCAGGCCATGTTGGGGGGGAGCAAGCGGTGGACCCGAGCGCAGGGGACCCTGGGAGAGGCACAGGCTGTGAGACTGGGTCGGCTTTCCTTCAGGCTGGACTTCTGGACACCCCTTCGCGGGGTTGTTATCTGATGTACGCTTCAGGTTCTGTGTGCGTTCTTTAGCAGCCTTACTGTGATGGCATAACGACCAGATGGGCGTCGGGGCTGAGCTGTCCAAGATGGAGGCCGCCTGCCACATGAGGCCACTGAGACTGAAATGAACTGAAATTGGGCCCGATGGAAACTTTGGTTCCCAGGCACATGAGCCACATTTCCAGCGCTCCCTAGCCACGAGCTATTGTACTGGACGCTCAGATACAGAACAGCTTCACCACGGTACCAGCCTTCTGGGCCTTCCGAGTCACGCAAAGACTGTTCTGAACTCGAACAAGGGCAGCACAGCGGTCAATGCCCGTTGAATGTTTCCTTTGGATTTACCCTTCCCTTCCCCATTTGGACAGTGGTTCCCAGTCTGGTCTCCATTCTGTCACCTTGTTTGTAGTCTCTGGCAGAGACAAGGACTCCAGGAGGGCAGTTATGGAGTTTGGGGAGGGGGCCCACCCTCTAGGTGGGTGTTTCAGAGTCCCCGCCCCAAGGAAGGTTTTACTAGAGGAAGCCCCCCAGGCCCTTCTGCTATCTGCTGAGCCTCACCTCCTCCAGCAGGGGGTTGCTGAGATACACGGAGAGGCTCCTCAAGCGATGGAGTTCTGGCATCGGAGTGCCTGGGTTCAAATCCCAGTTTGGGGCTCAAGAGCTAGGCGTTCTTTGGTGTGTCCTTAACCTTTCTGAGCCTCTTGTCACATGTAATGGCACTCCCCAGCTGCCAGCAGGGCTTTCTGATGTATCACCTAATGTAGGGCCCGAGCGCACAGTAGGAGCTCCCTAAGGCCAATGTCATATAATGAGACAAGCTGAGGGGTTACATTCAGAAGGGCTTTGTTTCAAGTCTCAGTTAGACCTTTGTGACCTTGAGCACACTTCTTGTGCTTTCTGCATCCGCCTCCCCACCTCTTCCTCCCTCCCCACCTCGTGAAGAGGTAACAGTGATGGCACATACCTCCTGGACTTAACCAGGATTAAATACAAATAGTGTAGGTCAAAGGCCTCACCCCAGCCACCTAGGAGGTGTTTCTCTCTGAGGCACAACATGGGACCACTTTGCTGTCCATCCTGCAAAATACTCATACCCTGGGTGTGTGAGGTAGGGCACACCCTCAACGGGGTGGCTAGATAGCTTAGGTGGATGTAAAAGCACACGGCACACAGTAAGTGCCCAATGAAAGTTAATTCCTTACTTACAGCCTCCGTGACCTTGACCGAGTCGACCAATTTGTCTGGGCCACGGTGAAGCCTGTCTTACCGGGCAGAGGGGCACAAGGATGAACAGAAATGATTCAGGTGCATGGCAGCCTTGGGAAAACTGATAGGAAGGCTGTAGGAGCAGCTGTTTTTTACTAGCATGTCAAGTGGGGCTTATGCAGCTCTGTTTAAAAAAAGTTATTAGTGGGGCACCTGGGTGGCTCAGTCAGTTAAGCATCCGACTTCGGCTCAGGTCATGATCTCACGGTTCGTGGGTTCGAGCCACATGTCAGGCTCCATGCTGACAGCTCAGAGCCCTGAACCCGCTTCGGATTCCCTCTCTCTCTGCCCCTCCCCTGTTTGCACCCTGTCTCTCTCTCTCAAAAATAAATAAACATTAAAAAAAAAAAGCTATTAGAGAAAGGACTTGGGCTGATGCTTTACTTTTCCACCTAGTGCTGGAGGGAGCTCTGCTTAGGAGATCATGGACTGGTCATGGACAATACAATGTCCACTTAGTGCCATTTTCTGGGAGTCCAGGGAATGAACAGTGAGGACGGTGGCTCAACCAACAGTGGTTGGGATGTTGGGAGGACAGTGTAGGTCACAACTTTGAATTCATATAGGAATCAGACAATTATGGCATCTAAAATTCTACATTATGATCTTTCCTTTTCCCACAGTGTGAACTAGGAGTGTCCAAAGTCACAGATGAGAGGGAATGGGAAAGTTACATTTACTGAGTGCCTACTATGTGCCAGCATTATGTCTGTTGTCTTATTAAGGTCTCCCAGCAGCCTAATGAGGAAAGAGAGAAGGAGGTTTTGCTTCGGGAAATAAGGAGGGAATTCAGGGGGTATAAGACTTTAGATGGCAGAACCCCCTACATATTAATTTGCACTAACTTGTAAGGACAATGTAGCTTCTCCACATGCCGGAGAGGTATCAGCACTTCCTCAGAGTCTGCCATCAAAGAGCCCAGAGATGTTCATATTCCATTACAATTACCGACAGTATCTTCGAGTAGCATTTTGGTCATCATTGCTGCTCTGAAATGATCGTGGCCATTAGACTTGCATTAGACTCCTGCCGCTAGGAGCTTTTTACGTAATGTGTTGATGAGAGAAAGGACATACATTACTTCATCACGAATTTGTTTTTCAACAAATTTTTATACCTAGTTTTCAATATTATTGGCTTCCTTTCTTTGTAGTCCTATGTATTTTATCTAGTGCATCTAAAAACATCGTGCTGAGATGGGGTCCGTAGACTTCACTGTCCTGGCAAAGGGGCCAAGGTACAAAGGTTGAGGATTGCTAAAAGAGATGTTCAGGGAGGTCAAAAGTATTGTCCTAGTTTGGTGAAATCAAGATTGGAGTCTAGGTCTGAGTAACTGATTTGTAATCTGCAGAGGATCTAGGACCGAGGGTGAAAAGAGAGGGAGGATGTGCTCTGAGCGTCTCACTCTGACCAAACTCAGATGATCGACAGAAATGAGGCCAGGGTGGGTGGTTAGAGGGATGGGTTTTAGCACTATTTAAATGACATAATCGCAGGTGTGTTTTCAGAATCGAACACTGCACAACAATGAGAGTGAAGGAGTCACTACTGCACATGAGCACTGGGGTCATAATATTGAGTCAAAGAAACTGGACACATCCCTATCATGTGATTCTAGTTAGAGAAAGTCCAAGAAGTGGTAAAGCTAATTTATAGGGACAGGAATGAAAATGGTTGTGTATAGGACGTGGGGATGAACCGAAAGGGGGCACAAGGAATCCTTCTAGGGTGATGGAATGTTCCATCACGTGATCGGGTGGTGGCTACCTAGATGTATACATCAAAACCCAAATAATGCATTTAAGTTCTGTGCGTTTCACTGTATGTAAACAATGCCTGCATTAAAGAAAATAATGATAAGAATTGCTACTTTCATCTTACTGATGAATCAACGAGGAGAGAAATTAAATACAAGGGGTCCTTATTATCCAATCCTCTTGCTGTGATTGGAAGTTAAAAGGGACATAGGTGCAGGTGACCAGACTGGTGGTTTCTGTGTGGGGAACTCCTCACTCAAATCCCTCCAAATGGCTTTCTACCTCATTCAGAATCAAATCAAGTCCTTACGCTGCCTCACCAGTAGAACGAATAAGAAAATTGTGTTATAGTCACATAACAGAACATTGTTTAGCCATGAGAATAAACCAACTACAAGTACGCTAAACATGGATGAATCATTCTGAGTTAAAGAATCCAGATATAAAGGAGAAGACAGTGTCTCATTTCATGTATATTAAGTATAAAACAGGCCAAATAATCTACGGAGTTAGAAGAATAGTGGTTACTCTTGGGGAGGCCATGATGGAAGGGGACACAAGGGACTTCTGAGATATTGGTCACGGTCATGGTCTATTTAGTGATCTGGGACCTAGTTACACTGGTTGACTTGTGCACTTAAAAATAGTATAAGCCAGTGAAACAATAAAGGATCACACCTAAAAGCACGGGTTCAGAGTCACCTAACTGTGTTCTACGTACATGGGACTCCTGGGCTTGTGCAGCTCTATAGCTCTGCCTGGAAGCTGGTTGTCCCTGAATCAAATCCAGTGTATCTCAAGCAGACAGACAGGGAATCTGAGATTGTTGCCAATGCCACAGCACCACCTCTGGGGTGTTTTCAACATGCAACTGCCACCCCCCACTTACTCAGGGTCCTGCACGGAGCCTCCTACACAGTGGAATCTCTCGGGCACAGTTTTCCAGTCTTTAGCCATTTTCACCATGGCGCCTGCATCAAGGACCCCGTAGCCAAAGAGGTGATTAAACTCCAGGCCAACCCCATTCCTCCGCCATTGATGCACCTCGTCGTGAAGCTGGTTCCGTTTGGAGGTAAGCACAGTCAGATGTTGTATGTCTCTCCAGGTCAGACCCAAGCTGGATACCAGAGGCAGAGAGATTTGAGAACAAGGGTAAGGGGGAGGGCACAAGGCAAGAGAGAGAGAGAGAGAGAGAGAGAGAGAGAATGACTAAGCACATATACCCTTTGTAGGATTTGGAACATCTATGAACCGCGAAGGGAGGATTTCCATGCACCATCTAGAGCCATTATATATCTACATTTAAACATCTTGTCTTTCTTACTTAAATAAATTTACTTCAAATGCACATTCTAACACACACTGGAATGGCTGAAACGAAAAAGACTGACAATACTAATTACTGGCAAAGATGTGAAGCCACTGGAGCCCACATACTTTGCACATGGGATTGTAACTTGCTGCTGACACTTTGGAAAACCATTTGGCTGTATCTTCTCATGTTGTCCCAGTGTCCAAGCTATGGCCCAGAAGCTCCATTCCTAGGTATGCATCCCCCCAAAAATGTGTGTATATATCCACCTGACGTGTACTGGAACGTTCACAGGCCCAAACGACAAAGCCCCAAATACCCAGCCACAATAAAATGAATAAGCCAACTGAGGTGTATTTATTGGATGTGAAATGCTGTCCTACAATGAGAACGAATGAACTATAGCTACGCTGAATAATACAGATGAATCTGTCAAATATAATGTCACCCTAATGAAGCCAGACACAGAAAAGAACATACTGTATACTATTTCTTTTGTTTAAAGTATCAAAACAGACCCAACTAATCTGTGCTGTTAGAAGTCAGGTTAGTGGTTAGTCTTGGAGGAGGGGCTGGAAGGTGACACAAGGAAGCTTCTGGGTGAAGGCAGTGCTCTGCTTCTTGATCTGGGTGTTGGCTCCATGGCTATGTTCCATTTGTACAAATGAGGCTGTCATTTCTTCAAGGGCAGAGATGGTATCGTCAGCATATTCGTGTCCCCCGGGCCCAGGACAGCAGTCCTTTGTACGCTGTTTGTCCGGTGAATAAGCACATCTGCTTGCAGACGCTACTGTCTTTGGAAATAAGCGTCTAATATAACTCACTGCCTGTGTTTTTCAAAGGGCAAGTCAGACCCATCTGTGGGCCAACAAAGCAACTTAACTGCACAGATTATCTATGTGGGCTGCACATTAAAATCTTCTGGTGAGACATTTCAAATCCCATTGCTTAGGCCACATCTCAGACCAATGAAATCAGAATCTCTGGGAGTTAGACTCAGGCTTTGGAAATTGTTAACACTTCCCAGGCCAACTCTAGTAGACAGCTAGGCTTGAAAACCCGTGATTTAATGAATGGGACTATCATTAAAAAATGAACAGAACAGAACAGAAAAGAGTAAGAGCGTGAATTAGCATGTACTACGGGAAACTATTTTTCTTGGAACTGTGTATGTGTGTGTGGTGTTGGGTTGCTATGCAAAATTTATTCCTGAGAGTCATAATCAAAAAGTTGGAAAAACCCTGTTCTGTGGTTCTCTTTAGAAGTCAAATAATTCAAAAGACCAGGAACAACATAACTCATTTGATTTCAATACATGCAGTGTTCATTGGTTCAAAGCCTTGAGTCACAGCCAAAATATGCCAATGATTCATGTACTCTTGCAATGCAGACCTTCAGCTATTAAGGAGAAAGTTTCAAGGAAGGTCACTGCTTATTTGGGAAATTTATGAACATATCTTGATATGGTTCCCAGGACCCAGGTGAATGGGGTGAAACTTCCAGAAGTTGATTATGGCTAAAAGCTCAGTGTTTTGGTGGAATGAGATTCTGAATTAATTAAAAACAGAAGTGTTGATAAATGAGGAGCTGGTGGTCTCGAGATGATCTGAGGGCAGGCTGGCAGGTGGATTATCGCCCATCTTTGCTGGGGGTTCTGCCACAAAAACATGCAATGCTTCCTGGAGCTTGGAGAGCTCGTTAGATATTTCTCCACAGTTTTATTCTCATGGAGTCCATGAGAAATAGAGAGAATGCATCAGAACAAAGATCTTCTCACTTCTAGAATAAACCAGATAGACCATACTCTTATGTAAGAGTTTGTGACACTGTTTGGCCAGCCATTTATGCATACCTGAGAGGTAAAACTAAGTCCCTCATGATTCCCCCTTCTGAACACTTTCAGAATTGACAGAATACACTGTTGTGCAAAACAGTATTTCTTCCATCTGCTTTAAGCTTTATTCCTACCATGGTAGCTCAAGAATTGTAGGCTATGCTTATCAAATAATAAAAAATAGTAAATTTACAGATGATCTACAATATAAAGGTCACTGTGAACAGTGTAATAGGACAAATAACATGAAAAATATTTTATATAATGGTTGGGAAAATAAGGCACAGGTATATGGAAAGGTCCTGCACAATGAAGTGATTCTATGAAGGTTCACTGAGTGTATACCAGCTCTAGGCACTGTGATAGTTGTGGGCATGTCATAGGAAGCTCCCTGTTCTCTCAGAGGCTACAGCCCAGCGGGAAAGACCGATAACTCAGTGTTTAAAAAGGGAGGGCTGCCATGATGGGGGAGCTCTCAATACCAAGAAAACCAACAGTGGAGCCGATGTGTTATCCCATCTAGGGGGCTTCAGACTCTGGTCCTCAAGTCTCCTGCATCAGAATCACGTGGGGACTAGTGACAGATGTAGATTCCTGCCTCAGTGCCCTTTCTATATTTTTAAGGTAAGACAACAGAGATCCAGAGGTGGTAAATGATTGCCCATGTAGATACCGGGAGACTGGAGGACATAGCTATTGTCTCCCTCATATCTACCCTCCCTGTTCCTTTTTAAGAAAACCTCAATTTTATTCAGAACAGCAACGTTACCAGCTACAAAGCTATAGTTCCCAGCCTCCTCTGCAGTCTGGGGTGGTCATGTGACAGTTCTGGTCAATGAGAAATAAGCAAAAGCCACTGGGTGAGGCTTTTCAGAAAAAACTTTAGACGAGGCTGACTCCGATGGTGGGTGTCTTTTGTCCCTTTGCTCTTCCAGTTTTTTCTATCTGAAATATCAGCGTGATGGCTGGAGCTCCAGCAGCATCTCGAGAACATGAAAGTGGAAGAGTAGAAATCTAGGAAGAGCTGGATTCCCCACATCCCAGGGGCACCCTCAAAGTAGCCCTGGGCTCCTTACCTCTGTTTCATCTTTCACATGGCAGAAAAATAAAACCCTGTCTCAGTTTAACTACTGTCATTGGGATTTTCTGTTTCCAATCTTGACCCAGTCAGAGGCAGAGTCCAGATGGTCACCTGGCAAACAACAGTATATCCTGATTCATAGGTTCATGGAGCTCTTGCTTTACTGCATGCCCAGGCCACGGAGCTTCCACAGGCTGGCTACTTACAGAGTCCCTGGAACAGCGCTTGAAAAGACAAATCCCTGGGCCATCCATAACCCCAGAGATTTGTATTTGGTGACTCTTGGTTGAGATGTGGGAATCTATTGTTTTCAAAATTCCATCCAGTGCTCAACGTTACCAGTTATCAGGGAAATGCAAATTAAAAGTAGAGTACAATTCTACTGAACAGTCATAAGAATGGCTAAAGTGTGGAAGGCTGGCAATACCAAGTGTTGGCAAGGATGTGGGGCCACCGTTAACTCATACTGCCTGAGCGAGCGTCAATGGCTATTTGGAAAAACTTTGAAAAACTGGGGGTATCTACTAGCACAGCACATATGTATATCCCGTGACTCAGCATTTTGAGTGCCTGGTATGCACCCAACAGAAATGCATTCATACGTTCACCGAAAGAATGAATATGTAAGAATATTCACAGCAATATGACTCATAATAGCCCCCACCTGGAAACAACCCAAGTATTCATTTATGCAGTGGGGTAATTAACAGTGAGGATGAATGACCCATAGCCACACACGACAGTACGGAGGAATCTCTCAGACATACTATGAAGCAAAAGAGCACATACTGGTACTTAGGTAATCGTCTGTTTCTTGATCTGGATGCTGGTTAACAGGGGTCTGTTAGCTTTGTAAGAAGTCACTGAGCTGTATCTAATATTTGTGCACTTTTCTCTGTGTCTCTTACGCTTCGATTAAGAGTGTACATGAAAAAAAATCCATCTTCTGGAAGGTCAGTTTTGGAAACTTTAGTCAATATGTGGGCCATATTACCACAGATGGTTCCATCAATCCACAAAATTACCTCTCTATGACCTACCCCTCAAACCCAGCTCAGCCTTCTCGAGCCACACAGAAAGCCCTGGGTCATAGAGAGAATGCAAAATATTTGTAGCTGGCAGTCACCCCCCGCCCAAAGAAATCATTTGGAGTTTTTTCTACTGTTGGTCACACTGGGAAATGTGAACAATATTCCCTGTGACTCAAGAAGCCATTTTCAAGCATATTGGCAGAAAAGTACATTATTCAAGTAATGACTGGGCAGGACAGAGGAATAATGGCTTCCCTTTTTTCCCCTGGAGTCCTGGGGGGTAGTTGTTCCCCTTTCATGGGTCCTGATGGGCATACATTTACGTAGGATAATTTGTTTATTGCATGCAAACTGCTTTGGAAAAGCTTTCTTATTGGACCTCTGGGTGGCAAACAGCCCTCGACTGCTGTCAACACAACTGGGGGTCACCAAGGTCCCCAAGTTGTCTCATCTCACAATAAAGAGAGATGAGTTGCTGGAACTGTTCATGGAGGGGCTTTCCCAGCTCCTCCCCCTGGATGATCTCCTGGGGCTATTTTGCTCTGACCAGTGGTTTTAACTGCCGGCTACTGGAGCTGCTTTGCCGACAGGTACAGAAAGCCAGAGGAGCCTTGGAGATTCCCTCCCAGGCATGGCTCTCAGCCAGTGACTGGCCACCACCAGGACATGGCAGGCCAGCATCCTTGCCCTGAGGGAGAACATATTCTGAGGCATAATTTACACGCCAGAGCTCCCCATGGGATCAGGCTGAGGCTGAAACTTCTGAAATTGCATCCTTACTTGGATTCTTCCTCATCCTCAACCTGCTTCCTCTACTTTATCCTGGTTTCTCCCGAGAGCCCTTTCTTAATAAATTGCTTGCCATCAACTTCTGTCTCAGGGTGTGGACCCAACCTCAGGCAGTTGGTGTTCTCGGGAATATTAGGACTAGCTCCTAGGATGGGCTTGAACCACCACTGGCAAGGATCACTTTTTTCCTCTTTATGGCAACAGAGATTTAAAACCATTGCTCCAAAACAAAGTGTGCCCAGGTGGTGATGCCTTTTCTGTAAGGCTATCTGCAAGGGTGTTAAAGAATGGCGAATGATTGGTGCACAGCCCATGAACCTGTTTAGAGATCCAGCAGCCTTGTTCCATTATGTTGATGTATTTAGGTTGTCCTTTTGTGTACACAGAGGCCTGGGCAACTGACTCTTTGCTTACCAAAATGCAAGGCGACTATGAGTCAAGTTCTGTCCTCTTAGATGGAAAGGGTGACCAGAAACCCTTCTCAGTTTTGGAGCACCCCCGATCCCTGTTCTCTTCAAGGCTCAGTGGCAGCCAGCAGGCTCCCACTGTTTGTCTGCTCCCGCCTGGAGTGAGCAAAGCCAGCTCAGACACTGGGGCCTGACAGGCCTTGAGATAAACAGTTTCATCTTCAGGAAATGCACATACGAAGCAAGTTTTGGTTTCTGCGCTTCATAGGAACACTTCAATCAGTGTCTCCTGGAATCCTAAAATTTCCACCTGATTTTTGCCAGAAGAATCAGAGTTTGGCCTGATCCAATGAAAGGAGTCACTCCCAGTTGGGGGCCTTATCTGTAAGAGGAAGGCAATTACGCCTTTTCTGCTTAAAGACAGAGTGTTGGACTAGATAATCTTTCAAAGTCCTTTCCTATCCAGGAATCAACGCTTACCTTCTTTGCAAGTCAGAAAGCACACTGTATATATGGAGAGAGATGAGGAGGGCTGCCTGGGGATTGACGCTAGAAGCTCCGGTTGCCTAGCAACGACTGACAAGGATGGGAACTCAACGCCCCTTCCCCAGGGACCTGAATCCAACCTCTCACAAGTTGCTGGTGCTGCATTCTTGAACAACTCCCCACAGCGTGGGCATCTGCAATCACACCACACTGGTGATGCCTGAGACCACATGTTCAGCTCTCAGAGTAGTGGGTGGGTAGGAAACTCTGTTGGGGATCAAATCCAAGTGTGTCCAGCAACAGCAATATGCGGCCTCTCCGTGGGATGGTGAGAAAAGAGAAGATAATCTCCTCCTACCTGTAGCTCGGAAGGTTTCTTAGTAAAGCCCATTTCCTGGTCTACATTGTGTGATTCTGCCCACCTCGTCTCAGTGTTAAAAGTGAATTCGCCTTATAAGCTAATGAATCTTCACTATGGGCATCCTGATTACCACACGTTCTGAAATGCTTTGCTAGATACTAGTTTGGCAATAGTTTTCTTTCATTTAGCTGATGGTCTTATGGAAGTAAAACAGTCAAAGGATCCAGATGGTTTTCACAAAGAAATATCTACCTGCCCCTACTTGGTATCTGAGTAAGCAGCTGATATGCACTATGGAGTGTCGGGGTATTGTGCTTTCCTAAGGATGTTATTTGTGGAATGTGTGTGTATGTGTGTATCACTTAGGGCCCGTGGTTCATTCAGAAATGTCCATCACAGTCCATTGGCCCTGACTCTTCAACACTCTCACACCCACTTTTGCCTCCATAGACACTTGGTATTGGGTAGAAAGACAAATGTTAGTCTACCCTTGGCCCCGAGACGGAAACATACTTAGCCTCTAAAGCCAGTGCAAACACTCCAGCTGCCTCGGGGGCAGCTGCGGATGTCCCAGAATGCCTCAGAGTGCAGTTGCCATACAAATCTGTGGTTGCCTGGAAGGGAAGATATTCAATCATGAGCGAATAATTCACGCTAGTTTGAACCCCAAAACAATATGAGGCAAAGGGTTGTCTATTTCTTTTATTTAAGTTCTACCTTGTTCTGAAGATTAAGCTGAAGGTAAGGATAAGCTAGCATCCATCTATCTATCTTGCCATACCTTTTATTCAAGCTTCCTAGTAGCCCATGCAAAAAGGGACAACCCGTGCCAGTCTGAGTGCTCACAAGATAAAAAGAAGTCAGTTGTTCAGAGAGGCATATTTGCAGTTATTCCAAAGACTAGAGAGACATCTGTTTCCTGGGTCCTGACAGGAAAATCTATAGGTGAAAAGTTGACAAGTCAATACTACCTCCAAGTCAGTGCAACCATGAGTATTGTTGCCCTGGGATCAGTTGGGAAAACCCAAGCTCACAGTGTCATTTGTCCCCCTTCAGAAAGGAAAGGGTGGCATTTCCAAAGAGGGAGGAATAAACACGCTGGGCTAAAGTTTGCCTAGAAGGACAGGCCAGTAAAAAGAAGATGTTTCTCTAGATCCCATGAGGAGATGCTGGGACACATGGAGCCACGATAACGGATGTGTGAGAAATCACTTCCAGAATTCTTAAGTGGGGAGACTGATCCATCAGGTTTTAAAGGTCTTACACGAAGAAGAAAAAAAATGCTCATTTTCAATGAGCCAGGGTGAAAACCAGGGGCTTCATTAAGATCATGTATACACCACAGGACTTCTCCCTCCTCTGTTTGTCTGTAGGATCCTCAGAAAGGCCTATTAGCTTGAAGTACAAAGTGTCAGGGGAGTTTAAAGGCATCTATTGGGGGAAAGTTACAATATTCAGAGTGAACTCAAGGCCCTTCCCGGGCCCAAGAAGAAAGAGAGTCATAGACAAGGTTGAGGACAAAGTGACACCATTGGGGTAGGGAGGGACACCTTCTGGCGGGGGGGGGGGGCGGCGGAGGAGTGAAGCATCACAAGCAGAACAGGATTGGGGCCTCCCTCACTTCCTTTCTGCTCTGCTTTTCTCCCTTTCTGCCCATATAGCTCTCCTAGGATAGGAGAAGCTGAAGCCTTCTTCTGCTTGGGAGGAGTGGGCATACTTGCTGGTTCCCCAAGACCAAGGGGGAGCTCAGGAGGGCTCAAGGAAGGAGGCAGGTAAGGTCTGTGTCCCTTCCATAAAGGGATCTCTTGGCTCACAGGAGAGGTGAGGTGGGTGGCCAGTCAAAATGGAGCTCAGCAGAACTACTGAATCACCAACCAAATTCAGGGCTTGGGGGTCTGAGGAAAGGCTGATATGTGAGTGAAATACCCAGAGAGAGGAAGAGATCCAAAAAGGCTCATTATGCTCTACCGATTAGATTTTAAAGGGATCTGGAAAATTCACCATGTTACCTAGCTGCCCAGGAAGGAAGGACTGCTCAGAAAAGTGCAATAAGTAATCTAACTCTGGGATGCTTAATCTTTTTTTTTTCCCCTCAATTATGGACATATTTTAAAATAGAATGAAAACCATTGCTCTTGCCTTGAGAAAACACGTGTGTGCCCAATTTTGGAGGGCTTATGGACCTACTATTTTTTAATTACTGTAATAAACGGATGGGCTCTTGGCTCAGATGGTGTGATGCCTCAGTTCTTTTCTTTTTTTTTTTTAAGAGAGGGGGACAGAGAGAGCACCAGAGCGCTCGCGAGTGGGGAAGAAGGGCAGAGGCAGACAGAGAATCCTAAGCAGGTTCCACGCTCAAGGCAGAGTCCGCCCCTGGACTCTCCCACAACCCTGGAATCATGACCTGAGCCGAAATCAAGAGTCAAGGCTCAAGTGACTGAGCCCCCCAGGTGCCCCGATGCACTAGTTCTTAATATTAGTTCTCCTTATAAGTGGTGTGCTGCGGCAACTTTTTGATCATCAGAGTTTGTCATTATTTGTAAGGCAAAACAATAAACAAGAAAGACAACCTATGGAAAATATGCTGGAAAGGAAGCACAGTTCTTGTTTCCGACTTGCACACCGTATGGCTCTACCTTGATAACAAAGCATTACCTGCCCTGAAAGACAACGGATCTCTAGAGCCTCAACAGGTGCGCTGACTCTTTGAGGGTAGGAGGGGAGATCCCCTTCTTCCCATGAAGTCACACAGTGGTGACGCATGACGTCACCCTGTACCTGACGTCCCATAGCGGCTGTGCACTTCACCGCCTCACAGAGGGCCCGGGGCTGCACTCACCACGCCGGCCTCAGGGTTCCTCTTCCTCCCGTTGCTGAAGGTGGAGGCCAAGGTGGAGGAGCAGCTCTCGTCGTACAGGGCGGTTCTGCCGTCGTTGATGGCCGAGTTGATGGAGATGGTCCACATGCTGGAGGCGTAGCCATCACAATTACAGTCGTCGTAGCTGCCGCCGTCCCCGGAGGCCCACACGTAGATGCTGCCTTTGCCGCCTCGACCCTGGGGAGGGGGGCACAGGGAGGGAAGCCACCAGATCCCACGCGCCCCGCGGGGCGAAGAGGTGGTGCGGGCTGCAGGAGAGGAGGGGGCGGGGCCCCGGCCCGGGGAGGAGGGGGCGAGGCCCCGGCCCGGGGAGGAGGGGGCGGGGCCCCGGCCCGGGGAGGAGCTGGCCAGCCTGGGCGAGCCAGGTTTCCTCGGCATCTGTGAGCGGCTCTGTGTGCCTGGAAAACCACTCTGCTGCCCACGGGGCGCTGTGAGAATGCTCCTTCTTGTGTCCGAAGGATCCAATACAAAAAGTTACCTGACTTTAGTGTTTGAGCTTGGGGGTAACACGGTAAGAAAAGCTGGAAGAATCGCCTTAAAATTTACAAGAAAATTGCTTTTAAAAAGCTAGAAAGGTAGTACATCCTCATGGTAAGAAATCAAAGTATATGAAAAGAAAAAGGAAAGAAAAACCCTCCTACAGGTCATTATCACCCAATTCTTGTTCCTCCTTTCAGACTTTTTTTTTCAGCAAAAATGTAAATGTACATTTATATTTATCCTTAGCTCTATAAGATGTAAAAGATATTTATATACTCTGATTTTCTAGTTATATATTTTATATATACATTTACATATATACGTAGATATTTTAAGTTTAAAATACACATTTTACTCCAACATATATAAATCTTGCATATCAAATATGTGTGTGTGTGCATGCATGTGTGCAAGCTTGTGTGTGTGTGTGTGTGTGTGTGTGTGTGTGTGTATTTACCTGGTTGGATCATACTAGAATTCTTTTAAACACAATATTATATGACATTTTACCTGTGTAAGGGAACACCAAATATAGGAAGAAAGTTTTATATGAACAAAAATAACTTTAAACACATAATAATATGCACAATGGTTATTACTATGTGCTAATTAGTTATAAACAGCAAGCTTAGCCCTACAGTTCATGTTGCTCTTCTGTTCAACCACATTCTTATTTCCCTGTCCTTTTCTTTTCCTGTTCTTTGTCTTCTAGGAGTATTCTCTCTCCCTCCACAACCCAGGAGTGCCCATCCCCTCTGGCTTCCTATGTTCTGACTCTGGGGGCAGTAGGGCTGGGGGTACTCTGTTTCCCTGCAGGCTAGGTGGGCAGGGCAGATCAGCCATGCAGTGTGGGAGGTAAGGGCAGGTGTACAGCCTCCGCCCCTACCCCCCACCCCCTTCCTTCATGGCTTGGCCCAGGGCAGCTCAGTAACTCCCCAGGACCAGAAGATATGGATGTTATGACAGAGAAAGTCTGTCCCTGTGTGGCCATCAGGGGTCTATGGTCCTGACTCAGGGGCTTAAGGGCAGAGATGCCAGAAGGCAGAGAGACAACCGGATTACCTCCAAGGTCTCTCTGCCTCCTGGCAATGAGAAAAGACATTTTGATTGCTTCTAACAGGACTTGGAGTTAATTAGCCTCTGATTGACTGAGTCGATACATCAACAAAGATTTATTCAGCCACCAGCTGAGAACGGTCACGGTGTCTTGGAAAATCAATACTGGAAAACTCCACCGAAGTCAGTAACTGCTCTCAGAAACCAGGACAGACGGGCAAATGTATCATCCCTACAGCTGGTGCAGGGGATCACACGCTCAGACAGACTCAGATTTGGGCTCAATGTCAAGAAATGGCACCCAATGAAATTGAGACAGGTGTGGATCAGGGTGAACGGATGAAGCCCACCAAACGTGGAACTTTCCTCTGAATCAGTCCACAGATGGGCTGCTGGTGAGACAAAGCAACCTTTGCTAAAAGGTAATCGGTGCTAGAAGCATTGTCACTGTGTTGTAGGGTTTTGGGAGACGATTGTGACTCTAATTTTTCAGGCTTCTCTGTATTCATGCCTCCTCTGCAATATGACTTTGCAGTCTTGCCCACCAAAAGGAGAGGTGTACTTCCCACCCCTTAAATCTGGCTGGCTTCCTGTCTTTGCTTTGTCCAACAGAAAGTGGTGGAAAGTCAGGCTGTGTCAGTTCCAAGCATAGGTCTCAAGAATCCCTTAATTCTGTTGCACCATGGAACAAACCTGAGTTGGTCTGCTGGTTGATGACAGATTTAGCCCAGATTACCATCCCAGCTGACAGCCCACAAGTGGCAGACATAGGAGGGAGGCTACTCCAGACCAGCCGGTCTGTAGTTCACCTTCTAGCTGACCACAGATGCATGAGTGAGGCCAGCTGGCATGAGCCGAGGCTGGCCCAGATCAGCAGAACAACCCAGCTGACCTGCAGACCCATGAGCAGAACTTAAATGGTGGTTGTTTTAAACTACTGAGTTTGGGGGGCAGTGTGTTATGTGGCCTGGTCCACTGATGCACAGAGCACAACTGTCAGCCTGTTTCTGAGGAGTAAGCAGCAAACATTAGTTTTGTATTGGACTGTAAGACTTGCCCACAAGACTTGCCACTGTGATTCCTAGCAATAGTAAGCCTTGTTTTTCTAAGATGTGGTGTGTGTGTGTGTGTGTGTGTGTGTGTGTGTGTTTATATGACATAATAATAGTTACATCTAATGATTGGGTATCAGGACCAAATAGTCCCCAAGTAGTCTGGGGACAGATACATGGGAAAAGGGCACCTATAAGAGAGCTGGTTATGGAATGGGTCTGTTGCTGGCACACCTTACTTTCCTGTTAATTGATGCCCCAAGATCTAGTTCTGCCCCCAGCTGCTCCTGAACGGGAGCTGGGCAGAAACAGACCGAACAACTGTGACCCATATTCCAACAATAAGTTGGGGAATACAATGAAAGAAACTAAGATGATAATGAGAAGAAGCACTACTATGGCACTTACTGTATGCCAGGGACTGCCCTAAGGACTTTACATATTAACCTATTGAATTCGATGTGAAGCACCATTTATACTAACCACAGGAAGGGTAAAATACTTAGAAAGAAACCCAAGAAACTAAGAAAAAAAAAAGAGCTAAGTACTAAATAAGACTTTGAAGGCTTTGAAGACTATGGAGGGACACATGAAGATTTGACACAATGGAAAGACACATCAATACATGATGATCTTGGACAGAAAGAAAGCATTGCAGAGATGTCGATTTTCCCCAAGTTAACTTATAAATTTAACATCCTAATCAATACACTGTATCAATCAAGGTTCAGTCAGGCAAATAATGCTGTACGTAGTTCAACAGAAGGAATTTTATCCAGAGACTCCGTGGTAAAGGAGAACCAAAGACCAGATGGGGTTGGGAGGCTCACCTAGAGACTTGGATGAGATGGGTCAGCAGTCTGCACTGCAGGAGGGAGCTGGGCCTGGAGGGTGGGCTGTCTGCTGGGGCTCTCCCACCCTTCGTCAGTAGCACATGCTCATATAGTAGACCGGCCATCAGACTCGCCCCAACCCTTTACATTGGAATTCCCTTCTCCACCTCCACTTCCCCTCCTACAGGACTTTTTCTTTTCTTTTAAGAAGGCAAGTGCATTTATAAATTTTTTTTAATGTTTTTTGTTTATTCTTGAGAGAGACAGAGCATGAGTAAGGGAGGGGCAGAGTGAGAGCGGGACACAGAATCTGAAGCAAGCTCCAGGCTCTGAGCTGTCAGCACAGAGCCCGACGCGGGGCTTGAACTCACAAGCTGTGCGATCATGACCTGAGCCAAAGTCAGACGCTCAACCAACTAAGCCACCCAGGCACCCCTGAACACATCATCATCAAATAGTGAAAATTTTACTTCTTCCTTTCCAATTTGCATGCTTTTTGTTTTTTTGTCTTACCTAACTGCTGTAGCTAGGACTTCCACTACTATATTGGGTAGGAGTAAGCAGAGTAGGCAACCTGGTCTTGTTCCTGATCTCAGAGGAAATCCTTTCAAATTTTCCCCATTGAGTATAATGTTAGCTGTGGGTTTATCGTATCTGGCCTTTATTATGTTGAGCTAGTTCCTTCCACATCTAATCTATCAAGGATTTATATCATGAAAGGATGCTGTATTTTGTTAAATGCTTTTTCAGTATCTATTGAGATGATCATGTGGCTTTTATCTTTCATTTTATTGATATGCTTGAGTTACATTTATTGATTTGCATATGTCAAACCATCCTTGTATCCCAAGGATAAATCCCATTTGGTCGTGGTGTATAATCCTTTCAACATATTCTTGAATTCAATTTGCTAGTATTTTGTTGTGAATTTTTGCATCTATATTCATCAGGGATATTGGTCTATAGTTTTCTTTCCTTGTGGTATCCTTATCTGGTTTTGCTACCAAAGTAGTGCTGGCTTCATAGAATGAGTTTGGAGGTGTTCCCTCTTCTCAATATTCTGGAAGACTTTAAGGAGGGCTGATGCTAATTCTTCCTTAGATGTTTGGTAGAATTCACCAGCAAAGCCATCTGGACCTAGAGATTTCTGATTTCTGTGTTATTTTTTAATTGACTCAATCCCTTGATTTGTTATTGATCTGTTCAGATTTTCTATTCCTTCCTGATTCAGTCTGGGTATATTGTTGCTAAAGTGTATCCATTTGTTCCAGGCAATGTAATTTGTTAGTATATAATTATTCATAGTGGTTTCTTAAAATTCTCTGTATTTCTGTAGTATCAGTTGCCATGTCTTGTTTTCCTTCTAATTTTGAGTCTTTTTTTTCTTAGTCTAGCCAAAGAATTAGTCTTGCTCTCAAACGTGTTTCTCTTTTCAAGGAACAGGTTTTTAGTTTTGCTGATCCTTTCTACTGTTCTTCTGGTCTTTATTTCGTTTATTTTTGCTCTGATTTTTATTATTTTCTTTCTTCTGCAATCTTTGGACTTGACTAGTTCCTCTTTTTCTAGTTCCTTGAGGTGTAAAATTAGGTTGTTTGAGATTTTTCTTATTTCTTAATATATATGTTTATTGCTATAAACTTTCCTCTTAGAACTGCTTTTGCTGCATCCTACAAAATTGGGTATATTGTATTTTCATTTTAATATGTTTCAAGATAATTTGTTTCTATTTTTAATTTTTTGAAAGTGTTTATTTATTATTTTATTATTTTTGACAGAGACAGAATGCGAGTGGGTTAGGGGCAGAGAGAGAGGGAGACACAGAATCGGAAGCAGGCTCCAGGCTCTGAGCTGTCAGCACAGAGCTCGACAGGGGGCTCGAACTCATGAGCTGTGAGATCACAACCTGAGCCAAAGTTGGACGCTCAACCAACTGAGCCACCCAGGCGCCCCAGTTTGATTCCATTTTGATTTCTTCTTTGACCCATTGGTTGTTTAGAAGTGTGCTGTTTAGTTTCCACATATTTGAAGATCTACTCACCTTCCTCTTGTTGAAACTTCTAATTTCCTGCCTTTTGTGGTCAGAGAAGATAGCTGAAATTGATTTCAATCTTTTTCAATTTGCTAAGATTGGTTTTGTGGCCTATCATATGATCTATCTTGGAGAATGTTCACAGGCACTTGAGAAGAATGTATGCTGTTGGTGGATGGAACATTCTATATGTGTCTGATAGGTCCATTTATTTTATAGTGTGTTTCAATTCCAGTGTTTCCTTGTTGATTTTCTGTCTGTACAATCTCTCCTTTGCCAACGGTGGGATAGTGAAGTCCCCTCCTGTTATTGTATTGTATATTTCTCCCTTAAGATTTGTTAGTATTTGCTTAATATATTTCAGTGCTCAGATGTTGGGAGTGTATATGTTTATAGTTGTTATGTCTTCTTGACGTACAGAGGCTCCCCAATTTATGATGGTTTGACTTAGAATTTTTTTACTTTGTGATGGTGCAAAAATCATACTCAATTCAGTAGAAACAATGTGCTGAATTTTGAGTTTTTAATCTCTTCCTGATCTAGTGACATGCCGTACTCTGTCATGATGGTGGGAGGCAGCAGGAAGCTTCAGTCTACTCACCCACGTGATCATGAGGGCAAGCAATTGGTATACTTGCAAACATTCTGTACCCACATAATCATTTTGTTCTTCACTTTCATTACAGCGTTCAATAAATTACCTGAGGTATTCAAGTCTGTATTATAAAATAGGCTTTGTATTAGATGGTCTTGCCCAACTGTAGGCTAAACTAAGTGTTGCTAGCACATTTAAGGTAGGCTAAGCTATCATGTTTGGTAGGTTAGGTGCATGAAATGCATTTTCAACTTATATTTTCAACTTTTGATCGGTTTATCAGGATGTAACTCTAGTGGAAGAAGATCGGTGTTGACCCTTTTATCATTATATAATGACCTGCTTGGTCTCTTGTTGCCAATTTTGAGCTTGAAGTCCATTTTGTCTGATGTGAGTATGGCTACACCTGCTTTCTTTTGGCTACTATTTCTTGGAGTATCATCCTCTGTCCCTTCACTTTGAGTCTATGTGTTTGGAGCTGGGAAGAGTCTCCTGAAGGCAGTGTGCAGTCAGGTCCTCGGTTCAATTCATTCAGACACTTTGTTCCTTCTGATTGGTAAGTTCAATCCATTTACATTTAAGGTGATTATTGATATATGAGGACTTACTATTGCCATTTTATCTTTTGTGTTCTGATTGTTTTGTATCTCCATTGTCTCGTCTTTTTCTTTTTCTTTCTTTCTTTTGTTTGATTTTTAGGTTGGTGGTTTTTTATGACATTTTGCTCAGTCCTCCCCTGCTTTTTATTGTATTTTATTTTTTTAAACTTTTTCTCAAATGTTTATTTATTTTTGAGAGAGAGAGGGAGGGAGGGAGGGAGGGGGAGAGAGAGAGGAAAACACAGAATCTGAAGCTAGCACCAGGCTCTGAGCTGTCAGCACAGAGCCTGACGTGGGGCTCGGACTCACAAACTGGGAGATCATGACCTAAGCCGAAGTTGGAGGCTTAACTGACTGAGCCACCCATGTGCCCCCTCCCCCGCTTTTTAGATGTTTTGTTTTTGCTCTAGATTTTTGTTTTGTGGTTCCTGTGAGATTTGTATAAAATGTCTTATAAATAAAATAATCCTTCTTCTGTTGATAGCAACTTATCTTCATTTGCCTCTACAGGTTCTGGCATTTTCCTCCTCCCTTTTTATACTTTTGTTATCGCAAATTGTCTCTTTTTATGCTGGGAGTTCATTTCCAAATTGTAGTAGCTATATTTATTTTTAATGCCTTTTTCTTTAAAGCTTTATGTTACATTTAACATCCTATTATAAGAGAGGGTTATAATTTTATGATTCTATCTATCACCTTTGTAAAAATCTGGGGTATTTTTGTCTTTTCATTTTAGGCAGAAGAGTTCCCTTCAACATTTTTTTTTTAATGTTTTTTTTAATTTTTATTTTTTATTTTTGAGACAGAGAGAGACAGAGCATAAGCAGGGGAGGGGCAGAGAGAGAGGGAGACACAGAATCCGAAGTAGGCTCCAGGCTCTGAGCTGTCAGCACAGAGCCCGACATGGGGCTCGAACTCACGAACCGTGAGATCATGACCCGAGCTGAAGTTGGACACTTAACCGACTGAGCCACCCAGGCGCCCCTCAACATTTTTTGTAAGGCAGGTCTGGTGGTGGTGAACTCCATCAGCTTTTGTTTGTTTTTCTCTTTCATATCTGAAGGGTCACTTTGCTGAATAAAGTATTCTTGGCTGGAAATCTGAATTAGGACATTCACTCTCTCCTGGCCTGTAGTTTCTGTTGAAGAAATCTACTGATAATCGAATGGGATTTTCTTTGTAGGTTATGTTCTCTTCTCCCCCCCCAGCTGCCTTTAAGAATCCTTCTTTATGGTCAATTTTTGACAGCTTCGTTATAATATGTCTTAAAGAGGATCTTTCAGCATTGAGATACTAAGGTGACCAATTAGCTTTGTGGACTTGTATGTCTAGTTCTCTCCTTAGGTTTGGGAAGTTCTCAGCTATTACTTCTTTAAATAACCCTTCTGTCCCCTTCTTCTTCTGGTATATCCGTAATTCTTTTGTTGGTCTCCCTAAGGGAGTCTGATAGCTCTTGTGTGGTTTCTTCACTTCTTAAAAATCTTAGTTCTCTCTCTGCTATTACCTGAATTATTCTAGATTCCTATCTTCTGGCTCGCCTGTTCTTTCTTCCCTCCCATCTGCTCTGTTTCCAATACTTTGTAATGTGTTCTTCATTTCCTCTGTTGAGTTCTTTAGTTTCAGAATTTGAGTCTTTTTGGCAAAGCACTCCTCCTGTTCATTAATTTCATTCCTCAGTTCATTAAATTGACTTTCTGAGTTTTCTTCTAGCTTGCTGAATTTCTTCATAACCAGCTATTTTGAATTCTCTATCAGTTAGATCCTAATTTTCTGTGACTTGGAGATTAGTTGCTGGAGAACTGTCTGCCATTTGCTTTTGGTGATACCATCTTACTGTGATTTTTCATGGTGTTTGATGAGATGAGCCTCTGCTGACACATTTGAAGTAATGGATGCCTTTCTTATTTTGGTAGAGTTCTATTGACTTTGATTTTAACTGTTCAACCGGTTGGGAATTAAAGACCTTTCTTTTATTTTCCAGCAGGTGGCGATATAGTGTAATTTTTTCCCCTCTTACCTAAACTGCTCTACGGCTGTATTTGGGAGCACACACTTTCCACCCACCACCTGCTCTTCTGGCGGGGTCACTGAGGCTGTCATAGTTACCCGTGCACTAGCGTCTCACCAGTGCTGAGGTTGCCAGGGTTGCTGGCGTGCGGCTGGGTCTGCTAGGGTCATGGGTACTGCTGCTGCCCAGGGTTGTTGGGGATACCACCGTCTCGGAGGCCTCTGCCACTGCCAGGGTCACTGGGTTTACAGGCACCACTGCTGCTGTTCCCCTGGTTTTCCTGCCTCCATGAGGTCCAGTCTACCCACCTTCAATGTACAGATGTATGGTTCTCTGTGGAGTCCTGATGTGCTGTTGAGGAACCCCTGTTGGGTGATGGGTGCCCTATTCATTGCAAATTAAAGGAAGAAACAAAAGATTTCTCATGCTGCCATGTACTGATGTCACTCCCCCCAAATTTCTTAACAGTTCATGCAGATATTTTGCTCATGATATAAAAATGTCACAAATCGCTTACCATCTGCTAAGGTCAAGTTCTAGTCAGAGACTGGTGCTATGGCTCTGTGTGCCCCCACCCAGGACATCATTCTTTCATTCTAGGAGGTGGAAATCCACTTTGTCGGTCCCTCCTGCTCACCAATCAGTAGCAACCTGGACGAATGACCAGACCAGGCCCTGGCCCACTGGTATTACCTGCTTGCAGATACTAGGGAGGCAAGCCTGTTGCAAGTTGCCTCTTCCTAAACACTCAGTTAGACTAGTTTTTATTTTCCAGTCACTTTGACATCTTAATACAACATTGACATACTTAAAAAAAAGTTATCACATTTTTTATTGCAAAATCATACTCATTGTAGAATAACTGAAATTTAGACTCTGAACAGGAAAATAAAAATCCTTTCTAATTTTCCACGAATAGAAAAGATCCCTGGTGATATTTTGTGGATTCCTGCCAAGTTGATATATAAATGCTAAGTATAAGAACAGGTTTAGGGATAAAATTAGGATCATAAAAGAGATCCACTTTTGTGGCCAGAATGCTTCAAATGTATATTCACTATTATATCAGTAACATTTCCTAATGTAATTAAATATTCCTCTACACTGTAATTTTTATTAGTCTTATTCAATAGCCATTCCATAATTTATTTAGTCCTTTATCTAGACATACCTGGAAGGCTGTTTCTAAGTTTTAAAGTTCTGCGATGAACATCATTTTATATGTCTTTGTATTTCTGTTTATTTCCTCAGGCAGAATTTCTAAAAGGGGGAATTAAGGGTAAAAAGGAATGAATGTTGGAAGATTCTTGATCTATATTGCCATATGATTGCTATTTATAATGCATATGAACAATTTATTTGTTTCGCCATCAGTGTGTAAGAATTCCACAATCAGCCCCCATGGTTCAAGATTGAGAATCTTACATTTAAAAAATCTAGTTTTGCCAATTAGGTGGGCAAAAATGGTACCTTGTTGTTTTGAGTTATAAATTTTTCCATGACCATTGAATTTATCTTCTTGCATTCTCACTGTTCATTTGTACTGCTGCTTTATGAATAAGGTTAGCAAAGCACCAAGCCATAAAGATAATATCCTTTGCCTATTTTTTCTTTCGTATTCTTTTTGATTTGTTAGAGCTTTTCCTATATTAAGGACCTTAGCCAAATTTCTGTCATTTATGTTACATATATATTTGCCCAATCTTTTCTTTTATATGTTGCATTTTGACTTACAGAAAATTTCCCCCCTATATTGCATAAACCTATTAATTTTTGCAAATACTTATTTTAACTACCGCCTAGAACAATGCATTGATTTGCAAACACTGCTTTTCTGTATTCACAGTTCACTGAACAATTTTACTCAAACTATTCACAAACATCTTTGACATTGTGTTTGTCCTCACTAGATCACTGTTGAGTTGCCTTTCGAGTCACTGAGAAGTTGTTCTGGGCGCATTGTGGTAGTCATTGGTGCTATCTGATAAATGTTTCTAGCTGTCCACAGTTTGGGTCCATGGTGACATCCCTTTGTGGTTGGGTGGGGTCCTGTAAGCCATTTTAATTAATGAGTTTTGAGTGGCAGTGACTGATACATAGTGTCATTTCTAGGCTGAACCATTGACTGGTCAGGGCCAAATGCCGTGGGACACCCTCTTTCCCTCGGCACAGTGACGAGCAATGTTCCAGATGCAAGCTCTGTTCTCTGAGAGACTGTGATAAGCAGAGCTCACTATTGACCATGGTGATGTGTAGCTGAATGAGAAATAAACCTTTGTGGTCTGAAGCTTCTGAGCTTTTGGGGCTGTTTGTTACCACAGCATAATGTGGCCTCTCCTTACTGACACAGTTCATCATGTCCCTTTAATTTGGGTTATATCAGATGCACCATTAAAAAAAAAAAATCTCTGTGTAATGCAGTCCCTGGAATTTTTACCCCAAGCCACAAGTGGCCATCTGTATAATATTAGAGCAGCTGCTGTTTTCATTTTTCCTAAATTGTGTATTCTTACTTTTGACAGCTTATCCACCTACTGAATTGCTTTTTATTTGGGGGGATGAATAAAAACCTTTTAATCTGAAAAATATTAAGCACAACAAAAGTAGAGTGAATAGTATAATGAATCCCCACGGATCCATTGCTGAGCTTTAACAATGACCAGGCTTGCAGAAATTTTGAAAGGTTTTAGGTAGTAATATTTCTTACTTAGTTTTGGTAAATATTTTCCTTTTGCTTTTATGCTTAGAAAGTCCCTCTCTGCCACAATATCAGTGATTGGATTATATTTCCATGCAGCTGTTTTGTGTGTTCATTATTTGTCACTTCTAGTCTTTTCTGTACTCCGTGTTGAAGGTGGTGGTGAATTCACAAAGGGCTTTAAATGGGGACGGTGGATCCTCCTGTAAGGAGCTACGCTTACACTTACTTTCAGAAGGCTGCTGGCTTCAACTGTAGGAGAAAGGGGCTGGTCTCAGTTTGTGTTCCTTCATAAAAAGACCCTGAGACCAGGGCCAGGGAGCAGGTAGTTAATCTGGGGGGAGGTGGTCTCAAGAAGCCTAAGTTAGTGGCAGGGGGACAGGAAACAGGGAAGGGAGAAACATCCAACCGAGTGTGAGCTGATGAACAGGTTGTCCCTGTGGGAGCTGGGGTCAACTTCTCTGGAGAGCCCCTGTGACCCTGCTACCAGGACAGTGCAGCTGGGTGGTGGCCCCTGGGGTGTTAACTCCTCCCAGTCTGGGCTGTGTGCACACTGGGGAGCACACTCCACTGGAGCCTGGCAGGTCCTCACCCAGAGGAGCAGAGAGGCCGGCTGGCTGGTGAGCAGGAAGCCACGGCTGGCTGGAGCTGTGTGCCACAGCCAAGTCACCAGGATCACGGCGTCTGCCTCATGTCCCCATCGGGTTCCACGGGAGTTCAAGAGTGTGCTGGTGGTGTCATGATCTCTGGAAAGGCCAACAGTGGATGGTATGGTTGCCCTTGGCTTCTGATTAAATCCTTCCCTCAAGGCCATGTTTAATGGCGCCTATTGTTGCCTCTAATTATGACCTATTTTGCCATGTATCCACTTTGGAAGGAAGACCCTTATGCAATCGTGTTTCATTTCTAGCAGGATCCAAACACACCATGATTAACCTTTCTGATGTCAAGGGGGTTGGTGAAGGGTTTACATTCATGTCAATCCCTTAAGCTGGTTGGTGTTTTCACTGGGTTCAAATAAGTCACCGCCGCCAATAAGGCCACAGGATGAGTGACCAAGAGTCTTGGTTCTCCTGGGACTGGGAGCTCCTTGGAAGTGGGACTTTCAGTGTTAAAAATGGGAAACCAAGATGGTTGACCATCCCACCTATGGCTGGCCAGCACTTAATAAGTTTCACCTAAAACCTGCCAGCCTTTTCTTCCATTTCTCTTGATCACAAATAATGGGGACTGTAAGTGCAACAATCATTTCAGAGAATGGATTGCAGACTCCACACTTTGGCAGCTCCTGCTCAACTGTGAACCTTTGCTTGGTTTCAAAGCATAAATCAGGGCTCATGGAGTGTTCCTGAGAGCTCCTTGGCAGGAGGCATCCATTGCCTGCCAGAGGCCCCAACATTTGCTGCCACTGTGTCAGCCCCACTGCTCTGATTAAGTTTCAGCAGGCTGTACCAGGGCTCTGCCTTGCCAACACCCAATTCATCAGCGTCTCCCTAGGCAGCCCTCTGCCCCCCTTGCCTGGAGGGTTCCTTTAGAGCCACACTCTTGCAAGTGATCTCTCTTTGCTGCATTCCAGTCTGAAGATCTGGGATCTGTGCTTGGGTCCTTCAAAATCCCACAGGGATTGATTCCTAAACAATCAGTGCTCTGTCTCATCTGTGCCTCAGAAGGCTTTCTGTAGCCTCGTCTTTAAATATTCCTGTAGCCTTGTCTATTTCTGTAGCCTTGTCTTTAAATATTCCCTCCGGTAGCAATCCTGAACCGTGATTACTAAGAGGTTGGGGTGTAGCCATCAAAGCCAGCCACAGACTTACCAGGGTTACCCTGGGTAGCTGTACTTCCTCAAGATGTGGAAAGAAGTTCATGAATCAACTGTCACTTTCCAGGCCCTCTGTGTTGTCAGAATTGCCTTCTGGTTGTCAGGACAGCATCAGACTCTGTGGTCCCCAACGTCTGGGCTCTGTTACTCCACCAGTCTCTGCAAAGGCTGCGTCTTTCTGACCAGCAAACACATCACCTTACTGGTCCTTTATTACCCAGACAGCGATGACTCCAAGCCTAAGATTAGGTTTTGTCAAACTGCACCCTCGAGATGGCAGCAGATGGCAGTGGGTGTCGGCCCACGTCCCTTAGACCTTCCGTGCACTGTGATTTCCAAATGCCAGCACAGCATCGGCATCTCTTTGTAGAAGGGCTTTCTCCCAAGAGGCCGACAGCTGGTGGGCACACCTGCCCCAAGGGGGCCGCAAGTACTGTGGCATTTATGTGGATCAGGATTTTCACCTCTGATAGCTTCAGGGTCCATGTGGTTTTCCAGCTTCCTGGTGGGACTGAGCTCAGGGTGTTCACAGTGGTGGCTGGCTCGATAACACACACTTTCCTGGTCCCTTTCTTCCCTGTCACACCTCCCCATTCACTACTGGGGTTCCCTTGCCTCCCAAAGCAACTACTTGAACAATCCTTGTTTCAGCATCTGCTTTTGGGGGGGGCTCCCAAACTAAGAAAAAAGTCAATTATTGGATTATTTCATAATTCAGGGGTCTAGGACTGTCACCTACTTCCCACAGAAGATGTGAAAAATGCTTTTACCATGTGGTCAACATGTAGACTAGAAAGGGGAATAAAAAGTTGCCTCCTCTTTTTTCTTGTCTGCTCCTTGCTGCCTCAGGTATTCATCGAGCAAATTTAGGAGATACAAACTCAAATCCCTAAGGAGTCAGGTCGGTGATGTTTATGTGGAGAACAAATGTCAGACAATTGGGAGTGGGGAGGTCTGTGGCGAAGAACACATCCCCAGAAATGTCTCTCGACTCTTTTTCCTCTTCCTCTATCATTACTATGTTGGTCAAACAAAACCTACCTGCAGGATGCTAACATTCAAAGACAAGCATAAGACCTACCTTTGTCCACTAGGTAATTATCTGACTCCTTTGTTTAGGTGGAGACCATCTTTCAGAGGTGGACTTTCCTTTAGAGTAGACCAGACAACTGAAATAACTGAGAGATCTTTGCTCATGTATCATATACCATCATGCACGAGATTCTACAGTTCTGTCCCCCCAAATTGTCACCCTGAAACAAGGAGAGAACTACTCCCACAGCTTGGGGTTTCGAAAGTCAAATGAGAAATCATGTATTTTTCATTATACTTCACTTTCTAAAATATTTACATGCTGTCATCTGAAGATAAGTCATAACAATTTTTCTCTTAAGTTTTGGAGCAGTTGGCAAGCTTTCCAGAACAATCACACTTGAAAGGGCCTTTTTAGTTGTGACAGGGGAGGCTACAGATGGAGGAGAGAGAAATACTCAGACTTAAGATGCGGGGAACAGTTCAGAAGTTGTGGAAAATGACAGGAGCCACTGGGGAATGTGCTGCATTGAATGCCTTGTGCATTTGTAAATTGCGACTGAGGGCGGATGTCACCTACATGTCTCTCTGTCGGCTTTGTATGTCAAAAAAATGCCTCTCAGTGGAAATCCATGTCTGCTGGACATCTGCCAAGTGTCCCCCAGGGGACTTGTTGTCACCCGGTCCTGTCACCCGGTCCTGTGTGACCATTTCTCTCCAGCCACACAGTGAACAGTGCGATATGCAAACAAGCTGCTTGTGCGTCTAAGTTTCATCCTAACAACTCCTAAGGGTTGAGGCACTGAAATGGCACTGAAATGGGGCAGCACGATTGCCTCCTACCCCCTCACCCCTCGATCCTGTCGCTAAGCCCCCTCTATAAACTGAACTGTGCTTTTCAAGCATCAGGGGCCCTTGTGGTTGTCTCAGATGGGCTGAATGCCAATGGCATCATGAGAATTTTGGCAAGCTTCTCTTCTGAGGAACGATATTAGAGAATGAAGGAAAGATGACTCTCAAGGTGCCAGATGAGAATGAGTTGTAATGGGATCAACGGTCAGCCATCTTGGCTTTCAAAAAGGGAGTCAGGTGACATCAAGAGTAACTAAAAAAATGACCATACTGTTTCTGCACTGCTCGAGTCTGGCAAAATCTCTTTTTTTGACTATCCCTTCTAAGACTGAAAGGTGTATGGTTTTCTAGGGCTGCTGTAGGAAAATACCACAAACTGAGTGGTGTAAACCACAGAAATATATTGTCTAGACATTCTGGAGGGTCAAAGTCAAGGTGTTGAGAAGGCTGGTTCCTTCTGAAAGCTGGGAGTGAGAATCTGTCCCATGCCTCTCCCCTAGCTACTGACAAGTTTGGGTGTTCCTTGACTTGTAGAGGCATCACCCTGATCTCTGCCTTCATGTTCTCTTGGCACTCTTCCTGTGCATCTGTGTCCAAAAATATAAAAAAAAATCATGTTTTTTATAACATGATTTTTTAAAAATGCTTATTTATTTTTGAGAGACAGACAGAACGTGAGCAGGGGAGGAGCGGAGAGAAAGGAAGGCACAAGACACACAATCTGAGGCAGGCTCCAGGCTCTGAGCTGTCAGCACACAGCCCGACGCGGGGCTCGAACCCACGAACTGTGAGATCATGACCTGAGCCGAAGTCGGATGCTTAACTGACTGAGCCACCCAGGCGCCCCTAAATTACCTTTTTAACACAGACACCAGTCATATCAGATTAGGGGCCCACTCTGCTCCAGAATGAACTCGTCTTAACTAATTACATCTTTCATGACCCTATTTCCAAATAAGGTCCCTTCGGAGATATGGGGGGTTAGGATTTCAATATGTGAGTTTTGACTGGGGTCGGGGAAAACCCAGCCCACAACAGAGAAGAAACATGGTGTTATATTTCTATCGAGACTTCTGGAAGATTTCAACGGTTTAGAAGAAACTTCTCCATCAGAGGTCTGAAAAGCCAGTGTGGGGGTAGACAGCTGCCACTTGACATTACCGGAATGGAAAAGAAGGGGCTCTGTTAGCAACCTTCTGACTGATCTCTGACCCTTCAAGTTCTAAACCTTTCCAACAGAACCACATTTGCTAGTTTTGGAGCCCAGCAGAGAGAGAAGTGTCTGCCCTAATTTGGGGTCAAGATTCTCCCTCAGGCATTGGAGGGGAGCAAACGGCAGTTGGAATAGAGCCTGACAGGTTGTGACAAACAAGAATGCTAATGGCGTCATGTCCACGTAGAAGGAGCACATGAACATAAGCCCCAAGCAAGAGGAAAAGTGGATTCAGAGAAGGACACACAGAGCCAGTGGGAGACAGGAACTATAAGCATGGCCAAGACCCACGACCGTGGGGCCCCAGTGGGAATCTCCACACACTCTCGTGGCTGGAGCCCTGCAGCCATGCTGGGTCCAGAACGTCTGTCTGGTCCTAGCCTGTACGAGGTTCTGCCTGAATCCCCTCTCAGTGCCCTTGTCTCTCCTCGTGCATCCCTATAAGAAACCCCTGAAGTTGAGCCACTGGGCCCCTGCTCCTGCAGCTCAGAGACAAACCAGAGCATCTGGCTTGGTAATCAATCCCTTCAACATACCACCTGGATAGGGTTGTGCAGTGTTCCAGAAAACTAGTCACCTCTGCTGCCTTTTCCTAGTCACTGGGGATGTTTTTTTAAGTTTTATTTATTTTGAGAGAGACAGAGACAGCATGAGTGGGGGTGGGGTGGAGAGAGAGAGAGAGGGGTGGGGGAGAGGGAGAGAGAGAATCCTAAGCAGGCTCCATGCTGCCAGCTGCGGAGCCTGATGTGGGGCTCAAACCCATGAACCGTGAGATCATGACCTGAGCTGAAACCCAGAGTCGGAAGCTTAACTGACTGAGCCACCCAGGCACTCCAGCACTGGGGATTTTTTAAAACCACATTATCCTGTGGTCTTAGTATCTTAGGGTTACTGGATTCATTTTCTAGAAGTCAGTTAGAGCAGCACCTCTCAAACTTGAGTGTGACCTTGTTAAAATGCAAATACTCTTTAAAAAAATTAAAAAAAAATTTTTTTAACATTTATTCATTTTTGAAAGGCAGAGAGAGACAGAGCACAAGTAGGGGAGGGGCAGAGAGGGAGACACAGAAACAGAAGCAGGCTCCAGGCTCCGAGCTACCAGCACAGAGCCCGACGCGGGGCTCGAACTCACGGACTGTGAGATCATGACCTGAGCCGAAGTCGGCTGCTTAACCGACTGAGTCACCCAGGCACCCCTAAAAAATTTTTTTTAATGTTTATTTTTTTTTGAGAAAGAGACAGAGACAGAGCATGAGCGGGGGGAGGGGCAGAGAGAGAAGGAGACACAGAATCTGAAGCAGGCTCCGGGCTCTGAGCTGTCAGCCCAGAGCCTGATGCAGGGCTTGACCTCATGAGATGAGTGAGGTGAGATGAATGACCTGAGCTGAAGTCGGATGCTTAACGGACGGAGCCACCCAGGTGCCTCTAAAATGCAAATTCTGATGTATCAGGTGGGTGGGTGGGGCAGAGCCTCTGCGTTTCTCACAAACTTGCAGGTGGGCCAGTGGTCACACTTTGAGCACCACTGATGTGGATTATCACATCAGTGATAATCAGTAAATAATCAGTAAAGAAGAAAACGAGGCACAAAGAAGCTAAGGACTAATCCGAAGTCCTGTGGCCAGAAAGGGATAGGATTGAGATGAGAATTCTGGCCTCCCAGCTCTGAAGCTCAGCTCTCTAACTTGCACATCCCAGTCCTTAAAAAAGTCCTTGCAGCAGAAGCACACCTCTTGTCATGCAAGCTGGCTGTCTAGTGAAAATGAACACGGGGACAGACCAGCAGAAGAGCCCAGGGTTCTGATGATCCAGTGCCCCAGGTGTTTCCCTGGGTGTGGAGACTGTGACAACCGTGATTGGGAGAGAAATCAGGGATGGAAAGACACAGGGGCCTGGCTGTGTTCCAATAAAACTTTATTTGCAAAGACAGCTAGTGCGTTGGGTCTGGCCTGTGGGCCAAGGTCAACTGAGCCCCTTAGAGAGGGGCTGCACTTTGTTTGACCTACTGTTTTTTTTTTTTGTTTGTTTTTGTTTTTTTATTATTTATTTTATTTTTTTTTATTTTTTAATAT
>NW_026057578.1:41790915-41932510 GCF_023721935.1 Panthera uncia | reverse complement strand
GTGCCCCTATGCATCAGTACTCCTGTATCCCTTGGATAAATTCCTAGCAGTGACCTACTGTTTACTATTGTTTAGGGCCCAGACACCGTTGATTTTTGTCCATTGAGATGGTTTAGTCCATTAAGACTAGAAATTGCAGAAGCAAGAAACAATTTGAGGATCCCAAAGTTAAAATTTACACCTTAATTTAATCAAATCAAATTGAACTAATTTAAGCAATTCTTTTACAAATTTTATACTTCGTAGTATTCATAGATTTGGATTCCATAGAAATATGAAAAAGGACATGAGAACAACAGTTAAGGAATGATTTTCGAGGCCATGGTTGGTGAACAGAGGGGAGAAAATGGGATAGGAGAAGACTTAGCCTAAAAAAACCCCACACTGTTAGGCCCAAACTTAGTTCTGAGCTTTCTGGCAGCCAAGGGAAAGAATGAACCTCATTTCTAATGTCTTAGAATGGGTTCACTAGAAGCAGAGCCCAAGGCAGGGACTTGAGCTCACCAGGTGTATTAAGAACGTGCACTAAGGGGAAATCTGTCAATGAGGGAGTGAAACAAGATAGGCCAGGTAGGAACCTCAAAATGGTGTGCTCTCAAGCAAAGTCAACCCTTGCTTGGCCTGATTCACTGGGGTCTCTGGAGCATACATTATACTGCAGAGTGGTACCTACTGGGGCCAAGTGGTCTGGCCTCTTCTACCTGAATCAATCATTGGCTGTGGGCTGCCTCCTCGGTGTGTGTGTGGGCATAACCATCTGGATGAAAGCCTCCCATCAGCTAGGGCAGTTCTACAGGGAAGGGGCAGCTGTGTGAGTCATCGTAGCTGGGAGGTTCCCCCTCCCCACCCCACCCCCACCCGATAAAGGGGACGTAGTGGGCACCACTGACGTTCACCACAGTTTTCTATAGGACTTTTAATCTTTGAACCATCCAATTTCATTCATGTATTAATTCCACATCTACTTATTGAACAGCTGATCCACTTTTCAAGCACTAGGCCAGTTTCTGAGACTAGCTGGAGAGGAAAAGACCTGTTCTCTTACCTTAGGAAACGTTTAGAAAAAGTTGCCTTCACGATTATCAAAAAGATAAGTGTTGGTGAGGATGCGGAGAAAAGTGAACCCCTGTGTCCTGTTGGTGGGAATGTAAATTGGTGCAGCCACTATGAAAAACAGTTTGGAGGTTCCTCAAAACATTAAAAACAAAACTACCATATGATTCAGCAGCCCCACTTCTGGGATAATCTGAAGGAAATGATAGTACTATTTTTTAAAAAATTTATTTAAGTAGACTCCATGCCCAGTGTGGAGCCCAAAGTGGGGCTTGAACTCATGACCCTAAGCTCAAGCCCTGAGCTGAGCTCAAGAATCAGATGCTTAAAGGACTGAGCCACCCGGGTGGCCCTGAAATTACTATCTTTAGATACCTGCACCACTATTTCACGTCAGCGTTATTCACACTAGCCAAGAAATGGACACAACCTAAGTGTCCATCAATGCACGAATGCATAAAGAGAATACTGTATATACACATACATATATACCAACCCCCCCCCCCACATACCAGAATATTATTCAGCAATAAAAAGAAGGAAATCCCGCCATTTGTGCCAACTTGGATAGACCTTGAGGGCATTATGCTATTTAGTTGTCCACTCTAATTTTCTTCAATATTTTTACCTGTCTAAGCTACTGTTAAATTTCAGGTGTTTCATACCCATACCTATTTTGGTGATATAAGTGTGTAAATAATAGGTTCATGTATATTTCACATAGACCATAAATAACAAAGATAAACATAAAACGGATGCATTTTGCAATTAATCTGTAGCAGTGCTAGTTTATATATCCAAATATGGCCATATCCATTTCATCCATTTGAAATTGGCCAAAATCCAAGAAGCAGACTTTCTAAAAATTCCTAAAAGGCACTTGCAAAAGTCCATATACTAAACCTCACACACTTGTCTTTCCCTCAGTGAGGACCTGGTTACTCTTACTCTACCACCATTGTTGTAATATTAAAAAAAAAATGTTTTTTAATATTTATTTTATTTTTGAGAGATAGAGACAGAGTTTGAGCAGGAGATGAGCAGAGAGAGAGGGAAATATGGAATCCGAAGCAGGCTCCAGGCTCTGAGCTGTCAGCACAGAGCCCGATGCAGGGCCCGAACCCACGAACTGTGAGATCATGACCTGTGCTGAAGTCGGATGCTTAACTGATTGAGCCACCGAGGCGCCCCACCATTGTTGTAATCTTGGGAAAATGCAACTCCTGCCCATGGCTGGTTAGACGGGCAAACTAAAAGCATCAAGAGGGTATCACTATCACCTGATGGTAAGTCCAGTCCTGAAGAAAACACTAAATACAACAAGATGATTAAGTACTCTTGAGTGGTTGGTGTTGTGGCACAAATGGCGATAATTTGGCACATCACAAGGGCACTAGAAGACTTTGAGTTTGGCAATTCAAATCTGGAGACTTCTATCCGAGGCCCAGGACTCTTAGAGCTGGGACAGGCCATCCCCAATGTGCCCTGAATTCTTGACGCATAAAATTCACAAGCTTAGTGAAAACAAAAACAAAAACAAAAACAAAACCCTGTGCTTTACTCCACAAAGTTTTGGGGGGACAGGTTAAGTGTCCACAATGGCCTGGATCAACACCAACCCTTCCCGGGGCACTTCTCACTACCAAACACTGGTATATTTATCTCATTTACACCTTACAATGATCCCAGGAGAAATGTAAGATTATCACAATTTTACAGGCAAGAAAACAGAGGCGCAGCAAGCGAGGTCAAGTCATTTGCAGATACACCCAGACACTGACTGATGGAAATGGGACCTGAACCCAGAAGACTGATCCCGAGGCCTGGCTCAGGTCTTGTCCGACGTGACCCCTACTCTGAGATGCATGGAGGGTACCAACTTCTCCTCCATCGGTCGCTGACCTGGCTGCCCTCCCTTTGGGGGCTCTGCCTTGGTCTCTTTGCCTTGAGTTTGTCCATTCCTGGGCTAATCCCAGGGATGGGCAGCCTGGAAATCCTGTGGCTCACAGCCCTGCCATGGGAATATCGCGGATCCACTACCCCGTCTGCACCCAGACTCCACTGCCTGGGGGCTGCTCCCAGCTGTTGTGTGGCAAGGTGGGGGTGCCAACACAGACCCCAGGGTGGCCGTCCTTCCTCCCCGGTCTTCACAGGGGTCAGACTAACATCACCATCTGAAGGCACCCCCGCCACCTTACCCCCCCTCCCCTTTGCCCTTTAAAGGAGTCCCCTCTGATAAATCTGCACGGCTAACCCTGTTTGGGGGTCCATTTCTTGGATGCCCTGAGCTAATGCACAGGGTAACAGCCCCACCTCTGCCCCATTCCCTGCTCCTTGTTTCATTCTCATCACCTCCACTGGACACCCCACCCTCCACCCCTCCGTCCAGAGGACCTGGGCCTGGTGGGCACAGGAATGATCTTACCTTGTTGACGCCATCGGCCATGGCCTGAAGCGTGAGCTCCCGGGGTCCATCCACTGTCTTCCCGTTGTCTGTCGGGCCCCAGCTGGCACTGTAGATGTCGATCAGCTGAGGCATGTGGCTGATGGAAGAGGCCTCAATGATGTCTGTCATGAATGGCTGGTCTAGCATCCGGATACCTGTAGACCCAATTGGACAGGGAAACACCATGTTTTGGTCCCCCAGGGCACTGGAGATGGGGGAGGGGTGATGAGGGCTCAGGCCCTGGGTGTGGGTGGAGGGCCTGCCACCTGGGTGTCCTGGGGGACGCTGCAGAATCTGGAGTCCAGCCTCAGGTTGTGTGGGCTACACCTTTAGAGGCTAAAAGAAGGACACATACACTGTCCCACTCAATCCTTTTAGGACTCCACCCACACCTTTCCTTATATAACTGAAGAAATTTTTTCCCACTGGAAACTTTACTAGAATTTCTAATGGGGAGAGACCACCTTTGCTGAAGAGATTCCTTGATAAGTATATTTCCTTTTCTCTCTTTTTTTTTTTTTTTTAGTGCACGGGAGAGAGAGCACGTGCATGTGAGCAGGGGGTGGGAAGAGGGAGAAAGAGAGAGAGAGAAAGAGAATCTTAGCGTGGAGCCCCATGTGGGGCTCTATCCCATGGCCCTGGGATCATGACCTGAGCCGAAATGAAGAGTTGGACATTCAATTGAGTTAGTCACTTAGGCGCCTCTTGATAAGTCTATTTCTTTTATTTCTTTTTTTATTTTTTAATTTAATGTTTTATTTATTTTTGAGAGAGAAAGAGAGGGAGAGAGAGAGAGAAAACGAGCAGGGGAGGGACAGAGAGAGAGAGGGAGACACAGAATCCGCAAAGCACGCTCCAGGCTCTGAGCTGTCAGTATAGAGCCAGACACGGGGCTTGAACTTGGGAACCACAAGATCATGACCTGAGCCGAAGTTGACGTTCAACCGACTGAGCCACCCAGGTGCCCCGACAAGTCTATTTCTAGGTGGAAGCTCAGCCTCCAGTGACTAGGTATTGACCAGGGGCCGGGGGAGGGGGGCGGGGAAATAAACCCACTGTGCGTGACAGTGGGCTGGTGGGAATTCAATTGATATTAAATTTTTAAGAGAAAATCCTAGAGGTTAAGGGGCAGAGAGAGGAATAGGGACAGTGCAAAGATCGAGGGAGTCAGAAAAAGATGATTCCCAAGTTGCATGGTAGCTAGAAGGGGCTGTGGGGAGGACAGAAATGTTGTATGGGTAATTCTGAAATATCCTGGAAATGGGGTGCATGATACAACCCCCTCCTCTTTCTCCCCTATGTTACCTTGGTAAAGTTTGTGCTACTCCAATAACCTGTAGGAGTGACTTCTTGCTGGGACATTAAAAAATTTGAGTCCTGCAGTCCACGAGTGTGTGTGGGTAAGCCTGAGCTGCACAAACGGATGCAGAAAGGACATGCCTGTGGGCGTCCACAGTTCACACCACCTTCTGGCTGTCCAGAACAAGCCTTTCCAGGGTGAATGCAGCAGCCGCCACTGGGATGGGCATTTTGCCCTGCTACTACCCTCCAGACATTGCTGCTTGGTGCCATGTCATACTGTTCTCTGCCTGACACGCTATTTCTCTTCTGTGCTAAGTAGCCTAGAATGTTAGAGTTGCTGACCTAAGTTGTTCTGTCCACAGAAGTCACGAAGTAAAGGGACCGGGCTCTACACCGTCAAAACCTGGATCCTGACACCTCTTACCTATATTTATCATGGTCAAAAGACATGATTACACAAACATCTCTCTCTAACATAGCATAACGTTTAAATAAGGACAACCCAGGTCCTTGCAGGGCTTGTGATGCTGACATGAAATTGTCTTCTCTCTAAGGGTCTCTCCTCCCTCCTCAGTGTCCCATAGCTACCTTTGTCCTTGCATACAACTTCCCCCAGTGCTCCTCCTTCTCCTGACTAATGTATGTGTTTAGTAGGCATTTCCCTAGCAGTCTTTCTGGATCCGGCATCCCCCGTGAGCACCACACTTTCAGCCTTCCAGTATAATTATTTGCTTGTGAGTCTCATTTGTGGAAGATTACAACCTAAAGCAAGCACTGCTAAGAGAGTCATCCAAAATAGGGGGTGGGGAGGACATGGAGGAGGCAAAGCCTCTGCACGGCTCTTGTTTCTGTTTTTGGAAGCCACTGCCGACTTTTGACTTCGGTCAATGACAATTTGTTGATTGCACCTTCACCACCTCCTGGAAAACATCCTTTTACTTTAGACTGAAATAGACATAATATAGCATTTGTTAGCTGAATAGCCAACCTTAGATAGTCAGTTTAACACTGTTAGTGCCAAAGATAATGCTTCCAAAACAAGTTGGACCTTGTGGTTTTTGCCTGTTTAAGCCTGCACTCCAGCTCTTGGTTTTGAGTACGCTTGCATTTCAGTCAACTCTGTGTCTCCCGGACTGCGATCTCTGAGACCCAAATAAATGCTTTTAGTTGCTTCATAGCAATTCTGCGTCAACACATTCATCACTACACAGCAAAATCTTTTGAGTACAGGGCATGTGTCCATTTTGTTCTTTTCTTGTGTTCTAGGTTATCAGCATTATTTTAAGCTAATAAATATTTGGTGAATAGATGTATAGTGTCGTTACTTGAATTGATTTCTTTTTTTCCCTAACAGAAAGGACAGGTCCAGAAGAACAAATAATAACATGTCGAGATTTCCCATCCTCTACCCATAAATCAGGTCACTATTCTTGCCAACAAATATCCAATTATCAGTTAGCATCCTTTCTCTTGGGAGAAGCTCATATTGAATGAGGAAAATCTTTGGTTTGAACTTTCCAGAAGCTAAGTTTTACGGTTCATTTTATAAGGGATAGGACCTCTAAAACGTCACATTTTGCTTTGGCCCTACCTGTAATTTTATTTATTTAAAAACATTTGTTCGACAACAGTAAAGCAAGTAGTGCAGCTGCTTTTGGCAAGAAGCCATGCCCACCTTGTGGGTAGGGAAACTTCGCTGAGAGGCTGGTATTCACTTGCCTGCAAGGAGAAAACTCAAATGGTCTTGAACTTGTGTACAGGGTCAATGGCCGGAACTGAACAGCCTGCTTCAGCTGGAAGGTGAAAGAGATTCAGCCCTGCCAAAGTGGATCTGGACTGTCCCAGATGCCAACCGATGGCGACACTGAATTTCATCCACTGGATTTCATCCACTGCACCACAGCCAGTGTGGCGCATCCAGATCTGCCCTTTACCCTCTCTCTTAGCAGCTCCGGTGTCTCTGCCTCTTCCTCTTCCTGCCCTCCCTGGCTCTCTTTGTGCTGCACAGAACATCAGAGCTGCTGTGCATTAATCTTCTGACTGTTTCAGAGTCCAGGGAGTCAAGGGCCGCCACAGACTGGGAGCAAGGCTCTCATTCATATTCTGGGGCCAGGCGCCCGACATTCCTTTAATCTAGTTAAGCTCAGGAGGAATGAGGCGTGCATTAATTGAATGAGATACAGTGTTCATTTTTGCAAGCGACTGCACCATTAGTAGCCAAGACAGAGGCTCAGGGTGACCTGAGGGTTCTCTCTCTCCTCTGTCCCTGGATGCTGTAGGAGTTAGAGGGGGCACAGAGAGACAGAGACAGAAAGAAAGAATAAAGGAAGGCAAGAGAGTAAGGGCGAGAGCCAGAGGGAGAGAGGGAAGCCGAGGGGGCTAGGACTTGGTGTCTTCACATTTGTAAAATGCTACCAGCTGGTGTGATTCAATGGCATGGAGAAACCCAGTGCACGTCAAGATTTCTACCCTCCCACCCTGCAGTCCTGATCACTGCACTAATGACTGATGGGGACACTGTGACTTCCTTCTCTAGGAGCTGCAAGGCCCAGGGATTTGAGCTAAATCCTTTCTATCTCTGCTCATGTTACAAAAGGGGAACTTGTACCCGACACCGGCAAAGCCACACCTGCCAGCAAACCTCAGTGTTGCTAATCACCACCTTTTGTGCTCATGAATATTAATCTGCAGACCCAGGAGGGAATTCATGCTGATCTAGGTCTAAAGGATTTGAAAACATGTTCATCATGTGCTAATATGTGATTTTCATTGGTTTCTTTTAAAACTCAGATAAAGTACCTGTGAACTAAGTGAAATGTTAAGAATTCTACTGGCCAAATATGGGAAAGCAATTCATTGCTGCAGAGAAATTTCAGGGTATTTTGATAACGGTCAACCGTGCGTTTTTCAAACTCTTTTTCAGAACCTTTGAACAAAGGAGATCCCATTTCCAAAACTCAATGCACAAATCTGAATGCTCTGGCTTAGCAAGAATGGCAGGTAAGGCCAATCTCACCTGGACTGGCCCTACCCTGGGGTGGCTCTGAGGACCTCCGTGGAAGCCCAGGTGTGGTGCTGTAAGGCCCTCCCACTAATCAGCTACTGTGCCCTCATCTTATTCGATGCCACCTTATTTTGTTTTATTCATAGCGGCCACCATTGTCTGATATTATCTTGTTCATGTGCTCATTCTTCTTCATTCACGGCTTGTAAACTACGTGGAGACAGGCGTCTTGTTGGCTGGCTCACAGCTCTGTCCCACCACCCACAGCAGAACTGGGGACATGGTAGGCACCCAACAGTCACTGTGGAGCCCCAGAACGGATTGTCAGCAAGAGACAGCATCTCCTAAGGCGCGGTGCAGTTTTTGAGCTTTAATAATCTCAGAAGTATAAATCTGACAAATTCACAGGAACGTCATTTGAAGCGTTCATTGTTTATACTTGTGCATTTTATTTTGCTTTTGCAAAGTTTGAATACTATATTTTTAATTTTAATTCTTTGTCTTAATCCCTTTGATCGAAGATGTTAAACACTTAAAAATAAAAGTAAGAAAAGAATTAGGTTATTTTCTTAAAGAGTTACTTAAATAATGGCATTTTCAAAGTCAAAAAATGGAAATTAATTTTTTTTCTTCAAAATTCATAAAAGTAAGCAAGTGGATAAGGAAATGTAAATAATTAAATCTTCAAATACACATAGTTTTGAAGTTATTAAAGCTTCAAGGTGAGCACTTCTGGAACGTGTCATATGTATGGGTTTACATGTTACAGAGTGTTAACTCTTTAGGAACCAGACTAATTGGAATTTTTCCTCCCTCCCTGCAATGCGTCATCTTGAAGAGGTGGTAACAACTGTGTCCATGAAAAAAGGCAACAGAAATCAAAGAGAGAGCTAGTTTTAAGGAGGAAGTTTCTCAAAGTCACACCTATCCAAAGGCAGAGTGTACTGTGTTGGAAGGGAGTGAGTTTCCTGTTGCTGGAGGTGTGTAGTTCCAGGCTGGATCCAGACTATATCAGAAAAGTAGGAAAAGAGAAGTTGTTCAAGCATTTTAGTGTAGGGGGTCAATGGTAGAATTTCTGGCTTAGGGCATTCTAGGTGCAAAATTATCCTATAGCTTACAAGCTGTGTGGCCCCAGTTTGGTTCTCTGTAAAAGAGGGATACTAATATATATATATATATATATATATATATATATATATAATTATAATATATTAATATAATAATAAATAGTATAATAATAATTATTATTATACTATTTATTATATATAAATATAGTTATATTTATTTATATAATTATTATATATTATATATAATATAGTTATTATATATAATATTATATATATGCAAAACTACTCAACTCTTTACACAATCTTATCATGCATCATTATATATGTATATATACATATACGTACACATATGTATGTATATATACATATATATGTACATATGTATATGTACATATATGTGTACATATGTATATGTACATATATGTGTACGTATATGTATATATGTATGTATATATACATATATAATGATGCATGATAAGACTGTGTAAAGAGTTGAGTAAAGAGTTGTGCATCGCACTGACACATTGGAAGAGTAAATAATGTGTTATTTACTACTACTGCTGCTATTATTATTGCTATTATTATTATATTGTTGCTACCCTTATGCAAGTATCTGTGGGTTTGTGGACTAAAGGATCTTTGGGGCCCAAGATTTTGAGATTCTAATGAATAGGTGGAAATGATGAGCCCCTGGAAATTTACACACTCTATTTGTAACACCTGAATGGTGTTATATTATGGTCGATGGACGGTCGTGATACTTGTCAGCCTGGAGCGGCTTAGGGCATAGGTATAAAGGGGTCCCCTGTCCCTTTTTCAATGGTGGGCCCTGGGGCAGCTCCTACTGGTGATGCCAGCACTTAGAACATTATCATGGTGCCCTTGGAAGGGAGGGAAGAGGGGAGAGGATATAAGAAGGCTCAAGTCTCCTTGGAACTAATTTGATTGGGATAAAATAGCAAAGGTGAGATGGTACTGGTGGAAGACAAGATACTTTTGCTTCCTGGTAGAAATTCTATTGGCTTTGGGTCCTTAGATCCTAATGCCCTTAATCTTTCAACTCCATTCATCCATCCATTCTTCTGTCCAGTGATTAATCTCTACTGCTTATCATGGGTTTATTCACTGACCCTTCCTTCTCTTTATTCCTTTTTTGCTTCCCGTCACTCAGCAAATAGGCTCTGAGCATCTGCTGGGTGCCAGACCTTGTTCTGGGTGCTGAGGTGAGAGAAAACAGACAAGGCCCCTGTCCTCAAGCAGGCTGTTTTCTGCCTGGGGAGAAAGATATTGATCAAATAACCATGTACAAGAATGTGGGCAATAACTGGACAGTGGTTAGTGCCAGGAAGAAAAAACTGCATGCTTTATCAAGTGTAGATGAGAAGGCTGGTCTGGAGGTGATGCTGAAGGTAACAATGGGGAATCTGAGAAGTGCAGGATAAAGAGGTGGCCGGGTAAAGCCTATAGGGGAGGTATTCTGGGACGAGGGAAGAGCAGATACAAAGGCCCAGCAGTACAAGGAGTGTGGCTACACTTCCTGATTTACACTTGCTAGGCGGTTTTATCTAAATTATATTTACCCGGGGACTAACCATATATGCACGGGAACTTGAAACATGATGAAGATGGCACCACAAATCAAAGGGACAGGATGGATTACTGAATGGATGATATTGGCGTCATGTTGGGAGAAAAATATAACTGGATCCCAAGCCAGCATGACATGCAAATGTGGAATCCAGACGGACTAATGATCTCACGTGAAAGTTTGGGAGAAGGTATTTGCACTGACTGTAACCGACCAGGAGCTAAGATCTAGGACATACCAAAAACACGTGCAAATCAACAAGACAGGAACCCCGGTGGAAAAGTGAGCAAAGTTTATGAAGAAAAGAGAAACCCAACAGGCTAATAGGCAGATAAAGAGATGCTCTATGATTTTTTCCTTTTTTCCCTTCAGAGGACCCATTTTATCATCTTATCTCCACTTTCCTATTTCTGGACTAAGATTCTACATTCCCTTAACTGAAACCTTTTTTGTTGTTGTTGTTTTTTTTGTTTTTTTGAGGACAGGATGAAGAGAGACAGGACTCAGGAAGGGCGTGGAACAAGACCTCGGGCGCCTCTCTAACCTGTGATGGGACACCTCCAGACTGCCAGGGACTAGCAATGATCCAAGATCACCACCAGGTGGCGCTCTAGACATCCCTAGCTCAGAAACCCGCAAGAAAGCTTCTCTGGAAAGGTATGGTTCATTTAGAGTAATAAAAACTAGCCAACTTCTGGAATTGCCAGCCGGAAGGAACAAAATGTTTCCCATAAATTTTTAAGGTCTAGGAGGATGAAATTCCGCTTTTATTGTGATTCTTGAGTAACAGTCCAGGGCTTCCTCATGAAGAATTCCTCGTGCTTCTCCAGTAAAGCCCAGAGGACACTGGGTGTCCTAATGGGCACAGGATGATGGGGACCAGACTTCTGAGTCCCTTAAGCAGTTAGCACCAGCAGAAGTTGTTACAGAGGAGCACCACTGGGATTAAGGGAGCGGAAAAAGAGGCTCCTCTGCTTAAAATCTTTGTGTGGCTAGGCATGCCTCCCACTAGTTCTGGCCTATTTCTGGAACATTGGAGCATTGCTGTGAGACCTGAGCTGTCTGGGGTTTCACAAAGCACAGGTCAGGTCGTATCTTTGAGGGATCAGGCTGCAGTCACTCACCTTTGGGATTGGGACTCAGTTAGCAGGTGAGGCAGAGTTTATGGGTTGCACCTGCCTGAATCCACTACCCTGTCCAGGTGTCTTTGCCTGGGGGGAGGCATTCTTTGCCTCAGGACTATGCTCCACCCATATGAACTGGCAGGCTGGACAGGGTGCTGAGGGCCCAGGAGGCACTCCCCCCTCCCCCCCCCCACCAGTGAGGGGTGGGAGTTGGTAAACAGCCTCTTCACCTCGGGGGTGCAATTCTATAGTCCCTCAGAGCCCTGCTTGTCCTCAGCTCATCTACACACCCTTTGTTGGCTTCCCTCCCTTAGCCGCCTCTCTTCCTCTTTCTCTCTGGCTTCCTGGGATCACCCTCCCAAAGAAACTCCTTGCTCCTGTAAGCAATTCATAAAGGGAGCCCTCACTAAAATGGAATCAGGAGTCCAGAAGGGGGAGCCATATCACTCAATATCAATTACAGGAAGAATCGTCAATTACAGATCCCAGCAGAATTGTCAGCAGGAAAAAATCAATACTTTCCAGCCCCAACTGGAAAAGATGTACATTGCATCTCCTATGAGAAACTGACTATCCGCGCAACTCAGCCAAAGAGAAACCACCCTCACCTCAAACTCCTGCTTTTCTCCAATGGACTTCCATTCAAAACAACCCCTCCCAACTTTCTTCTTCTCCCTAAAATGACATTCTTCTGCTTTGTGGGAATTGCCTGTGGTTTTGCTATAGCTTGCACGTCCTGAATTGCCATTCTCTGTTGTCATAAATGTAAACCTGTTTTGCTGGTAAGATAACTGGCTCTTTTATTTCTTAGGTTAACACACTCAAATCTTTGTCTCACGCTTCCCTTTTAGGGAATTCCAATGAAAAGAACAGGAAAATGAGGTACATTTGGTGAGCTGCTCAGATGTTTTCAGAGTGCAAATACTAGGAGAGAAAAGGATAGAAGGCAGATGGAGAAAGGGACCCCAGTGAACCCTCCTAACGCTTGAGCTGCTCTTAACTCAATTTTGCAGGGAGTAGTTCTAAGAATCCCTGTTCAAAAAAGCCCAGTTACTTCAGGCTCCAAAAGTATTTTGAAACTGTACTTTGGGATCCAAATTATTTTGAAAACCATAATTGTGAATGGGAAATCCAGGTTTGAAGTTTTCAGCTGCCTCCAGTTCTGTCCTGTGGATGGGGAACCCACCTCGCCTCAGATACCACCCAAGGTATGAGCCTGGCTTATAAAATATTAACTGAGTGTTATTCTTTCCCCTGAGCTCATAATGGCTCCTGACATTTTAATGCCAGCATTTTGAATGCATACAAACTAGAGAGAGCAGAAACCCAAGGGGCAAAGCTTCCCCTATTTTGCATTTCAGAACCCTCCAGATGGATTCTTTTGTGAAATTCAGCACCCAGCAAGCCTCTTAGCAAACAGTGTTGAAAGAGGTTGGTGGTGGGTTTGTATAGGTTGTTCTTGCTTTATTTAGGTCCTTGGAAATGCAAGCGTCAGCACAAAGTATGTTTATGGTTCTCTTAAATTGCTAGGAAAAAAAATACCAAGACAGTTGTAAAAAAAAGAAAAACAAGGTTGAGTGACTCAGCCTGAACAAATTAAGAACCCATTTGATGCAAAACTTGGAATGTGCCAGGAGTCACTCCATTCTCCTGCATCTTGTTGACAGCTTATGAACCCCTCCTTCTCACTCCCTCTCTTTTTTGAGAGGAAGATGTTGGTTTCTAAGTTTCTAGTGATCTGCCAAGTCATTTCTAAAGCCGCCTTTAGGATGAAATTGTCAAATGTCCTTCCTGTGGAACATGATACAAAGGTTTAGGTAGAATATATTTCCTTAAAGATGAGATGCACTGTGTAAAAAACTGTTTTTTAGAGTTTTGAGTATGTTTACAATAATTTGTATGCATCTCTTTATATTCTACAGTCTTTATTTGAGTCTTATTGATAATGACACAAAAGAGTACAGCACTGCAATTCCATTTATATTAAAGTTTAAAAATTGGCAATAACCAGTTTTTGTTGTTAGTAATTGGGATCATGGTTACTCATTTTCTTTCTTCTTTCTTTCTTTCTTTCTTCTTTCTTTCTTTCTTTTTATTTTGACAGAGAGAAAGAGTCTGAGTAGGGGATGAGCAGAGAGAGAGGGAGGGAGAGAGAATCCCAAGCAGGTTCCGCACTTTCGGCACAGAGCCTGATGCAGGACTCGAACCCACGAACTGTGAGATCATGACCTGAGCCGAAACCAAGAGTCAGATGCTTAACTGACTGAGCCACCCAGGCGCCCCAGGATCAGGGTTATTCTTGTGTATATGGGTAGTAACTGGGAGGGGACATGACAAGGCCTTTGGGGTGCCTGTGATGTTTTGTTTCTTGATGCTTTCCTTGGATGTGGTGGGTTGTGAAAACTCACTGAGCTCATGAGCCGTGCCCTTTTCTGTATTTATGTTACACTCGAAAAAAAATCTGAGTTTATTGACACTGCCAGATCGATTAAAAAGATTGTCTTTTTCACTCTTGCTAAAGCTATTGGACCCAGCCCTGCTGCTCCAGTGGGATTTTTTTTTGCCAGGTCCTGGCCAGGCTGGAGACCGTAGTGTGATGCCTTCTGGCTCATGGCACCTGCTGTTTGGCAGGGACAGCTTACCTGCAACCTTGGAGTTGTATGCCACTCCGACCCCACAGATATTGTTGTTGGCCGCGGCAGAAACCTCCCCTGCACATCGGGTCCCATGGCTGTGGAGAAAAATAGAGGGAAGTTAGACACGGCATCAAAAGACTCTGGGGGAGGTTCCTTAAATTCTATCAACTGGAAGCAATTTGCTGTCGATGGTCTGGTTAGCCGGAGCTGGCAGATTTTCCTTCTGTGTATCGCCTTTCTTCCCCCTCTCCCCTTCCACCTATTTTCCTGACCTTGACCTGCTTCTACAAGAAGGAGGCTTCTCAGAGCATTTTCCACCTTGAAATCTGATCTTTACTTTCAAATCTGAAGTGTCTTCCTGCAGAAAATACACTTAGAGGCTTCCAGGAAACACCAAGCATGAGAGGACACGTGTGTGCTGGTCGGATCACAACACTTCAGCACTTCCTAGTGGTTGGAGAACTAGGATTGTGGACTAGTGGTTATTTTCAAGGCTGGTTCTCTACACAGGCATGCAAGGCTGCCTGTCAGGTATAGGATAATGGTTACCTACCTCTTCTGGAAGATAGCCTCCTTGGAGGGCGTATGGAATGCTATAGATTCCCACCTTCCTCCAGGAATAAGAAAGCATGTGTTGGCAACATTTTGCATGCGATTTCAAGGGACTCACAGAACCTTTGAGGCTGACCAGATTAAGGAGCCCCGCCAGGCATTAGATAACCTTTCCAAGGTTTTCCCAGCCTTACGAGTCTGAGCAAGGCCTTCCCATGGCTTATGTTCTAGAACGTTATCGGGAACAGACACCACTAATTTTTGTCCTTCTTGTTTTGCTCTCTCCTGCCTTCTACTAAAGGGTTCCAAACAGTTCTATCTGTCCCGTGTGCATTTCCCCTCCCGTTGGATTGAGCTGGCCTGGGGACTTGCTTTGACCCACAGAGCACGGTGGAGATGTGATGTATCACTTTGTAAGAGGGCTGACAGCTTGGTGCCAGGTGTCAACGAGGGGAGCCTGGGCTAGCCTACAAGTGGACGAGACCACGTGGGGGGAGAGAGAGAGAGAGAGAAAGACCCAGCAATTTCTGCCATTCCAACACCTCAGATGAGGCTCCTGGCACGTGAGGGATGATGCCCTCCTCCTCCAGACCTCGCTAGATCACCCCGGTGGGCGGCATGTGGAGGGAGACTGGCTGTTCCTGCCCAGCTTACGGGTCTGTGAGCAAATAAGTGTTTTTTTTTAGGCCACCAAGTTTTGGGGTAGTTTGTTAAGCCACAATGGACAACTGAAACCAGCGCAAACTCTGAGCCTATCAGAGTGTTGTGTTCTAGCCCTAAACAGCATTCAAGATGTGGGAGGTTCCGAAGGTACAAGTCCTCTGAAACTACTGGTCCCCAGTCCCCAAAAGTCCATTCTAATGGTCCATGAAGCAGCTAAAGGAATAACTGGGCCACATTATCCGCTCTGCTGGAAGAGTGTCAGCACCGCCTGCTGAAGGGACAGGGCGGTGAGCGTTGGCTTTTCCAAATACGATAAGGAAACATGGGTGAAGGGGTTTATTGGCTGCATGGCCCTAGGAGTTTAGATTTCTAAATTGTTGACTAGTGTGCTGTTTGCATCATCCTCTTGGGGCAAGCAAAGCTATTGTTTCAGCCCTTAAAGAACCACACCCGAGGACTGGGTATGGGGAGGGGGATATATATATATATATATATATATATATATATATATATATATAATTATATACTCATCATATATTGTATGAGCAAAAGTGGGGGTCCCTGGGTGGCTCAGTCGGCTGAGCGTCTGACTTCAGCTCAGGTCATGATCTCGGGGTTCATGAGGTCAAGTCCCACATCTGGCTCACTGCGGTCAGTGTAGATAGAGTCTGTTTTGGATCCTCTGTTTCCCTCTCTCTGCTCCTCCCCTGCTCATTCCCTCTCTCTCTCTCTCTCTCTCTCTCTCTCAAAAATGAATAAACAGTAAAAAAAAATAAAATAAATTAAAAAAGAAAGTAAATCCTACCTCCATAAAGGCTACATCTTTCATGGGCTCCAAATGTCCTTTGGAACAAGAATGAAATCTGTATATTGTGTTCAGGTAAACTGTGTAGTTACAAGGGCAGAGGATGGCCCTAAAAAAAATCTATGAAACAAAGTGCTGTACACATAGCTGTCTACTTGTCTTTAAGTTTTCTGTGGATCACATTTGAAATTTTTGAGAAGGTGCTCAGTCTACCACGGATGAGATTTTCATAGCCACCTATTCCAAATGCTGAAGGACCTTATTCCAAATGCTGAAGGAATTGCTAAATAAAGTTCTGAAAAGCAGCACGGAAGCACACACATATGTGTGTATATGTGTATATATATATATATATATGTATATTTGTATATATACATATAATGAAATATGTACATTCTTTTAAAAATGTTTTTAATGTTTATTTATTTTTGAGAGAGAGAGCGTGATGGGGGTGGTACAGAGAGAGGGAGACACAAAATTCGAAGCAGGCTCCAGGCTCTGAGTTGTCAGCACAGAGCCTGATGCGGGGCTTGAACTCACAAACTGTGAGATCATGACCTGAGCCGACGTTGGATGCCCAACCGATGGAGCCACCCAGGTGCCCCTGACATACGTACATTCTTTATGTTGATTCATAGATCTACTTTAAAAGTACATAATTGGAAGAGAGCCAAAGCATAAGAGACTCTTAAAAACTGAGAACAAACTGAGGGTTGATGGGGGGTGGGAGGGTGGGGAGGGTGGGTGATGGGTATTGAGGAGGGCACCTTTTGGGATGAGCACTGGGTATTGTATGGAAACCAATTTGACAATAAACTTCATATATTGAAAAAAAAAGAAAAAAAGAAAAGTACATAATTAAGTATATAATGATATATTTATATATAATATATACTCATACATTCTATATAATCCATATATTTAAATACATGCTTATATAAAGTACCTACCAGATATAAAGTGCATATATATATCCTTTACATATATGCACATGTATTTTTTAAAATGGAATTTAATGGATACTGATTAAATTAAATTATTTTTTATTTTTTTAATGTTTATTTTCGAGAGAGATTGGGAGACAGAGCACAAGCAAGGGAGGGACAGAGAGAGAGGGAGACACAGAATCTGAAGCAGGCTCCAGGCTCCGAGCTGTCAGCGCAGAGCCCAGCACAGGGCTCAAATCCACGAACTGTGAGATCATGACCTGAGCCGCAATCAGCCGCTTAACCGACTGAGCCACCCAGGCTCCCCTGAACATATAAATATTGAAATAAAAGCTTAAAAATCAATGCCATGTCTAATTTGGCTAAGCACTAATTTCCTTATTATTTAATAATTAGCCCTGTCAAGATCTCCTCTCCGAGAGCTGACGTGTGCAATTAGACCTTGCCTGGGATAGTCAGTTGTGCCAGCATCCTCGGAGAACACGGATGGCCTCATCGTGAGGGGAGCCCTGTTCCAGGTGACGAAGGAGGCAGGGAAACGAATACCCATCGGCCACTCACTAGGCCGTTATCTACTACCAGATGCGGTGCTCAGTGCCTTGCTCGCCTCGCCCCCTTCAGGCCTCCCGGGAGGGCTATGAGAAACCACGGCCCTGTTTCACAGACATCAGAGCTGAGTCTCAGAGGTGCTGGCCCGAAGGCGCACAGCTAGAAGATGGCTGGGGCGGGGCTGAGACCAACACTCGGTTACTGAACCGCCCCGCTACGCTCCTATCTTTGCCCTAGACTGCTCCCCAAAGGCTAGTGGATGAATGTGTGTGAACTGGCTGGAGCGAACTAAAGGCACTCAGTGCTTCCATAGCCTTAATTTTGGCCTTTAAGCGGGGAGACAAGCGTTGTGGGCTCTCCAAAGGAACATATGGGAAGAAACGTTTCATTGCTAAATTAGGCAACACTAATTATAAACAACTAGTGGCAGTTCCCTATAATTGTTCATGGCACCATGTCTTTCCACACCCCTGGGGCTTCACAGGCTCTGTTCCCACTGCCTCCAATGCCTTCCCCTGTCTCCTGCCTTCCTGATTGTCTCAGACAAGCGTGCCTGCTCCCCTGAAAGTCAGGAAAATCTTTTTCCAAATCCATTTTCATTTGGCCTCTTTGCTTTCTTGAGAAAGTTCAGTAGCTCCCTCTTGCTTCTAGAATAAAACATATGTCTGTCAGATGTGGAGCTATAGGGGGTGAGGAACACATATCAGCCGCTCAGTCGGCCTCCTTCTAACTAATGGGAGGGAGGCAGGTGGTAGAGTCACAGATGTGTTGCCAAAATGGCCCCAACCCACCACTCTTCCGAGTCCGTGCCCTTGAAAATGTGCTTTTCTTGCTCCTTCCATGAAGAAGTGAAGCCTGTTTCCCGCCTCCCTTGAATCTGGCTGGACTTGTGACCTGCTGTGGCCAAAACAAGGTGGTAGAAATGGGGAGCTTACCCCTCAGCTTGAGACCCTGCCTAGGTGCATGTGGATAAGCCTGGGTAAGCCTATTAAGTGATGAAACCCATGTAGCCACAACCCCAGGTCCCCCAGCTGACAGCCACCCGTCCTCCAGACTTGTGAGAGAGGGCATCCTATCAACTGGCTCCCAGCCACCCTGCAGGCTGACCGTGGATGCATGGGTGAGCCCAGCCACAAACCCGAGCCTGGTCCAGGTCAACAGAACTGCCTAGCTGACTCTACTAACTTTTGGGACGATTTGTCATGTGACATTATTTGGCGATCGATAACTCACACATAAACAGACAAACAAGGCTACAGGGACAACCCATGCTTAACTTATGGGGGATTGGGGTTCAAAGCTGGACTCTCATGATGACTGGGGCTTCCCCAAAGAACTGCAGCGGCTGTAGAGGTATCCAAGTGAACACCTGAGGCGCGGCCCCGACCCTGGGGATCTCCAAAGAGACAGCCCAGGCACACCCCTCCTTTCCACATCGCTGGCCTTTCGCTAAAGGGATTTGGTCATCCCTCTCACCCTCCCTAGCCAAAGTCATGTCCTTCTGTATGCACTCCATTCAAGGCACAGTGTAGGTATACTGAGTAAAACGAATATAACAACTCTCATTTATTGATACCTACTGAGGGTTGAGCACTGTGCTGAGAGGGGTGCCTCAGCACCTCTGTTATTGTCCCCATTTACAAAAAGAGGAATCCGAGGCACAGGGATAATAAGTCACTTTTCACGTAGGAGGCAGTAGCAGAATTCACACTCAGGTGAATGTTCCCAAACCCCTGCTCTTACCCAGAACCCTTGACTATCATCTATTCCTGACTAACAGAAAAGTGCAGACAGAAAGCGTGACAGTTAATTTTATGTGTCAACGTGGCCGGACCAAGGGGTGCTCAGATATGCGGTCAAACATTATTCTGGGTGTTTCTGTGCGGGTGTTTTAGATAACATTAACATTTTTTTAAAGTTTATTTATTTTGAGGGGGGAGAGAGAGAGAGAGAGAAAGTGTGTGTGGGAGGGGCAGAGCGAGAGAGAGAAAAGGAGAAAGAGAGAACCCCAAGCTTGTTCTGCACTGTCAAGCACAGAGCCCAACATGGGGTGCAAACTCACAAACCGTGAGATTATGACCTGAGCTGAAATCAGGAGTCACTTAACCGACTGAGCCACCCAGGTGCCTCTGGATAAGATTAACATTTAAATTGGTGGACTTTGAGTAAAGCAGATTGTGCAGCACCTTAATGCAGGTGGGCCTCATCCAATCAGTTGAAGGCCTAAAGAGAACAAGAAGAGTGACCTTCCTGAGCAAGAGAGAATTCTCCGGCAGACAGCCTTTGGACTTCATCTGCAACATTGCCTCTTTCTGGGTCTGCAGGAGGCTGCCTTTGGACTTGAACTGGAACATCAGCTCTCCTGGGTCTCCAGCTTGCCAGCCCGTGCTGCAGATTTTGGGTTTGCCAGTCTCCATCATTGCATGTGCCAATTTTCTATAATAAATCTCTCTCTCTCTCTCTCTCTCTCTCTCTGTCTCTCTCTCTCCATATCCTTTTGGTTCTGTTTCTCTGGAGGACCCCGACTAATACAAAAAATAACTGAGTTTTCACTGGTTCTTTAGCTCACTCATCTGTTGGTACCACTGGCCAGGTTTTCTGGTACAACACTATCTGTTACTTTGCAACATGATTTTTGTTGCTGGCAGAAAATGCTAACTGATCACCAAGCTCATTTTCTTTTCTTTCTGGGATCCAGCTAAGCTCCATTTCCAGGTCTCCCTTGCACTGCCATGCAGCTATATGACTGAATTATGCTAACGTGATGGAGGCACACGGATACATGCTGTGTCGGGGCATAAATACCACCCACGAGTGTCTATCTGTGCTCTTTCCCCTCTTTTAGTTTGACGTGGACAAGCATGGTAACTTTGGAAATGTGTGTCACAGATGAAAGAAGCCCACATCCCTGAATCACTGCTTGGAGGGCAGCTGTTCCTCCAGAAGACGTGCAGGAACTGGTAGGTGAATTATAAATAACTTTTATTGTGTTAAGCCACTAAGATTTGGGGATGTATTTCTTATAGCTGCTGGAATAACCTGAACTTGTAAACTTAAAAAAAATTTATTTTTGAATGTTTATTTATTTTTGAGATGGAGAGACAGAGTGTGAGTGGGAGAGGGGCAGAGAGAGAGGGAGACACAGAATCCGAAGCGGGCTCTGGGCTCCAAGCTGTCACCATAGAGCCCGATGCGGGGCTCGAACCCATGAACCGTGAGATCATAACCTGAGCCGAAGTTGGACACTTAACTGACTGAGCCACCTGGGCGCCCCTGAACTAGTAAACTTTGATTTTAATCTTATTGAATAGTTCTACCATATTTATATTAGTAGTTGCTGCTTGATCTCTTATCTGGAAGGAGACATTCAAATAGTAAGTAACTGAAAGAAACGAATTTGAAAGATACCGTAAGGACCAAACAGATGACAACAAGGGGGACAGCAAAGATGTTGGATGACAAGCATCAGAATAAGGCCATCCTCGAAGAGCAGAAAAAAGTCTATCTTGTCTGATCTCTTATTCTCTACCCTCCTCTGAGGTTTGTGTGGTGTGTGGGAGGGCCTTTGGGCATTGGCCGATTTAATGGACCTTCTGAGGCTGGTGAGCAGAAGTGATTCTGTTAATGGCATGAGACCTGGATGACATTTTGGTGTTTCTATTTTGGCTCAGTTTATGTTTACTATTATTATTATTATTAAAAATTTTTTAATGTTTTATTTATTCTTGAGAGAGAGAGAGAGAGAGAGAGAGAGAGAGACCAAGCACTAGTGGGGGAGGGGCAGAGTGAGAGAGGGGCACAGAATCGGAAGCAGGCTCCAGGTTCTGAGCTGTCAGCACAGAGCCCAACGTGGGGCTCAAACTTATGAGCCATGAGATCATGACCTGAGCTGAAGTCGGATGCTTTACCAACTGAGCCACCCAGGTGCCCCTATTATTATTATTTTTATTTTAACGTTTATTTATTTGTGAGAGAGAGCATGGGTGGGGGAGTGGCAGAGAGAGAAGGGGATGGAGAATCCACAGCAGGCTAGGTGCTGATAGCAAAGAGCCTGATGCTGGGCTTGAACTCACAAACTGTGAGATCGTGACCTAAGCCAAAGTCAGATGCTTAACTGACTGAGCCACCCATGTACCCTGTTATTATTATTATTATTATTATTATTTAAAAAATACAAACAGGGGACATGGGTGGCTCAGTCAGTAAGCATCTGACTCTTGATGTCTGCTCAGGTCATGATCTCACAGTTTGTGGGATCGAGCCCCACATCAGGCTCTGTGCTGACAGTATGGAACCTGCTTGGGATTCTCTCTCTCCCTCTCTTTCTGCCTCTGCCCCCCTCTCTCTCTTTCTATCAAAATAAATAAACTTAAAAAAATACAAACAAATTCAATGAATAACATAATTGCATATGAATCTCATATGGCTACCACCCAACTCTATCAAAGCCAAATGTTTCCCATACTTCAGATTTTTTTGTGTGAGTATGCTATAGCTTATTAGATCAGCCATCTACTGATAGACATTTGGTTATTTTTATTCTTTAGTCTTGTGCATGCGTGTACAATTAATATTATGCCATATTTGATTAAGCTTTTTTTGCAAATCACCCTAAAGAAAAATACAGATTCACCCCCCCTCAAATTGCTTAATATATCTGTACAAAAATGCTAGTATCCTAGATAACCACAATGCCATGATCACACATAATGTAACTAACAAAATGGTAGTAGTTTTTCAGAGAGAGCAGGAAGACAAAGCCCTTGCTGTGATGGTAGAATGAAAACTAAGGCAGTGGCAGTGTGCAGAGAAAATAGGAAATTGATTCAAGAGACATTTTGGGAACAGGGGTGTCATTCAGCAAGATTTGGTGATATAATGAGCACTTCTAATGTTGTTCTCTTAAGATACCTTCAGTTTTCCCATGAGGGTAAATTAAATCTCATTCAACCATGTACCTACTTTCATTCTATGATAGACCATATAGTTCTTAACTTTAAAGCATATGCCTTGAGGAAAACGAACCCTTGAAGGAACACAAGGGCAGGTAGAATAAAGAACACATACCCCATTTGTCACGGAGACTCTGGTCACAGCACAAAATTAAACAGCAGAGCGAATATGTAGTACGGTTACAGTCTCTGGTCTAATCCCCATCTTCCTGAGCAAAGCAAAGTGTGGAGTTCTGTGCATGACTAATTAAGGCACCCTGGATATTCTCATGACCAAAGGAGTGTATAATTACAAGGGTGCATTCCATGTATTTTTATATAGGGATAACTATTTTTTTAAAATTTTTTTTAATATTTATTTATTTTTGAGACAGAGAGAGAGAGCATGAACAGGGGAGGGTCAGAGAAAGAAGGAGACACAGAATCTGAAACAGGCTCCAGGCTCTGAGCTGTCAGCACAGAGCCCGACGCGGGGCTTGAACCCACGGACTGCGAGATCATGACCTGAGCCGAAGTCGGACGCTTAACAGACTGAGCCACCCAGGCGCCCCGGGATAACTATTTTTTCAAGAAATAAACATTTACAGATTCACTCGAAGACCTCCCTGGGCCCATACCTCTCTTTGCTTCCTCGTAAGTGACCACTGTACCCAGGCAATCCTTGGAATCCCTGTGCATGTTTCTATACAATTACTTTATAATCAGATGTACATAAGCATATATGCCACTACTTGCTTGTTTTCCAACTCAGTATACGTGTTTCCTTGTATACAATCTTCTTAAAATTTGCTTTTTGCTCTTGAATTTCTGAGGTTCATTCATAGACTCTGGTGCGTTCATTTTTAGTGCTGTGTAGCAGCACTGTGTGTAGTCCATTTATAGACAGGCTGCAATTTACTTGTTTGTCTTCCTAGGGATAGGCATTTGGATTGTTTGCAATTTGCTTGCTCTTACAAATAATTTGAAAGGAAACATTCTTGTGCGTTATTACCCGGTGCACGTTTGTGACCGTTCCTCTAGGATATGTATGTAAAGGTGAAAACAGGTTCTTTGAATATATATGACCTCCTGCAGAGTGGGAGAGTGCCAGCATTTAGTATCATCAAACTTGACCTTTTTTGCTTATCCAAAGGTTGTGAAATGGTATTTCATTGTTTCACTTTGCAATTTCCTCATTACTAGGAATGTTGAGCATCTTTTCATACACAAGTTAGCTCAGGTGTTCTGTTAATCATCTGCATATAACCTTGGTCCATTTTTTCTATGGAGTTATTTTTTTTCATTGACTTGTAGCTGTTCTTTTTTAAAAATATATATATACATTTATTTATTTACTTTGAGAGAAAGAGAGAGAGAGAGCAGAGGAGGGGCAGAGAGAGAGGGAGAAAGAGAATCCCAAGCAGGCTCCGCGCTGTCAGCACAGAGACTGACATGGGACTCGATCCCACGAACTGGGAGATCATGGCCTGAGCCAAAACCAAAAGTCAGACACTTAACCAGCTGAGCTGCCCAGGTGCCCCTGATTCGTAGCTGTTCTTTATTGGATACTAACCCTTTTGTTTTGTAGAACTTGTTGCACATAAGCTCCTGGTCTGTGGCTTGTCTTTTAACTTTGTTTATTGTGATTTTGAACCAAAATGTTTAATTTTAACTTAGCTTTCTCAATATTTTCCTTTTCCTTGTGGCCTAGTGTCTTAAGGAAGCCACTCCTATTCCAGGGTCATAAGGACATTTTCTTACAGTTTACTTCTAAAAGATTTATATACATTTAGGTCTTCATTTCCCTAGAATTTGTTTACGCTCTGTGCGTGATACCTATTTTCCCATATGAATAACTAGCACCATTTATCGAATATCACTGCATCATCCTTTTTCCATTGTGTTTATTGCCATCCTGGCCATATTAAGATTCTTTTATGTGGTGGTCTGCCTCTGGGTTTTCTATACTGTTTCTTTGATCTTTTTTTCACTCTGTGTGCTAACGCCGTTCTCTCACGATTATTATGGTTTTGTAATGTTTGATATGTGGCAGGTAGAATTTTCCCACCTTGCTGTCGTGGTTCATCTTCCCCTTTTATTTCTTCTTCATTTTCATTCTCCTCCTCCTCCTCCTCTTTCTTTGTCTTCTTATTGTATTCATGACCCTTTGCTGTACCATATCAATTTTAGGATCAGATTTTCTAGTTTCACAGAAAAATACTATTGAGACTTTAGTTGAAATTGCATTGAATTAACTTCATATCTTTATATGGTTCCATCCTCCCATCTGTGAACTTAGTAGGCAACGCCATTTATTCAGGACTTCTTCTATGTCTTTTCTAAATTTTATAATTTTCTCCTTAATGTTCTCATGTATCTTTCCTTAGATTTACAATGATTTCATTGGCTATGAGATGTGGCATGGTGTCAGATAAAAGAGAGATAGGCAGAATTCTTATTTCATCCAGCATTAAAGAGAGTGCCATCAAAGTTCCAGCATTAAGAATAATGTTTGTAGGGGCGCCTGGGTGGCTCAGGAGGTTATGCCTCTGACTTCGGCTCAGGTCATGATCTCACGGTTCGTGAGTTCAAGCCCCACATTGGGCTGTCTGCTGTCAGCACAGAGCTTGCTTTTGATCCTCTGTCTCCCTCTCTCTCTGCCCCTCCCCACCTCACACACACGTTCTCTCTCTCTCAAAAATAAATAGCATTGTATGTCAACTCTATTCCCCCAGCCGTCCAGAAGAAGCACGTTTGCTGTAGATTTTTTAATAAACAGTGTTTATCTTCAATTCAATAATTATCTCTTCAACTGCACCCAGGCTAGATGTTATCACATTTGTTGAGACTTCATTCCAAGTGCAATTGGTTCCTTTTTTATATTCATGTTTATTTTTGCTTGTGTTTCCCCATCATTTATTTTTCTTTTTAAATGGATGTTATCCATGCATTTATCCCTTGAAGCAAACATAACATAACTTGCTTTATTGTCTTTTTCAAGTCTTTCCATAAAACTAATTTCACCTGGTATAAATTCATGTCCTGATTTTTAAATTGTGTTTGATGTGTTTTTTTCCAGATATTTTGGAATGTTAGTTTGTAGGCTTAGTTTGAGTTGCAGGGTATTTTTTCCTTTTCTTCCTCTCTCTTCCTTTGGGCTCTTTCCTCGTTATTGTTCCCTTGGTTGCTTTAATGGGCTCCTTAGCTCTATATCCCACAGCCAAGTCTTATAATGATGTTTTAGGGCTCTGGATTCACAGAGATACTGGAGATATGGGGAATTCATTCAGCAAGCCAGTGAGAAACTTGGCCAGGTTCATGGACATGAGGCTGTCTTTGCCTTCCAGACTCCAGTCTCCCTAGGTCTATACAGATTCTTACATAAGCAGAGCTCTATATGGCTAGCTATGGTCTGTTCAGCCATGTCTTTGGAAAAAGAAGCTTTCATGTCACATGAAATGCAGAGATCAGTCATGTTTGCTGGCTCATATCCAAAGGTCTCTACAGGGTAAGACTTTGGAGTAAGCCCAAAAGTTTGGATAGGCAAGCATGTAGAGCTGCTTCTGGGGAAAACCTTGGGTCTGCTTACAATCATCTAGTACTTTCTGGAGAAGTGAAGAGGCATTCCATCTTTCTGATGCTAGATGCTAGGCTCTTCAATTTTCCCCACAGATCAATCTTGTTTCATGCATTTAAGCTATCTCCGGATATAACTCTTCTTTTAATCAGCACTGCAGAAACAGAGACACCAGACTCTCTCCAGAAAGTTTAACCTTGAGCTACTGTTGTCTCATGTCAAAGGCTCAGATGAGAGAATGAAGGGCTAAGAAAGATGGGTGAAGTGTTGGGTCATCCATTAACTCCTTTGGAAGAAACTCCCCTCGTTTTCTATCTAGTTGGGGAATCTTTGACTTAGCACCTATAGACATCCCTTCACTGAATTTCACAATTAATATTTGCTGCCATTTAGGAAATGCCTACCACGTGTCATGCTCTGAACCAAGTATGTGTCTCTAGTCCCTTATACAAACTTCCATGGTGGAGTTTCAGGCCCAGTTTACAGATAGGGGGAACTGATTCAGGGATCACTTAATCTATGCCAAGCAATTAACATGACACTACATTTGTCCATCATAATCTGCTGTGTTTTTCTCCCATAAGGAAAGAATTATTGCCACCTGAGTACCATAGAATCTACCTATATGGCATGCATAACATTTGTTTCCAAAGTAGAAATAACAATACCAACATACAGATTTCTTCTATGATCTATATAATTCTCTCCATAACCCCCAAATCTGTGTTATGTCTATTTCTTTTAGCTGAGGGGAAAAATTTAAATAATGAAGACTTGCCTAATCCAGGTAAGGGACCAGAAATGTTTTAAAAAAACTTTGTGGGGGTGCCTGGGTGGCTCAGTCGATTAAGCGTTGGACTCTTGATTTTGGCTCAGGTCACGATCTCATGATTTGTGAGATTGAGCCCCATATGGGGCTGTGAGCTGTCAAACATGGAGCCTGCTTGGGATTCTCTCCCTCTCTCTCTGCCCCTTCCCAACTTGTGCGCAGGTGCGCCCACGCTCTCTCTCAAAAATAAATAAACTTTAAAAAACAAGTATATGGTATTTCTCCGATGGCTCAGTATAGCTCACAAAGTTAAACTGTGTTGGATTTCACTGTGTTCTGATTTGGATAGAGAGACAGTTGATTACAAGCAGCCACATTTGAACTAATATGGGCTTATGAGGTTTTCTCAAAGCTCACATGAGAGAAAAAGTTAGATTAGGTCTTTGAAAGCAGTTTAAATTTTATTATCCAGGAGGTGATTTCAGAATTAGTTCATAAAGACAGACGGGAAAGATGTTCATGCATTTCTAAACCATTAAATGTCACCAGGGTAAAGTATTGGTTTCCATCAACGGGCAAATAACCAACCAGAGATGGCCGTTTTTCTCACATGTTCATTTTTGGCCTGTCACATAGAGTTCTTCAAAATGAAATATGACTTTTAATAAGAAAAAAAGTTAATCACTAAAGATCTTTCTTTTTTTTTTTTAATGTTTCTTTATTTTTGAGACAGAGAGAGACAGAGTGTAATCGGTGGAGAGGCAGAGAGAGAGGAAGACACAGCATCCGAAGCAGTCTCCAGGCTCTGAGCTGTCAGCACAGAGCCCGATGTGGGGCTCGAACTCACAGACTGTGAGATCATGACCTGAGCTGAAGTCGGACGCCTAACTGACTGAGCCACCCAGGCGCCCCCTTTTCTTATTATTATTTTTTATTTATTATTTTTTATTTTAGATCTTTCTTATTTGAAGGTTTAACTAACGCTATCAATCACACGAGCCCACGTGGAGATAAATGTTCCTCAGTATCCATTTATTGTTCTTCCTTCCCTCACCCCCATTTGGGTTGCTTGAGCAATAAATGTCTTCTCTCTCCCTGAATTTATAGTAAACTTTTTGTGGCCAGGAATTGCATCGAATCCCAAATCTCTTACTCTTTAGGGCTTAATAGATAGAGTGTGCTGCACCCTTGTGATGCTCCATAAATATTGCCGATGGCAGGGATGACATTTCAGTGGTGAATGCCTGTCAAAGAAATGCTATGCAAGAGGGATTTTTATGGACAGCAGCACGGTAATGGAATACAGATCTGCAATGCATCACCAAACATTGACCTAAAACCGAGCAAGGCTGGAAAATTATTGACAAAGCGTGGGCTGCAAACCTTGGAAGAAGCGGGAAGCTCTGAAGTGGATGGATGTCAAGGCCACTCAACATCTCGGCATGGCTGACAAGGTGTGCCGCCCATCTATCAACCAGCCAATCAACATTTACTGAATGCCAGCGAAGAAAAACATGTCATGCTAGATCCTGATACCACACAGGAAGTCGGTTATATCTGTTCTGCATATTAGTGAGGTTCATTAAATGTGCATGATTTTCTACTTTTTTGCAATTTGGATTACTACTACTATATTATTGCTTTGCTTGGCCATCTGTATTTTCTTGCTTGCAAGCTAGGAGGAAATTTACTCCCTTTGCAAATTTCTCAACTGTGTTTCAAATATATCTCTAGAGCTCAGATACTGCATGTAATTATTAAATGGTTCACAGTAGAATAAATACACTTGCTCTGCTTGAAAAGGAATAATCCTACAAAGTCAAATTTAGCACCGGGCAAGAAATTCTAATATCCCCATCCTCTAAAAGCAGTTCTGCATATGCATGAAGTTTGCTTTCATAAACGGTCCTTGGCTGGGAGTTTTAAATAGGTTCTTGAAGAAATGCACACTTGAAGGTGCTCACGCCCAGAGGAGAGCACCTGAAGAAACCGGCATGCCTTTGTGGCTGCAGAACTGGCCAGAGACTCATGCTGGCACAGCAGCGAACACAGCTCCAGCCAAAGGCAGGTGCTGGCTCAAGACTCCCAGAGCCTCTGGGCAGCAACATTCCCTGAGTGCGGTGAGAGAAGGGTCCTCATCTATGCCTCGGGCCCAGTTTCTGACCCAATCACAAAATCTTTCCTCCTTTCTCCTAAAGCCTGTGTGATGACACCTCTTCCATGAAGCCTTCTTAGAATGCTGCCCCCTGTCCCAGGCTGTAACTCCCAGGCCAGGTGTCCAGGTTACCTCCTGAACGTGTCTGCACCTCCCGCTTCCCCTCCTTCACCTAAATTGTACCCTCAGCCTGGAATATACCCCTTAACTCTACCAGTTACCTTCCTTCAAATCCTAGAGCAAATGCTACCCGTTCAGGGAAGCCTGTCTCTGCTTCTCTGGCTAGAGATAATTTTGCATTGCTCCATACTGTCCAAGGCATCTTTGTTATGAGGCAGTGCGTGTAATGACCCCGTCACTGGTGTCAAATCCTGTCTCCACCACGTATTAGCTGTATGACCTTGTCCAAGTTACTTGGCCTTTCTATGCCTCCATTTTCAAAATGGGGATAGTCCTGATAAGAGTTATTTCTTTTTTTTTTTAATTTAATGTTTATTTTTGAGATAGAGAGAGAGACAGAGTGTGAGTGGGGGAGGGGCACAGAGCAAGGGAGACATCAGAAGCAGGCTCCAGGCTCTGAGCTGTCAGCACAGACATGCAGCTCGAACCCCATGAACCGTGGGATCATGACCTGAGCCGAAGTTGGGCACTCAACCCACTGTGCCCTGATAATAGCTATTTCAAAGGTTTATTATGAGAATTAACTGAATTAATACATGCAAAGCACTGAAAACAGTGCCTTAAACACAGTAACTGCTTAATAAGCTGCTATTTTAGCCCTAGCTACACTTAGCACTGTGGTGATTTGGGCATCTGTCTCCACTCATAGGACATTTTGCAAGCTCCTCAGAAGTTCGCATATCAAAGCTAATAGTTTCATAAATACCAAACTAAATTATGCCCCATGCTTTTTAAATTTACTTCTTATTACGGAAAAAAAACCCCAGAGATCTACAAAAGTAGGTGGAAATCTCATGTACCCATGATAAGCGTTAGCACTTACTAACCCATGACCATTTTATTTTCTGTATTCCTCCACTCATCTCCTTCCTCCTGTCCCAAGCCCTAAGTTATATGGAAGAAAATCCCAGGCAAATATTTCAACCAGAGGGAATTCTGAATAAACTTATCCTACACGCATGGATAGGATGTTATATTCAACTTCTCCTTGGGCCAAGAAGGAATCATCTCCAGGACCCAAATTTTCAGACCACAGGTCCTGCTAGTGGTGTGGGCTTGGACTTTGACCCACTTTCCTTCCATAAGCATTTACAATAATAATTATGTTTCGAGAGGCCATGATTTGAACTGGTACCATCCAGTCTTTATAATAACAAGATGGTGGATAAGGATCTTTGAATATGACTTGCTTATTGGGAAAAGCCCTATTTATAGGTCAAAGTGGCTCCTGTGTCTTGAGTCAGTGGCTTCCTAATAAGCAAAGATCCTACATGCTTGATTCATTATACTGTGTCGCAGGCAATCGGACACTGGGGAATTTTTACCACTGACAATGAAGAATTGTGTTGCAAGAAGCCCTAATTTGCCCTAGTTAGACGATTTTAGCCAGTTTAAAGTTGAACTTTCAAGAACAAGTTTGCAAATGAACGTATTTAAAATAGAAGCCAATTCTGTTTGTTTGTTTGTTTGTTTGTTTGTTTAAAGAATATTCTTACAGCATATCACACAGGGAGACTTGCTTGGGGTGATTGTGCTGGGTTCAGAAAATGGGCCGTGGTGGGGTGGGGGGGGGGGAGGGGACCATTGTGTTGGTTATATTTTTGTGCCTGCATCAATCCACCAAAGATTAATTTAGTACCTACTAGCTGTAGAGAGAACAAGTGACACATGTATTGCTCCTGCCCTGCTGTCATGTGGACAACTGGTAAGCAGTCATGTTGAAGCCGGGCACCCCCTCTTGGTCCTCCTCAGTGCAATGTTCCAAACCACCATTACCCGTTAGGTCTTGCCCTTGGCTTAGTGACATCTGTCTGGGGACTTCACATCTCTGTGTCTGAAAAGTGTTTATTTGCTAAGGGTAAGTTAGGAGGTCGGGTTGTAAGTTGTGGAGGGTATGAGATGCTTCATGTCAGAAGTTCTCAGACCTTTGGGATACACCCTCATCTCCTAAGCATACCCTTTCGAACACGACGTGATAATTTTAAAGCTGTCATAGAAGAAGCTGATGAAGAGTAAATTGTGCTGTTGAACATAGGTAATGATCTTTTTTAAAATGTTGCAAATGTGACTGGTTTTTCTCCTTTCTTCTTTTCTGCATTTTTTGTAATTGCCAAACCCCCAACTCATGTGCCCTTTTGTGTCCCCCAGTCACACTCTGGTCAACTTGCTGACTGTAGGGACAGAGTATAAGTCACCTGGTCCACTGGGGACCCATATCTGGCCACTGTCTGGCCATCATGCTTTGTGTCTTTTATCATAAAAATGTTGCTTATAAAAGAATGGTACAGTTTGGATTTAAAAACCTGTCTGAAGCTTGGGTTCAAGTGTTGGCTCTGACACATCCTAGTCTGACCAGGGAAGAGACACACAACCTCTCTGAGCCTGTTTCCTTCTCACCGAACAGAGAACGGAAACATTTATTTTGCCTACACGCGTTTGCCATGGAAGTGAAAGAAATGAGTAGAGTGATGTACACATATTGTTATACCATTAATTGAAGTTCATATGTTCTTATGAACTTTATCCAAGAACATCAATAATAGGGAAGCACTAGGTTTAAAACCTAGCTGATTTTGAGTAAGCAAGCCACACGACTTTATTTCTCAATATCTCTCATATGCAATCAACCGTAAAGGCAAGAATTTTACTTGGAGAAAAAAGAGACTGCATGTTTACATGTTTAGTAGCAAAATAGGCGGAAGAAAAGTCACACCTTTGGATGGACCATTGGGTACGTTAACGTGGTAGGACGCCAAGCAATGCTTCGAACCTATGGGTTGATGACACTGCACTGTGTATTTGGAAATGGCTAAGAGAATAGATCTTAAATGACCTCATCAACAAGAAAAAATATTTCTTTGGTACTATGCATGGTGTCAGATGCTAACCAGACTTAATGCAGTGATCATCTTGTGACATATGCAAATATCAAATCGCTATGTTGTATACCTGAAATTGGTATAATGTCATATGTCGATTATGCCTCAATTAAAAAAATACTTCAAACCTTTGCCAATTATGCTTACTGCTCCATTGCAAGGAACTACATGAGCCCTTATAAGGTTACAGCAGAAGCATTTTTCCAAAACACATAGAAACAGAGCAGAGGGCCAAAACAGTTGTCTTCAACAGATCAAGTGGAACGAGCATGTTTTTTATCATCTTATGGTGGGTTGAAAAGGATTTCTTATTATTTCTATTTTCTTTTGTCTTTTTAAAAATGTTTATTTATTTTTAAGAGAGAGACAAAGAGAGACTGAGGGGCAGAGAGAGAGGGAGACATAGAATCCAAAGCAGGCTCCAGGCTCAAAGCTGTCAGCACAGAGCCCAGTGCGGGGCTTGAACTCACAAACCATGAGACCATGACCTGAGGTGAAGTCAGATGCTTAACTGATTGAGTCACCCAGGCGCCCCATCTTCTATCTTTAGTAAAGTGGCAAATAACTCCCAACTCATCCAAACAAAATAGTCCAAGACCATTCTAGAGGAACATTGCCATATTAACAAAATCCAAGAATTTAGAGAATGTAGCTATGACGGAGAAAAATCACAGTATAATTTAGGGAAGCACTAAGATTATTTTCCTGGGAATAGCCAAGTTTTCAAAACAGAGTCAAACAAAACCCCCAGATCTAAAGTCAAAGGTGGCCCCCGAGGCCCAGTATACCTGTTGAACCAGTCGTCTGTGTATCGAGGGTAGGGGTAGGGGTCATTGCCGCTGAAGTCATAGCTCGCTTCGGCGTTCTGAAAAACACAAGGCGTCTCATTAGGTCAGTCAAGCCAGGTGGACAGGCCAGAGAGGATGCTTCAAGACATGACTGTCTGATGCTTACAGGTCCTCTGTGGAGTGCTGTGTTAATGTTCCTCCCTGGGCCAGCCCTTGCAAAGGGGTGACAGAGCTGGTGTGTCCTTGGATCTCTCTGTCCCTCCCTTTATCCTCTTCCCAGACTTCCTCATTCCATTCTGCTTCAGGCCCTCAATGAACTAGCAAATTTGAGTCCTGTGCTCTCCAGGACTGTCTCCATTTTAAGTTGAGTTACCATCTGTGGGTGAATGGGCTTCACCTAGAATCCAGGACTTATGTTATGCTTCCTTGGCTTGATGGTCAGAATGCTCTCGGTCTTATGTCACAAGTGAGGCAATCTCTGGAGTTTTCTTGCTTTGTGCAGAAGGCTCCCTGCTTCAGACTGACCTAGGCTTGTGTCCTTTATATTTATGGGTGTTAAACCTCTGCCCAAGCCCCTAACATCAGCACAATATCAACCTCATTGAGTCACTCAACAAAGGTCAGAGTCTAATATATGCCAGTGATTATGCCAGATATGGGAACGCCCTTGTATAACTTACAGCCTAGCTGGGGGCACAGACATCAATCAAATGACCAAACAAATAAATATACAGTTATGAACGGGGAGTACTCTACACCCTACAGTATTTGGTTAGAAGTTTAAATTCTATGCATCTAACACCTCCATTTTTCCCCTTGAGAGTCCCCCCCCCCCCAAAAAAAAATCAATTACATATCCACTTAAATAGTTTTCCATTTAAGCCTTTAGTTGGCCGACCTTTTATTTTGGCCCATGATGGGAAATGATCTACCATCTTTTGGAGACTAATTCATCCTTCCCACTGCTTTCTCTGCTTGCCTGGAATGCTCAGAACGAGAATCCCATTTTTCTCTGTTCTGTTTTTGAGTTTTGCAGTAGAGACCCAGATGGCTTCCTGGTCCACAGTATACATTTGGCTAGAAAGCACTGGATTAGGCATATATTCCAGTGTGGGCATTTCTTGATTTCATGGGTCCTGAGACATTTTCAGGAATCGTGCCCTTGTATGAGGTAAAACACTTTAGTCTGTAAACTTTATGTATCAGTGGCATAATGTTTTTAAAAGCAAACTGATGAATTCCATTAGTTTGTGTTTCCATTTGCTGGATGGACAAAGGGCTATTAGTCACCAGTAGTTGTAGTAATCAGAATTATAATACTAATTTATTTAAATAAATGTTGTGTTTGGGATAGACATCACCCTGAAATTTGTGGGTTTTTTTTTTAATTTTATTTTTTATTTTTTAAAGTTTACATCCAAATTAGTTAGCATATAGTGAAACGATGATTGAAATTTGTGTTTTTATTTTTTTCCAGTTTTTATTATTTAAATTCCAGTTGGTTAACATGAAGTGTAATATTAGTTTCAGGTGTGGGATGTAATGATTCATCACTTATATGCAACACCTGGTGCTCATCACAAGTGCCCTCAAGACCCATCACCCATTTAACCCATCCCCCCCACCCCCGCCCACCTTGCCACCAGTAACCGTTAGTTTGTTCTCTCCAGTTAAGAGTCTGTTTCTTGGTTTGCCTCTATTTTCCCCCCACTATGTTCACTTATTTTGTTTCTTAAATTCCACACATGAGTGAAATCATATGGTATTTATCTTTCTCTGATTTATTTTGCTTAGCATAGTATTCTCTAGCTCAATCCACCCCATTGCAAATGGCAAGAGTTCGTTCTTTTTGATGGCTGAGTAATATTCCATATATCTCACATCTTCTTTATCCACTATATACATGTATATGTATTTATATCTATCTATCTATATCACATCTTCTTTACCCATTCATCAGTTGATGGACACTTGGGCTCTCACCATAGCGTAGCTATTGTTGGTAATACTGCTGTAAACATTAAGGTGGATGTATCCTTTTGAATCAGTATTTTTGTAACCTTTGGGTAAATACCAAGTAGTGCAATTGCTGGATCATAGGTAGTTCTATGTTTAACTTTTTGAGGAGCCTCCATACTGTTTTCTAGAGAGGCTGTACCAGTTTGCATTCCCACCAACAGTGTAAGAAGATTCCCCTTTCTCTACATCCTCGCCAACACCTGTTGTTTCCTGTGTTGTTAATTTTAGCCATTCTGACAAAAGGTGTAAGGGGATATCTCATTTTTTTAAATGTTTATTTATTTATTTTGAGGGAGAGAGAGAGTGCAAGCAGGGCAGAAGGGGGGGGGGAGAGACAGAGAGAGAGAGAGAGAGAGAGAGAGAGAAATATCCTGAGCAGGCTCTGTGCTGTCAGGGCAGATGTGGGGCTCAATCCCATGAACTGTGAGATCATGACCTGAGCTGAAATCAGGAGTCAGAGGCTTAACCAACTGAACCACCCAGGTGTCCCATCTCATTGTGGATTTGATTTGTATTTCCCTGATGATGAATGATGTTAAGCATCTTTTCATGTGTCCGTTGGCCAGCTGGATGTCTTCTTTGGAAAAACATCCATTCATGTCTTCTGCCCTTTTCTTAAGTGGATTATTTGTTTTTTGGGTGTTGAGTTTTAAAAGTTCTGTATATATTTTGGATACTAACCCTTTATCAGAAATGTCGTTTGCAAATATCTTCTCCCATTCCAAAGGTTGTCTTTTAGTTTTGTTGATTGTTTCCTTCACTGTGCAGAGATTTTATCTTGATGAGGTCCCTGTAGTTTATTTTTGCTTTTCTTTCCCTTGACTCAGGAGACATGTCCAGTAAGAAGTTGCTGCAGCAGATGGCAAAGAGGTTACTTCCTGTCTTCTCCTCTAGGACTTTGATGGCTTCTGGTCTCACATTTTGTTCTTTCATCCATATTGGATTTATTTTTGTTTATGGTGTTAATTTTTTTTTTTAATTTAAGAATTTTTGGTGTTATTGAGGCATTGATATACTTCATGCATGATGAGTTTGGGCATGTGCCTACACCCATGATAACATCACCCCAGACAAGGTGCTAAAAGCATGTTTATCACCTTCCCAAATTTCCTTTTGTTCTTTTGTGTCTGTGTGTTATTTATGGTTTTGTCTCGGTGAGAACATTTAACATGAGATCTACCCTCTTAACATAGTGTGAAGCACACAATACCGTATTGTTGACTGTGTTGCACAGCACAGTTCTAGAACTTACTCGTGTGCATAACTGAAACTTCATACCTATCAAAAATCAATCCCTCATTTTCCACCTTCTCTTACCCCGTTGGAAGTTTGGGTCAATGCATCTTCTGTGTCGAATAAACCTATCTTTTATTCTAGAATATAGGTCTTCCTTTAACACCCGGTCATCAGAGAGGACAACTTCCTGTCTCCTCTGGCCATAATGATTGACTCCAAATTATCTGTTCCTCCTTCTCCTCTTTGGTCCCAAACTACACTCATTTACCTTTTTAAAAAAATTTAATTCTCTCTCTGGTCTCTATTTCCCGTCTCTGGGAGACACTCTCAGATCAGGCATGTTTTTTTTGTGTGTCGTTTTATTTTTTTTACTTTTCTTGAACTGTTTGGATTTCAGTCCTTTTGAGGGATACTATTTTGAAATAGTTACTATGTTTGGTTACCCTAACCTTCTCTGAGTTTTTGAGACAAGAGCATTCTTAGGTAGAGTTGGTAGATGGAGTGTCGAGAGAAACCCAAATTAATACTTTCTCTTTGGGGCTTCAAAGCTGGAGTCGAAGCCGAAGCAACAGACTGGGAGGACTGTAGGCTGAGCCTGGTTTGTTTCTCCACAGAAGAGAGAAAAATTGCCTGGCATAAGGCAAGTTGGACAGAACATTCAATACGTAGCTATTGTGGGGCTCTCAGAGGGGGCCCTCTTTTTTTTTGTTCTGGAGTGGGATGGGGGTTGGAATGTCCAAAGTCGGAGGGGTCTGGGACTCATCTGGGGACAGGGGACTCATCTTGTGTTGCTGCAGATCAGCAGCGGCTCCCCGGGATGTCTGCGTTCAGGGACTTGGGGTGGCCCCACTCTGCATTTCTTTGGCCATCAGTGTGGAGCAGTGGGCAACAGAATACTCTGTGGGAGGCTGACAGGGGTGAGAGTGTGGCAGTAAAAATCAGCTGGCCTAGAAAGCTCGGGAGTCAGGACACTGGGGATCCAGGGTTCAGGCAGGATCTGCACGAAGTGACAACCAATCCATGAGAATGGGGACGCAAGAGTGGAATCCAGGGGCACAGACGTGAGCCGCAAGTGCACGCACCCTGCATCCTCAGCGCTGTGCCGGTCCTTTGAAGCTCAGGGACAATTCTGGAGACAGGAGTGGGGGGCACCCCCTGAACTGACCAAGGTCAAATTTCTGCCTTGAGCGAGTACCATCAGGCTGGCAGATAAGAAGTTAAATTACATTAGAGAAAAGAAAAATCGAACTGGTCTGCACCTCTGTGTTTGCTGCCTGATTGCCCACGTCACACTCTTTCACCCGGGTTCACTTTTCTGGTTTATAATTATTACCTGTGATCTGGGCTGAGGCTTTTTGCCTCCAATTCCTGGTCCTGGAGAAAATGGCTTGCCTTGAGGTGGGTGGGGCTGGGGGGAACATTGAAGAGATCTGATGGCAGAACTGGCACCTGAGAACCCGTGGAACCCTGAGTCCACTTTTGTAAGACGAGAAAGACCGTGTGTTGTCAGGGGTCAGATTCACTTGTGAAGGTTGAAATGGTTGATGACTTACAAACTTTTTTGCTGTTGTCTTTTAGTTAATTTGGTGACTAATGCTTAATTCCTTGTGGAAGAGTCTAGGCTGAGTATCGAGGAAGGCAAGTGGCTGCTCTGGCATGTCTTTTGGCCAAAAATCAAACGGTTTATGGCCAGAAAGAACAGTGAGCAATTTTTTGTAAGTGTTCTGTTTATACTTTTATAGCCCAAACCGAATCATTTATTGATTTGAGTTACAATGTTGCCTTCCATAAAATTATTTGTGTACAGGAATAAATTAAATGGGGCTTGAGTTATGCTGGAATTTTCTAAAATAGCCAATAACGTGGACGTTTAGGGGGAAGTGGTGTCTCTGGAAGTTGAATGCTCTGGTCATCCCAGGCTAAGCCAGCCGCTTGTTTTGGTTTGGATTCTTCCATAACTTCTTTTGGAAACGCATTAGTCTTATTTTCTTGCTTTAGAAAATACTAACTGTTTAGCAAACATAATTTAATCACGGATGATTCAGGATCAGGATGATTCAGAGTCATCATGAAGAACTTGAATTATCATTGTCCCGTCGTGCAGAAAGTGAGAAGGCTGGACTGAATCCAAACCGACCTCAGGGCTGCCCTGGAAGTTATTTCTGGAAGGAACTTCTGATAATGGTTCGTTTCTCTTATAAGAGTTGAGTGTGGGAGGAGAAAATAAACCCTCTGGTACTTAATAATTCTGGGGCTTAATTTCTGAATATTTGACTGTGGGGTCAGAAAGCAGGTCTAGATTAGTCCTTAGAAAAGAAGTTTCAGGGGCACCTGGGTGGCTTAGTCGGTTAAGTGTCGGACCTCAGCTCAGGTCATGATCTCACAGTCTGTGAGTTCGAGCCCCATGTCGGGCTCTGTGCTGACAGCTCAGAGCCTGGAGCCTGCTTCAGATGCTGTGTCTCCCTCTGTCTCTGCCCCTCCACTGCTTATGCTCTGTCTCTCTGTGTCTCAAAAATAAATAAACACCAAAAAAAATTTAGAAAGGAGGCTTAATAGTTATGACTTTGGTTCTTGTTTGTACTGTGAGCTTTCCACCAGATGGCCTGCCTGCACATTAAGCTAAGAAAGGACAGGAACTTACTTATTTTCAAGTAATCTTCTGATTTCTCATGTCCAAGGTGCTGCCTTTGTGCAGCCATCAAAGTCACAGGCCGACAAATGGCCCATGTCGGATGCCAGAGCTGGTCTCACCGTGAAAGCTGGCGGTGAACCCAGTGGCAACCATGCCCCTTGGCTTTCACATACACAGAGAAGCTTCTAAGACTCCCCGAGACTGAATCTGGCTCCGGCACTGCCACTCTTGCCCCCAAATCTGGAATTTAATGCCTCTGGGACCCGCAGACTGTCCCTGTTGGGGTTGTACACAACAAATGTGTCTGTAGGCATCAGCTTGGACTAGAGAAAGGGAGAGAGGCATTCAAGTCAGACAGATCTGGTGTCAAACCTAAGCAGTTTGGTCTTGGCAATGATCTTGTTTTCTGGAAACCCTAGTTTCCTCATCTTTACAATGCAGGTGATAAGATGTAAGTACCTGGTTGCTGTGAGGGCAGAATGAAAGAATCGATGTAAGCTGGCAAGTGCATTGCCCCAAAATGGGGGCATTCTCTCACTCCTACTTCTTCTGTGTCCTTCACTCTCTTTGATCACCGATAGCAAGAGTCACAAAATATGGTATGTACCAAATCTGACCCTCTACCTGTTTTTGTAAATAAAGTTTTATTGCAACATAACCATGTCTATTTGTTTAGTGGCCACTGGCTGCTTTCACACTCCAACAGCAGACTTAAGTGGTTATGACAGAAACCTACAAATCTCGAAATATTTACTTTTATAGAAAGAGTTTGCCAAATCAGGCTGCCCTCTGAGAGCCCGAGGCCTACACTATAGCATCCTGCGTAGTCCTTGTCTTCCTGAGGGCCCCCTTTTGCTCTGAGACGTGCCCGTCCCCTTTCCTCTTCTCTCTAGGTGGGTTGTAGCTGCTGAAAAGGAATCTGATACAAACTAGCCTTACTACATGGCTAAGAGTTTGACATTTACGTCTCCCGGGTCTCATGCCAATCAAAGGTGGGTCATCGGGTGTTACTATGGTCAGAAACTGGTAGGGGCACTCTTGGAGGCAGAAGGCTGGGACGGTAGGGAGGCCTCACCGTTATTGCTACCATCTCCCTGTCCATCACTGGTTGAAGGCTGTTTCTAGAGGCAACAACCCTCTAGGCCTTTGTCTCTCCATCTACAAGTGTCCTGTCTGCCACACAAGGCCATACTCATCTTTCATTTTGAAATATGATGCTGTGCTCACATTCTGACAGTACCTAGCTTTCCTAATAGGCCAAGGTAGGTAACGTGGGGATCCATGGCTATGAGTGAACAGACCTCTTTAGAGCGTGAGGAGCAACCTCTGTAGTCTGACTACAACATTGGGAATGTGGTCTTTTTTTCATCAGGGCTGCCCATGCACAGTTGTGCATAAGGGTGCATGTCCAAGGGGAGGAATTCAAGGCTGCCCTGGACTCCACAAGCTGTGTGCCCTGGGGTGGGGCTTTAAAAAAGAATTGGCCTGTCTTGGGGTGGGGGCACTCTTTTCTCATTTGTTTGCCCAGAAGAGAACACATTTTCTAATTTGCTGGCCGGGAAGGAGGGTGTGGTTTTGCAACTCACCCACCAGCAGGGAGTGCTTTCATCAATGCCACACAAATGCATGTAAGTGCTACCATGTCCAAGAACCATGGCAAGTAGATCTCCCCAGTTAGAGTCATCTGTAAGCTCAGATATCAAAGAAATTGGACCAGGAGACAAGGTGTGCCCTGTGAAATGTCACACTTAAATAATATCTCAAATGATAGGAGTTTATGAGTACAGCGTGGCATGTGATTAATCGCCAATGAGATTTCCCACAGCTATAGGCACTCAGAACAAGAAAGTACATCTGTCTCGTTGGTCCCTTTATTCTGCCTTGCTACTTTCCCTGAAGGCATTTAACCAAATAACCCAGCTAGGAGCTGTGTAACCGTATTAGCTGAAATTGCACTGCGCTCCTGGACTAATGAAAGAGAAATGAGTTTCCCCAGATAGACTTGCAAACTGCAACCATATTGCCCCGGAACAAAGCTCGTCTGTATGGAAACTGAGCAGCAAAATAGCCCAGTCCTTTAGAGCCTACAGAATTTTGCTGCTTGCATCTAATATGGTCATGGCTGAACATTCCCAACTGTGCCTATTTTGATTTTCCTCAAATAATTCTCCCACATGCACTGCTTTAACGATAATGTTCAGCTCACTTTTGACTGAAACCAACATTAAAGGGATTTATGTCTATATTAAGTCTGGCCGTAAAACTTAATGAAATTTAACATTTCTCCAGCACTCAAAAATTAAAAAAAAAAAAAAGATGCATAGTCAGAAAATTGTTTGAAATCTTTCTTTTATACTCCTAAGATTGCCGAGAGTTGTGCATTTTTCCAGTGACGGGGTGTTCTTTTATTTGACGCCTCCTACCATCACTTCCTTCTTGCTCTGGTAAATTCCAGTAATTTCTCTAGCCACTGGAATATTCTCGGGGTAAGAGAACAAGGTAGCATCCTAGCCAGGCCGGGCAAGGATCACCCCAGACGGTGTCCTGGACCACTAGACTTTTTATATTTTCCAAAGCTAAACAGCTCCTTCCTTGGCCCACAGGGTCACTTTTATCAGTAGATCTGAGAGAGGTTCTAAGCACTACACATAAGAAGAGAAAATAATATTAATTCCCAATGGTTAACACAGAGTCTTAAGAATGAGTGCCCTTTAGGGGCTCCTGGGTGGCTCAGTTGGTTAAGCCTGTGACTCTTGATTTCATCTCAGGTCACGATCTCGTGTTGTGTGGGATCAAGCCCCGAGGGGGGCTCTCAGCTAACAGCGCAGAGCCTGCTTGGGATTCTCTCTCTCCCTTTCTCTTTGCCCCTCTGCAACTCGAACACATGCGCTCTCTCTCTTAAAATAAATAAACATGAAAACAAAGAACGAGTGCTTTTTTGTTTTCAAAGGAGTTAAAATTCTCTTATTTTATTTAATATTCTCCCAAACCCTGGGGATAGGAGAGCAGGTGTACTGAAGGAAGAGGTAGGGCTATCTCTGAGAAACAGTCAAAGCAACATCCTTGGTGGCTTCTGTAGATTTATCCCTGCCTGTCCACATCTTGACTTGTCTTGTCACTTCAGAAGGCCAATGAAATGGGTTTTGGCTAGATGAGGCTGATTCCCACCCACGAAATTTAAGAGCTGCCCTGAAAGTGTGAATTCCTGGGGTTGACCTGCTGCATTGACGAGAAGCTGCCACTCACCACAGTTAATCTCTGAGGGCTGGCTCGGTTCCACTGATAGGGTCCCTCACTTGTTCCGAAAGAATTTACATCTTTATTATCACTAGCTGCCAAGTCAGATTTAGCATTTCCTTCAATTACGGATGGAGGCTACAAGCCACGATATTATTAGCAGGACCTGGGAGCTTGTCACCAGCATGTAGTTTCATATCACGTTACAGTTGTTGCAGATACGCTGAAATATTTTTCCTATTCACTCCTACCTGCCACTAGATTTTGTTGTTCAACGCGTTGAGAAAGAATGATACGTATTACCATTTCACACTTGTATTCTTACACGTGGATAACTGTGTCTCAATACAGTTGCTTTCTTTGATTATTTCATGTATTTTGTTTTATGAATTTAAAATAGTTTTCTGAGAAGGAGGGGAGAGAGCTGTGTGTGCAAATTGGTGCCATTTCTTGGAAGAGGAATTTGGCAATATCTACCAAAATAAAAGATCCACAGACTCTTTGACCCAGCCATCCCACTTCTAAGAATTTATCCTAAAGATATACTTGGACATGTATGAAACATTTGTTTTTGAGTGTATTCCTGGCAGCATGATTGTAAATGTTCAAAAGTGTTCAAATAAACAATGGGGCCTCCATAAGATGCCAAACTCTGCAGGCTCAGCAAAGAATGAGGGACCAAGCCTATCATGAACTCATTCCTAACAAGTATTGTCAAGTAAGAAAGGCAATGTGTAGGGGCTCCTTGGTGGCTCAGCCGGTTAAGCGTCTGACTTTGGATCTCGTGGTCCATGGGTTGGAGCCCCATGTTGGGCTCTGTGCTGACAGCTCAGAGCCTGGAGCCTGATTCAGATTCTGTGTCTCCCTCTCTCTGCCCCTCCCCAGCCTGCACTCTCTCTCAAAAATAAGTAAACATTAGAAAAAAATTAAAAGAAAGGCAGGGTGTAGGAGCCTTGTGAGCTCCTAACTGCACAGAAGAGAAGGATATTTTTAAAGTATTTTTAAAAAATTTTATTTATTTATGTTGAGAGAAAGAGGGGGACAGAGAGAGAGAATCCCAATCAGGCTCCACCCTGTCAGCACAGAGCCCTACACGGGGCTCAGACTCACGAACCATGAGATTGTGACCTGAGCCGAAATGAAGAGTCAGACGCTTAACCCACTGAGCCACCCAGGTGCTTAGAGAGCATATTCTTTATAGTAAATGCATACAGTATTTCTGGAAAGATACCTAAGAACCTTTATATACTACTCTGCCTCTAGGGAGGGTCATGGGGTCTGGGGTGGAAGACAAAATTTTCATGGCATAACACTTGATTTTATGTAAAAATTTTTTTTTTTGCCATAATAACAACAGGTAACACACAATGAGTGGTTGCTTTGTGCAAGGGGCTCTTTCGGATGCTTTGCATGCGTCAGCTTCTCCTTACAACATCCTTAGGGGGTAGACAATATTCTTATCACTCTTGTTCCATGAGCAAGGAAACTGAGGCACAGAGACACTGAGTATTTTGCCTGAGGTCACAAAGATGAAAGGAGACAGAGTCTCTGATAGTACAGAGCCTGCTTAGCATTCTCTCTCCCTGCCTCTCTCTCTCTTTCTCTCTCTCTCTTCCTCAAAATAAACAGTCTGACTCAGAAAGGCCTCTCCTCTAACCATGCAGTCTTGCCGCTCTGCATAAGAACATACCATTCCAGGGTGATTCAGTCGGTTAAGCATCCCACTTCAGCTCAGGTCATGATCTCACGGTTCGTGAGTTCGAGCCCTGCATCGGGGTCTCTGCTGTCAGCACAGAGCCGACTTTGGATCCTCTGTCTCCCCCTCTCTGCCCCTCCCCTGCTAGCACGAGCACTCTCTCTCTCTCTCTCTCAAAAAGAAATAAACATTAAAAAAAAAAAAAAGGAACATAACCATCACATTCTATTGCATGCATTGCTTAAAAGAGAAAAATACCTAGCAAATTGAAGTAAATACACAATTTAGTGTACTTACACCCTACAATGTCCGTGGGTCATTTTGTCTAAATCCAAGCGTGTAAATTGAGCCAATAATTGAACTCCCACCCAGGACACACCTCACTAAAGGGCCAGGAAACACATCTCTTACTTTGCGTGATCCATTCATTTTTCAAACAGCATAGTTTTGGTTAGTAAACTCTCTCATCCAAGGTAGGTATGACGCCTTTGAGGCCCAAAGCAGCAAATACGCTTTCAAAAGAGAAATCTCCTTCTCCTCCTTCCAACGGCAAGCTTCAAGCTAGTCCCTTTTCCTCTCGATTATGTTGTTCCTCTTAGAAGCAGAACTCTTTTTGAAAAACAAACATCACAGTGTATGTAAGCATGGGTGGCTGGATTCCTCAGAAACTGAAATCTTGGAAATGCTTCTTCTTTTTTTTTTTCCCCAGAGCCTCTTCAGCACTACTTGATGGCCCTAGGCGTTCTTAAAAAAAATTTTTTTTAATGTTATTTATTTTTGAGAGAGAAACAGAGCATGAGTGGGGGGGAGGGGCAGAGGGAGAGGGAGACACAGAATTCTAAGCAGGCTCCAGGCTCCGAGCTGTCAGCACAGAGCCCGATGCGGGGCTCAGACCCACGAACCGTGAGATGATGACCTGAGCCAAAGTCGGACGCTTAACCGACTGAGCCACCCTGGTGCCTGTTGGTGGCCCTTGGATTTCTGAATACAGTTTGAGAACTGCTGGCCAAGAGGGATGTTTCATGTGATGCATACACGCCGTGCCTTCACTAATACGGCCTTGCAGGCCAGACCGTGACTTCTTTCAAAGCAGTCCCCCAATCCTTCTTATTATGCAGCGACAGACAAGTCTCCGTTAAGCGCACTGTGTCTTTAATACCTCCCTCAGCCTTGCCATACGTCTTCTTATCTGACAGAGGCAAGCATTGGCAGGCAGGGTATCCAGCTTGAGTTGTTTTCACTGTATGTATTTTGACAGTTACCTTCCATTTATGTCAAGGGATATTGGTTGTTTATCTGTTTGAAATAGTGATTTATAGTTTCCCTTCAAAACACATTCATTTATAATAAAAGAGGTGAGTCAATTTAAGGAAATCTCCTAGGTAAATAATAACACCCGTGGCAAGAATCATGCAGGTGTGTTTGTGACCGGTCAATGTTTGGGAACCACTGGAATAAAGCACTGGCAATATCACGGCTTCGGGTTCTCCTGTTATCAGCAGACTCGGCCTCGAGAGGGGCCAAGAACTGATTATCTGCACAGGGGATCTGAAGGAGTAATGGAAAAGATTTTCTGTCCTCAAATCTCAATCTTGTCACTTGTCATTTCGACGTTCTAGCTTCCATTCTTTACATTCTGTAGGCTCTTGGCCTTTATTCATTGTGTTCAGCCTGTCACCTATTTATTTTTTTCAATGAACAACTATTTCTCGAGTACCAACTACTTGCCAGGCATTGTAGAGTAGCAAGCCACTTTTGGAGAGGAACATACAAGAGCTGGGGTGCCTTGCCTTTGGCCGTCATGAGTGAATACATTAATTATGGACTGACACCCAAGTGTTCAACACAATCTTTAGCAGCCAACTGTGCCTTTCAACTCAGGCTGCTCAGGGGAATTGCCTGGGGAACATCTAGAAGGATGGATACTTGAGTGACCCCTGGATTCTGATTTAATTCATCTGGGGCGGAGCTTGGGCATCAGTAGTTAACAAAACCCAACTCTGCAGGCGATTCTGATGTATAGTCAATACAGTGTGGCCTAGGGATCAGTAGCACTGACATCACCTGAGCACTTGTTAGAAACGCAGAATCTTAGACAGTACCCCAGGCTGGCTGAATGTGAATCTGCATTTTAACTGGCTCTCCAGGGGATTCGTGTATGCACACTGACTCTTTTATTTGTAAAGTGCTGCAAGGGGTCAGGCTTGCCTGTGGCCCTTCCCTTCCCCTTACACATCCATAATCTCCCTGTTACAATCTTCTCCACCCACTTCCCCTCCTCCCCCATCCACCTAAACTCTACGACAGGAAGAAACTGAATTTGATAAGCCATTCATATCTTAGGATGAATAAGTTCAGTACAGTGCCTTTTCCAGTATTATTTGCTTTAGCAGAAGGGAAAGGACATGGAAAGGAGCCAAAGAACTCAATCTCTAATAGTAGAGAATGAAGGGTGGTATTTTGGAAGCATCAAGAGCTTCTTGGCATCTTTCAGAGTGAAGTGCTTTCTATGGAGAAAGTCAGTTCTGAGAACAGAGTTGTCACAATGGATTACTTGGCTCTGAAGGCGTGGCCTGATAGACCAGGGAAAACAAGAAAGCAAGATAAGGTGTGCGGTTACTACGCATAATATTAGTGGATTGTCTGTGCTCCTGGCAGGTGAGAGCTGTCACAGGAATTGATTCTGCAAGAAAGAAGAGTGGAAGTTCAAAGTGAAGGTTTCCTGCTGTTAAATAATTTTTGATGAATATTAAGGTGTGAATTATTTTTTGCTTCCTGCTGCTTAAAATAAAGTTCTGTCAAAACTTTAAAAATATACCCAATTATAGACAAAACTTAATGCCAAGCTGTTTTAATAGCAATAGGAATTAAAGCATTTCTTTAAAAGTGTGTGTATATTTCAAAGCTGCTCAGTTGTACAGCCCTGCCTCTTTCCTGAAAAGAAACAATATGGGTTTCCTGGGTTCTAACAAGTGATATAGACAAACTAAAGTTAACGCAGTAGGATACAATTTGGATTTAATAAAAATGAGGGTGCACAGAGACAATCACCTCTTTGAGCATAGATCCCGCTTGAAGCCAATGCTGGTGTACAACCTGTTCCGTCAGCCGGGTGGTCAATCCTCCCGGCCCTGTGCTAACCCTGCTGGATGCCCCCCGCCCCCCAACATTTCCCAGGGCCCTTCACTGCCGAGGTGCCTCTGTGTCCCCACAAGGACAAGGCTGACCTTGAGCGAGTTGCACAAAGGCAACTGGTGGATGTGCTGAGCACCTTTATCACTTCATTACCCGTCACATCAGGAGAGGGTGACAGAGGCAGCAGCTAACTTCAGGTTGAAGGAAAAGAAGAGATGTGGGTTTAAGAAAGGCAGTCCAAGTTAGTCTTGGCAACTTAATGAGAAGATGGGGAGAGCGATCCCACAGGAGACTGCAGGGATGTCCTCCTGGACCCAGGACGGAAGGGGGGGGCAGCCCTCGGAAGGGCTGACAGTAGCTGCTGTTGGACCTCACCCCTTGTCTGGGAGGGAAGATTGAAGCGGCTGGGAGTCGCCTGTTCCAAAGGCTGTTCAAGCCCGCTTCTCCCAGTCTCGCAAAGACAGAGTGTGCTCTCAGGCCCTGCAATGGCAATCGTGTAAATCAGCAGGACGAGAGTGAGACATTGTTTTGGAAAAGGAATCAGAAGAGCATCTAGCAGCCAGGGTCTAAATTTGTGTTGTCAAGGTGACGAGGTACAAGTTGATTTGTGCTTCCCTCTTTTGGCTGGGTATTCTGCGATGTTGTAGAGATAGGAGATCACTGCTTCCCCTCCCTCAGGTCCTCTGTGTGTTCTGCTCGCCTCTGAATGGCTGCTGGGGTCCCAGGCCACTGCCTATGAGTCCAGATGTCCTGGGAGAAAGGGAGACACCGCTTTATAGCCCTCCCTGTGTGACTGACTCAACAACTTCAGTATTGCCTGCCTCTCCCTTTTTAGCCCTAAAAATAGCAAAGAGTTCACTGATAACTGAGTCACCTCAGCCAAGGGGCTGTCCAGTCCAAATGTTATTTATTGGAGACTATCTCCAAAAACGCTGTTTTTTCCACCTGTCAGAAGCATAGCAACATGAAGAAGTAGATCACACAGGGGTCTATTGTTATTATACATACAGGTACAAGTTTTAGGTATAAATCACATACGTGTATAATTCAACACAAATTAATGTTGGTTGAGCCTCGTGGTAGTTTTGAGAATTGAGTATTGTAACCCCCATTTTACAGACAGGAAAACTGAGGCTCTGGGGGAATGTGACTTGCTCAAGTCTTTTTAATTAGAACGGGTTGACTTTGTCCTGGGAATGTGATCTGATGGAGACTCATTCTCTTCTCTCTGCAGGTCTTTCCTACCATGAAAAGTGGGGAAAAAATTACGAAACTTATCCCAGTACCCTTGGAAATGGGTGGGCACGTTAATATACCTGAGATAAATGATGTAGCAGCAAGATGTGTGTGTGGTGGTGGTGGGGGGGGTGGGTCTCAAGGTTTTCCGTTGCCACTTACTTTCTCATCCATACTAAATCAAACACAAAATCTTCCTGCAATCTTTTCACTTGTCTTTTTTTTTTTTTTTTTTTTCCAAAGTTAATTCCTGCTTTGGTGATTCCTTTTAGGATAACCTTACTAACAGGAGAGGATGGATACCGGGTGTTATGATCTTGGGAGAGAAGCCTGAAGGAAGAAAGGCACATTGTAAATATCTTAGTGTTTACAGCTGGGGGAAAAAAAAAAGCTAAGTGGATCAGTTCTGTTCCATGAAGAAGTTGTTTGAGTCTTACCTTTGAACAAGCCCAATTTCATGTTCCCAGCTAATGTGAAACGTGACACGGAAAAGGACTGATCCCTAACTGTTCTGGAGGAAGATGAAATGCACGTCTGGTTCCTTTCACAGCTGTTCATCATTTTAATTGGTTTCGAAGCCAAAAAAACTTGACAGCGCTTGTGATGGGAATCCAACTTCATAATTCAGAAACTATGGAAAAGTGATTACAGCCTTCATTTGGAGGCTGTGCACATACTTTATTAAGTTGCTACGAGGATGGAGCGCCAGAATCCACATTAATCACACCATCACTTTGTGCACGGGGGCTGCACCAGTTGAATTATGGGTGCTAGTGTTTTGGGAAGGAACTACAGTGCTCTAGACCTTTTGGGAATCACATGCCCCGGCTTATGGGGCTCCTCACCACCCCACTACCATCCTCAGTCGTGGCATTTCTAAGACCCATGGAGAATGCTCATCTTCCCCCTTGCCTTCCCGTTCCATGGTCTTCTCCCCCCTGCCCCACTGACTCCCCTTCAGTTCCATCTCTGCACCTCCCTTTTGATCTTCTCATAGTGCATAATCGTCCCAATCACAGACACCACATCTCATTCTTCGCTCTCCACTGCATGGTCTCCCGCCCCTTCCTTCACTAATCACCGCAATATCTCACTGGAGCCTGCAAATCCCCTGCCCACTCTGCCTTCTCTTTGTGACTTCTCCAGCCCATTGGTGCCTGCACACTTTCTATCAACATCAGACCACATTCCCTAGAGTGGTCGGCACCACGGTCTCACTCCTTGGCTTAACCCCCAAGGCCATTCATGATTACCAGATTTCTCTCTAGCTCAGGGGTCCCTAAACTTTTTCTGGAAGGGCCAGATGGTAAATATTTTAGGCTTTGTGGACCCCATGGTCTTTGCCACAATGACTCTTTTCTGCCTTCGGTGAACAAGTGGGTGTGGCTGCGTTCCCATAAAACCCTATTTACAAGCAATAACCACAAAAGGGCAATGGGTAGGCTGTAGTCTGAGGGACCCTGTTTTGTTGTGAGTTGAACTGTGTTTGCCAAAAAGATATATTGGAGTCATAACCTTGGTATGGAAGACCAAATCCCCCGTGAACGTGACCTTATTTGGAAATAGCACCTTTGCAGAGGTAAACAGGTTAAATGAGGCCATACTAGGTTAGAGTGGGCCCTAAATCCAATGACTGGTGTCTTTTTAAGAATGCCATGTGGGAGGAGATGGGTGGCTCAGTTGGTTGAGCGTCTGACTCTTGATCTCAGCTCAGGTCATGATCTCACGGTTCATGAGTTCAATCCCTGTGTGGGGCTCTGTGCTGGTGGCATGGAGCCTGCGTGGGATTCTCTCTCTCCCTCTCTCTCTCTCTGCCCCTCCCCCACCCACTCTCTCTCTCATAATAAATAAATAAACTTTTTTTAAAAAAAAGAACGCCATGTGAAGGGATAGAGACAGAGACACAGAGGGAGGAGAATGCCAGCGGGAGGTGGGGGCAGAGATTGGAGTGATGGCTCTATAAGCCAAGGAATGCCAAGTGTTGCCCACAATCACCTGAGACTGGGAGAGAGGCATGGAACCAACTCTCCCTCAGAGTCTCCAGAAGAACCAGCCAGGTTGTTACCTTGATTTCAGACTTCTGGCCTCCAGGACTGTGAAAGAATAAACTTCTGTGGTTATAAGCCACCCAGTTTGTGGTAATTTGTTACAGCAGTCTAGGAAACACATATATGGCTTCAGTCTCTAGTGTTACCTTCCTGTACTCCCTGGCAATCGCTCCATCCATGCCTATGCTCTATGCTGTTTCATCTGCATAGAGTGAAGGGAGGAGAGTTCCCTCCTCCCTAAACCAGGCTAACTTGAGTCAGCTCAAATATCACCCCGTTTAAGAAGATCCTTCCCCATGTGACCCTCTGTCTTGGCTAGATATCCACTGACAATACTTGCCTCGCTTTTCCATCCTATCCATTTCACTGTAAGTGGTTCAAAGATGGGGACAGTGTTTTACTTGATGCCTCTATGGACATAGGGGATGTCAATGCACGTCCAATGAATGAATGAAGGAACTAATTGCAAGACAAATGATTGTCTAAACTCATTTTGTTAACTCTAGCTTCACTGGACTGTGGAAGTTATCAGGTGGAACGTGCTCATTTTCTACCTACTAACAAGATGATTAAAATAAGATCGTTTGTTTTTGGAACTGGGCAGAACAACACAAGCATGCTTCCACAGTTTTTCAAACCTCTAAAATTCACCTTTTCACTAGTTGTGGTTTTGTGAATTAAATGTTAATTTCCCCAAACTTCCTTTTCTATGTGCCAGTGTCCTATTACCTTATTTATACCATGATTAGCTGCGGTGGTGCTGTCTGCAGCATTATTTGCATATTTTAATTGCATTTTTTTCCTTATTATTTCAGAAAAACAAGTGAAAGTTGGAAACATGAAATAAGTTGACACTAGACATAAAAATAGAGGTCTCATACACTTCATTCAATTGAAACAAGATAGAAATCATTGTGTGTCGCAAACGGTACACAATTGAATTTAACTCAGCTGTGTTCATTTGCGACAGAAAAGAAGAAAAAGTTTTAAATATTTCATCTTTTTGAAGACAAATCATCCAAAATTGTATCTAATAATTCAGATATAGTAGGGATCGTATAATTATGATAATATTTTTAGCTTTCTGGGAATATAATCACATTATAAATTCACATTTAATGAGCAAATTTGGGAACTGCATATATTTTCAAAAACTTTCAAATGGAAAAGTAATAAGAACTCCATTAACATAATTTCCTTCACTTGAAAATCCCAATATCTATTTGTCTACAAATCTTGATGAAACTTTTAAGATACAGACATTGATGGGAAGAGGAAAGGAAAGGAAATGGAGTGTCCTGGGGTAGCTTGACTTACGGCTCTCCCAAAAACAGGCAAGTGATTTTCTGGAGTCATTGGACTTGAAGACATCAAGTCCACATCCTGAGCCCCTTATTCCATGCTGGGGACACAGCTGGAATGGATGACTGGACAAGACCAGATCATAGCTTGTTCACTCCCAGACTCATGCTACATAAGTGAGAACAGTGTTCATGGAGAAGAGTATTCAACCCCCAGAGCAACTGAACTGTTTCTAGACTCCTTGTACTCTAAGGAAATTAAGTAGCAGTTGGATTTCCATAGGGCCCAGCAATCCCAAGATAAAGGAAATCTTAATTTCACACAAAAACTTGCATGTGAATGTATATGGTGACTTTATTTATAACTGTCCAAACTGGAGGTCATCCAAATGTCCCACAACTGGACAATGGATAAATCATGGTATACACACACACACACACACACACACACACACTGGAATACTACATAGCAATGAAAAAGCAACAAATATTAATATATACAACCACATGGATGAGTCACAAATACATGACCACAGCCAGATTCAAAAGGCTAAGATTCCATGTATATGACATTCTCTAGGGAAGGTATAACTATACAGACAGAAGATAGGTATGTGGCTATAAGGGAGTGAGGGTGGGGGTTTCAGAGGGGTTGCCCACAAAGGACAGCATGACTGAAGTGTTTTGGGGTGATGGGGATGTCCTGTCTCTTGATTGTGCTGGGAGTTATGTGATTTTATGCATTTGTCAAACTCGACCAAAAAGAATACATTTTACTTTCTGTCAAAAAACAAAAAACAGAAAAAAAAAGGAAATTAAAAAACAGCCATTGACTTAATGGCCAGAGTGATTGTATGTAACAATAAGTAAAGTGCTCTTATCTTGGTGAAGTATTATAGATGCTTTCTGGTCATAGCTTTGGAATGTACTGCCTTTTCCCTCAAATGTTTTTATTTATTTATTTGTCCATTCTAAAGACCTGTGTTCAAAAAACTTGACTACTAGGTGGGTCATGAATTCTCTCTGACTCGGTCAGCAAGATGCGAAAGTGCTGCATTTGGTGTTTTCGCTGCTGGTGCATGCCATCACAGGACAAGCTAAGTTTCCTTCAGGGTCATATTCTTTCAGGTTCAGAAAAAGTTTAACTCCATTTAAGGAGAAAAAAAAATACCTTGGGGGATATAGCCAAAATGTGTTTGTTAAAAAGGGTCCTATTTCTTGAAAAGCAAGCTGTTCCAGATGGGGTTCTCTGGGATGTGGGGGCAGAATGGAACTCTGTTTCTGAGAACCTGGCACACATCTTGGAGAATGAGAGCTTCATCCTTTTCTCAACCCTAACCCTTTTCTCGCCTTCCCATCCCCACCAGCAGCTCATTACTCGGTTTTTAAATTGAGGCTTGGCTGGCAAGAGAGCTTCTCTTCAATTCATCTTCATCTCTGGTTAATTACTGTAATTGACGTAACACTGTTTCTATCCCTAAATCTATTAACCAGCAAATGTTCAAGTCATAAACTCTCATCTCTCATTAATCTCATTGCTTAACAGTTTTTTTTCTTAAATCATGTGTTTTATTTCCTCATTATGGAAATTTCAAGTCCACAGTGAAAATAGGGACACGTTGACCTCAGCATCACCTTTGTTTTTCAAGGGCATTGGAGAGTCTTTGAACGTCGCAACCTTCCCTTTATTTTCCCTCTCTGTGAGATCGAAAGGAGAAGTGATGTTCTTGGGAGAGCTGTAAATTGATTCAGTCTTTTCAGAGAATAATTTGATAAGCTTTATCAAAATTAAAATTGCATGTACTACTTGACCCAGAAATTTCACCTCTAGGAATTTATTCTAAAGGGATAGTCACACAAGAATTCAAAGACTATGGTTAAAGAAATATATTCATTCCATAGTTTACAGTAGCAAAATATTGGGGGAAACCAAAAAGTCAAATTTTAGGGGCCGAGTTAAATAAATTATGGTGTATCCATACTATGGGAGAGAATATGTTGTTACATAACAAGGCAGATTGTGCAATATGATCTACTGTATGATTCCGATTTAGGGAAAAAAGTCTGGAAGATTCACACAAAACAGTTACTTCATTAAAATTGGGAAGCGAGCGGGGGTTATAGATGAGGGATAGGAGAGGGGAGAGAGGGAAATGGCAGTTTTTCTTTTATCTAATCTTCTGTAATATCTAAATCTTTTTTATGAGGACCAAGCTTCCTTTTCTATTAAAAATGCAAATATGGAAAAAAGCAAGAGTGACGCGGCTCTCAGGATTTAGTAATCATGATTAAACAACATCCCTCTCAGCCTATACAGTGACTGGAGAGTTTCCAAATGTCTTGGCATCTATTTCCTTCTTTTATTATGAGACAACCTGGGGAGATGGGCGGGCATGTATCTCCTCCTAGCGGGCAGTGAAAATGCTGACCTTTGAATCCCTGCTTTTCCCACGTTCACGGGGCGTTCTCAGTAGTAACTGATTTCTAAAATAGCTCTTTTGCTAATAGGTTATTTTTTAAAATTGTACTTTTAAAACTGAAGTATAATGTATCTGTAGCACAGTATGTGATGCTAAGGGTGCAGCCGGGAGAATTTTGACAACGTGTATACCCATGTAAGCATCCAGGCAGTCAAGATACAGAACATTTCCATCTCTTAAGAACCTCTCTCATGCCCTTCTCAGTTAATCCCCACGCACCTCGGCCAACCACTCTTCTGAATGGAACCAGCGAGTGTGTACTTTTCTGTGTTTATTCTCAGCCCTCTTCAGCTAACGGTGTTTTTGAGGTCCGCCTATGTTGTTGTGTGCATCAGCAGTCTGTTCCTTTGGCTGGAGGATGGTATTCTGTTGTATGAACACACCTCGATTTCATTTATCCATTCACTTGTTGATGGGCATTTGAATTATTTCCAGTTTTTGCCAACATGAATAGAGCTGCTATGAACATCCTTATACATGTCTTTTTATGAACCTATGCTTTCATTTCTCTTGGGTAAATGCTTAGGGGTGGGATAGCTGGTTGTATGGTAAGTGTGTGTTTAATTGTGTAAGCGACTGCCAAAACTCTTTTCAAAGTACCCCGTTCGGCATTCCCTTTAGCAATGTATGAGGTTGCAGGTAGTTTTTGCCCTGTGCAAATACCTACCTCTGGGTGCCTCTGTGGCTATTTTTGCGTGGGGCCAAGGTTGAAGGAAGCTTTCAGTAAACACAATACTGAGCCTTTACCGAGTTCAGGCCCTATCCTTCCCCAGATTATAGACCCACCGGATAAATGAGACCTGGACCCTGTCTCAGGAGGGGCATCCCCTCTCTCTGGTTTTTTGGCTGGCCGTCCTTGGAGCTGCAAAGTCTAAGAAGTCTCTAGGCCTTAGCATATTTTCAAATCCTTTTTGTGTATTTTACTTCCTTAGGTACTTGCGATAGATTTTCTTGCTGTTCACTTGAGAAATCTCCCTCTTACTCTCCTGCATCTTTCCCTATATCAGTTGCTGAGTGTGGCCGGCACACACAGCCATGGGGACTAATGACCTGGCTATTCATTCCGAGCTCCTTTGCTACAGGCACATCCCAGTCTGGTATTTTTCAGGGCACTCTGCACCCGCTATGGGCTGTGCACAGGGAGTTTGAGGCGTGGATTGTGTCGCTTTAATGATTGTCTTTATTTGTATCGCAGGTGAGGTTTTCCATTATGGTGGTAACGTACAGTTACCTTCGGAAACAATCTATTAAGTCAAAACAGTGAGTTGAGTAAAAATGATTAAATAAATAATTGCACAGTGGGTCATATTTAGAACACCCCAGCTCTGGTCCAATTCCTCACTAGCTATTAAAGACACTGAGCAATGTGGTTAATCATCATAATCAAAAGAGATTTGCTAAGCACCCATTGTCATTCAGGATATAATGAGCCCCAAAGTAGATACGGGTATCTGCTTGGGACTGAACATCAGTGATACTGTTACTAAATATATTCCTATCAAATTCTTTGTGATGTCTAACTCTCCATGATGTGTGAAAAACCCGAGCATCCAATTAATTTCCAGATCAACGCTGCGTGCTTTCTGATTAAACATCATAAATGCTATCCAGAGCTCTCTGTGGGCTGGTCTGGGTTCCTGCTGATGGTGGAGCAAGGCTTTAAGATTGTTGCTAAATCCTCCTCTGTTTCCCAAGACAAGGCTCTTTTTGGACCCTAGTGTGCCTGAGCTTACAAGGTGCCTAATGAGGCTTGCAGTATTTGACAATATTTTTGTCTTCTCTTTTTAGAGAGATCTGTTCTGCGCATATCACCTTATTTTAAATGTTCCTGACTTGTTTGTTGTAAGAGGAAGAGGGGAGTAATATTTAGTGAGTATCTCCTAAATTTGGGGTACTTTACATTTTCTCTTGCTCTCTGTTTAAAAAAAACCAAAACCTGACAGCTCTTTTGCAAGTAATCTTTCTCTTAGAAAACTCTCCTTTGTGTTCTCCTGGCCTTCCATTCTTGCCCACCCACAATTCATCTCCAGAGCAGACAGATCTTTGAAAAATACCAAATCCCAGGCATCTCATTCCACATCCCACCACTGCCTGGAAGAAGAAAATTCCCTATGCTTCTAGGATGAATTTGCAATCCTTATGGCTCACAAAGTCCACACTTTCAGGTATCTTTCCTCTTGCCCAGTGTCATCTGGGGCCATTTTCTCCCTGAATTGATATGCTCCTCCCTTTCCTTCAACACGCATGCACAAGGTTTCTTCAGGTCTTTGAAAGGGCTGAGCATACTCTTGCCTCAGGGCCTTTGCACAAGCCGTTTCCATTGCTGCCAGTTACCTGTCTAACTCCTCCTCATCCTTAAGGCATCTTCTCCAGGGAAGACTCAGACCAGATCAAGTTCCTGACATTACACACATTTAGGGGACTCAGTAGTCTTCCATCATAGGAAGGCACCACAGTGACAAATAAACAGTCCTTTCTGTAATTATTTATTTGGAGTCAGTTTTCCTTCTACACGATACGGTGTTGAGGGTAAGGACTGTGTCCCCCTTATTCATCAACGTAGCCACGCTGGCCCCCAGTAATTCTTGCCCCTTAGTATTCTTGACCTTGCATAGAGTGTCCCACAATGAAGAAGGCTGATCCATAGAACAAACAGGATATTGTGAAAGGGTGGTGGGTGGCTTCTGAGGCTCAATCGTGACAGGCGTGGTCGCTTCCATTTTGCTCCCTCTCAGATCACTGGCTCTGGGCGTGGTCAGCGGCCACCACGCGGTTCATGAAGACCGGCACAGGGGGAGCGACTGTGGCCTCTTGCCAACAGCCATTCCCATGTGATCCATGTTGGAATCGGATAATCTAGCTTGGGTCAAGCCTCCCGATGATGTGGCCCCAGCTGATATCTCAACTACAACCTCAAAAAAGATCCTGAACCAGAGCCATCCAGCCAAACTTCTCCTGACTTCCAGACCCACGGATGCAGTAGGAGATAAAAACTGTTGCTTTATGTGTCCAAGTTTTGGCAGTCATTTGTTATCCACAAATATTATATTATATCGATAACTAATATACCAGATATTTTATTAGGTAACTAATATGCCACACGTCCTTGTGTAGTAAAAGCACTCAATAAATAGTTGTTGAACGAATAAACATAAACATGTTTCTTTTCTTTTCTTTCTTTGTTTTTAGAGAGAGAGAGAGAGAGAGCGAGAGATCGAGAGTGGGGGAGAGGGGCAGAGGGAGAGAGAGTGTCTTAAGCAGGCTCCATGCTCCGCACAGAGCCCGATGCAGGGCTGGAACTCATGACCCTGGGATCATGACCTGAGCCGAAATGAAGAGTTGGACGCTCATTTGACTGAGCCACCCGAGTTCCCCGAAAATATGTTTCCATTACCTTTGAGGAATGTATAATTGAGAGGTTGACGTACCTGCCTCAAATCACAGTAGATAAATAGTAGAGGCATGCCAGAACTCAGATCCACACGTTTGTGTGGCACTCACTAGCACCATTTCTATTAACCTGTTTTATCCTCCTTGAGAAGAGAGATCCTAACATCTAGTTGGCCAAAGGAGTTTTTGTTCAGAACCTTTTAGCAAGCACACCATGGATAGGGTGACCCACTGGTTAGTTAGTACTAAAGTCTCCAAAGCGGGCATACCCATCCCAGGGGCTGGGTAAAAGGATCCACTGGGGTGTGATGATACAATAAATATTAGAACTTGCTTTTTTTTTTAAGCTTGATTAAAAAATTATGTATTTATTTCTAATTGGAGTGAGAAAAGCATGGCATAAAATTGATCATCTTAACCATTTTAAAATTTTTTAATGTTTATTTTTGAGAGAGAGAGTGTGTGTGTGTGAGTGGGAGACGGACAGAGGGGGAGGGAGACACAGAATCCGAAGCAGGCTCCAGGCCCTGAGCTGTCAGCACAGAGCCCGACATGGGGCTCTGTGAACCCACAAACCGTGACATCATGACCTGAGCTGAAGTCGGACATTTAACGTACTGAGCCACCCAGGCTTCCCCATCCTAACCATTTTAAAATGTATTGTTTGGTAGTGTTAAATATATTTGCATTGTTGTACAACCAATCTCCAGAACTTTTTCATCTTGCAAACCCGAAATGCTACACCTGTTGGGCAGTAACTCCCATTCCCTCCCCAGCTCCTGGCAACCCCATTCTGCTTTCTGTCTCTAGGCACTATGATGCAAACTCTAGGAACCTGATGCAAATGGAATCAAACAGTGTTCTTTTTGTCACTGGCTATCTCACTTAGCACAATGTGCTCAAGTTTCATCTATGTTGTAACTAGGCAATAGAATTCCCTTCCTTTTTAAGACTGAGGGATATTCCATTGTGCGGGTATTTTGTTTATCCCTTCACTTGTCGAGGGACACTTGGGTGCTCCTACCTTTTGACTATTGTGATGAAAGCTGCTATGGACATGGGTGTGTATTATCACATTTTAAATATTTATTTTTCTCTTACCCTTTAAAGGTTCCTTTCTTGAATTTTTATAACGTACATAGTCCATTGGTATAGCAGTACATACATACACTGTGTGAATAAATAAATAATTATGAATATATTCAGAGAGGCTGTTCAAAAATCTCTACAGATAGGGATATGTGATTAAAACTACAGATCTGTGAATCAGCACCTCAGAGTTTGCTTCCGGGGGAATTCAAGACATTAACAAATGCTAAACTCTTGGAAATCGCTCAGTCACAGTGATTAACATCTAGAGCATCATGCATGGAAAAGGAACATAACTTTGACTTTATGTCTGTCATTCTCCAAAGCAAGTGCTCAACAATTTCATTTGCTTATAAAACCAATTTAGCTTTTGTTTCTTAATCAGTGATTTTATTGGAAGCGGGGAGAGTTTCATAGGATTTTAGAGTTATAACAGGCAAGAGTCCAATTTTGTCAGCTTACAAATAAGGATGCTAGCCCCTTGGACATTTAGCAGCTTGCGAGAGGCCATGCTGCTGGAAAGCGGTATTGCCCTGACCGGACCCACATTGCAACTCTCTGGTCTCCTGTTTCTACCAAAGCCATTTTCTTACATCTTGAAGGAACAGTTGGTTAGATTGAGGTATTTCAGCGGACTTTTTTTTTTTTTATAACATTTATTTATTATTGAGAGATAGAGGGAGACAGAACATGAGCATGGGAGGAGCTGAGAGAGGGAGACACAGAATCCGGAGCAGGCTCCAGGCTCTGAGCTGTCAGCACAGAGCCTGACGCAGGGCTCGAACTCACGGACTGCAAGATCATGACCTGAGCTGAAGTCCGACGCTTAACCGACTGAGCCACTCAGGAGCCCCTCAGCAGACTTTTTTTAAAGGGTCAATGTAAAAATTTTAGGCTTTTGCAGGACTGACGGTGTCTGTCACAACTACTCTACTGGGTCACTCTACTGTGAAAGGAGCCATAGCCAGCAAAAAAGTGTGGCTGGGTTCTGATAAAACTTTATAAAAAGAGGTGGCTGGCCCATGCATCAAGGTTTGCCAACATTTAAGGGAGATTATAGAGGAGACACAGGTTCTCTTTGTTTCCATGTTTAAAAAATATTAATTTTTCAGGCTCTCCTTAGAGCTGTTTAGTATTTGTGAAATAATTTATTCTTTTTTTTTTTTTTTACTAAGTAGGTTCCATGCCCAGGGTGGGGCTTGAACTCATGACTCTGAGATCAAGACCTGAGCTGAGATCAAGAGCCCTTCGATTAACCGACTGAGCCACCCAGGTGCCCCTGAAATAATTTATTCCTCAGTAGCATGCAGTCCCTTGGATACCAGCTTAGTATGCTTTCTTTACAGCCAAAGAATAGCTTACTTGGTCCTAAGATGTATCATTGTCATTTGTCACGCCCCCATGTTTCTGTCGTGTTATCCCGATTGCCAGCCATGCTGGGCATTGGGGCTACTGTGTTCTGCTTCCTCCTTCTCGTACTCGCTGCACACACACAGACAAGTCTTCTCCTCCCCCAAATGTTGAAACAAGAGTGTATTTTTTTCATTGTGTCAATATTAATTACTCATAATTTAGGGCTCGATATTATTTTCTCTATTAATTTCCACACAGTGGAATGAGTCTAATTTGAATGATAAGGTTCATTTGCATTTAAATTGATATCTTAAGCATTCCCTGTGAGGAACAAGTAGCATCCATGGTTCTAATTATAAGCATTGTTTCTGGGGCAGGTTTGTTTTCCTTTGGAAGGATTTGTAAATATGGTGCATGGAGGTTAAAATTGGTAATGAGAATACAGCTCATTTGCTAGCTGTAGGAGCTCAGTTGAATGAAGTCAGCGTGACAAATGGTGAACTTCACACTTCACTCTACACTAGCTGTGTGAGCTAAGGGAGTTCACTAACCTCTCTGATCTTTAGTTTTCTATCTTTGAGAGGCACATAGTACATACACAACAAATGCTGGGTATCATTACTGATGTGATTCGGAAGAAGCTGATGGAGACAAAAAGGACTAAACAGAGGGGATCAAAATATTAGAACCATGGCAGGGAGATGAGCTGGGAGAGAAAAGATGGGTCTTGTACTCTGTTGACAACAATCAGTCCTCCCTGAGGGCAGGCAGATATGGGAGTGAAGACCAGCCAAACAACAAATGAAAAGTCACAAACCAAACTATCGTGGAAGATAGCAGAACTGTGGTTGCTTGTGAGTGATTAGCAGAGTGGTTAATGATCCTGGGCTCTTTTTCACAGATAATGTATTTTTCATTTGTAAAGTGCCTGGTAAGACTCCCAACAAGGTACTGACAGTATCAAATGACTCAGTGTCTGTTTGGTCACCATGCTGGCACCCACACAGAGACTGGCTCCTTCCCACTGAGTCTTCTGGAACATTCTCTGCGAGTTGAGCAGGGGACATGTTTGTGTCTGTCTGTGGGGCCTGGAGGAGAAGAGAAGGGAGGGTGGTCCAAGATCAGTACCAGAAGGGCATCAATGCTTTCAGCGTTCTGGGGAGGTGTGTGTGTGTGTGTGTGTTTAAATCATCATTTTTAATTTATTTTCTTTTATTAGCGCGCGAGAGAGAAAGAGAGAATCTTAAGCAGCCTTCATTCTCAGCGTGGAGTGCGACAAGGGAGCTCAATCTCACAACCCTGGGATCATGACCTGAGCTGAAATCAAGAGTTGGATGCTCAGCCGCCTGAGCCACCCAGGCACCCCTGTTTTTTTGACAGATCAGCAAAGACTTAGTGTTCAAGTCAGTAATATGGGCAATCCTACTCCTTTGATTCTCAAGCAGGGCAGAAAATCATCTGTTTTATAGATGGAGAAACTGAGCACCTTCAAGATCAAACAATGCATTTTTACTCACAGTCACTCAATGGGAGTCCTTGGACTCAGCGCTCCCTGAATAGCTTAGATTTACACTAAACCTCTTATTTTAAAAATTGGCAACGTTTGAGCTATAAAACACAAGCTTCTATTTCCATAGCTTAATGAAAACATCTCCCACACACTGTAATACATCTTATTCTTCTTCTGCCTAGCAGAGCACGCGTCGTGGCGAGGTTGTGTGTGTGCGACATTAAAAGTACAGACCTCGCCATCGTCCTGGGGATGATGAGGAGGAACATTGCTCAGAGCCAAGCCCTGGCTTCCTGCACTTGGCTTCAGGTTTTAATTATCTGCTGATAATTAAGGGTTCTTTCTTTGTGACAAATAATTTCCCGTAGGTTGGGAGCCTGCAGGGTTACTGTGGTTGGGAAGCTAATCTTATTTCTATGTCAGAGATTCTCTCTGCCTTGGCCACGTAGGATGGAAAATTCAGCTTTGCCCAGGTTCCAGAGCGCTGTCCCAGAGCAGACTCAGAGATGAAGGCTTGTGGGATTTATTGAGAAGATCGATTGAAGATGTGGTCTCCCAGGGGAAAACCAGTGAAAGAGGGGAGAGAAGCAGGATAGAACGAGGGAGGAAGCCAAGTCAAGACGGGATTTTGGGCAAGTCCTGCGGGGAGCCCTGGAGGGTGAATTGCACCTCAATGTAGGGCAAGCCTCTACAATTGGAGGCAGAAATCGAGCAAAGTCAGGGTGGGGGCACACAAAAAGGGTACAAAGGGGTCAGAGCGGGCCAGACATAACCTGATCCAGAGGGTTCTCTTTGGTGGCAGAAGGTGGGTTGGGAGGACTTAGCAGGTGGAGATTGTGCTTAGAGGGGCCAAGAGGCTTGAAGTTCCCTCAGAGGGACCCACAGCTGGTTGTCTGCCTGGGCTAGGTTTTGCCTGAGCACGTGGAAACATCCAGATATGTGGTTCCGCACTGCGATGTGAACTGGCATATGGAGGGGAGCAGGTGCAGCTATGCCTCAGGGTTGGGGGGTGCTGGAGACTCTAGTGGGAGGACGAGCTCTGCCGTCCTCTGGCCAGTCACAATCCTCTTTGGCCTCAGTTTCCTCCTATGTAGTGAGTTAGGGACTAGACCAGAACACCTGTCAAATCCCTAGAGTTGTTACCCCAAAAGCCCATCTTCCCACATACCCAGGACAGACCATCTTTCCTCCATTTGCTTCAACCATGTTAACTTAGAGGCACTGAAAAGAGATTAAAAACTGTTAAGTGCCCTGGGCGTTTGGGTGGCTCAGTCGGTTGTGTCCAACTTCAGCTCACATCATGATCTCATGGTTCATGAGTTTGAGCCCTGCATTGGGCTCACTGCTCTCAGTGCAGAGGCGCTTGGGATCTTCTGTCCCCACTCCTCCCCCGCCCCATCCTGCTCATGCTTAAAAATAAATAAGCATTAAAAAAAAAAACAAAAACAAAAGTTGTGCTTTAGGGGTGCCTGGGTGGCTCAGTCAGTTAAGCATCCGACTCTCGATTTCGGCTCAGGTCATGATCACATGATCTCACTGCTGGTGAGGTCAAGCCCCGTGTCAGGCTCTGTGCTGACAGCTCAGAGTCTGGAGCCTGCTTCGGATTCTGTGTCTCCCTCTCTTTCTGCCCCTCCCCCCCGCTCACACTTTCTCTCTCTCTCTCTCAAAAATAACTAAACCACTCAAATAATAATAATGAGAAGAAAACTTAAGAAAAACCACTGGTAACTGCCCTGAAATCAACCTACAGCGCAGGCAGCTTTAAGGAAACATGTGCTGGAGAAATGGGATGTCTATTTCAATAAGGACTGAGAAGTCTTAGGGGATGAATTGTGGCCACATGGATCCACCTCAGAGTCTGCACATGTGCTGCAGGAAGGGGTCTGATTTGCTGGACTTCCAGGTAGAGCCATTTTGGGCTCATCCAGGTTGTTGCTGGCCTCAGAACTGGTTTACCTGGGTCCCCACTGAGCCTGCAGAGCTGGGGTGGCGGCGGGGGGGTGATGCCCTACCCTCAACCACCTGCGAGGTTTGTGCATTCCGTTCTCCTCCAGGTGGAGGGAAAACACTATTTTCAACGAAGATGACCTGTTTAGTTTTCTATCGCTGCTGTAACCAGTTACTACAAACGTAAACAACGAAAATACATTATAGTTTGCAATGGTTCTGTGGTCCGAAGTCTGGCCCCGTATCAGTAAGCTAAAATCCAGGTGTTAGCGGGGTGGTTTCTTTCGAGAAGCTTTAGGGAGGAATTCGTGCCTCGCTATTCAGGTGGTTGGCAGAATTCAGTTCCCAATGGGACCAGGGTCCCTGTTTCCTTGCTGACCGAGCTGAAGGCCACTCCTGGCTTCCATGCCACCCAAATGCCTTGGTTTGGGTCTCCCTTCCTCCATTTTCTGGTCCAGCAGTAATGGGTAAGTCCTTGCCCTTGTAAGTCTCCTCTGTCCTCTCGCCTCTCCAGCTTTCCTCTCTTACTTGTGAGAACACGTGATTACACTTGGTCCACCTGGAGACTCTCCCTATTTTAAGTTAACCTTAAACCCATCTGCAAAGTCCCTTTTGCCATGTAAACTATTCACAGGTTGCAGGGATTAAGGCATGGATATTTTGGAGGGCCATTATTCTGGTGACCCCATGGCCATTCTGTCATCACATCTCCTCCCTACCCTTGGTTCGGATTGAGACCTTTTCTTCAATCTTTGAGGTCAAATCTTTCTTTTGATGTCATTCATTCATTCATTCATTCATCAGTCATTGATCAGTCACCTGTTTGGTTGCACCTCATGGGCCAAGTAAGGGTTGAGGCTGTGGACAGTAGTAAGGTATGGACCTTGTCCTTGCTGAGGAGAACCACAGCAATGCAATGCCTGGCTAGTGACACCGTCAGTGCCCAAGATTCTCTTCACTAGGCCAGGGCACCCACGCGCCAGCTCTGGGAGTGTTGGCTGCTAAACAATCACCGCTGTCCCCGTTCTCTGGATAATTTGCCTTTGGACAAATGGGACTCGCCAAGCCCAGGGAGTTACACAGGCCCCAGGGACCACTGGAAGTTAGTGACTGACTAACACAGGAGTTCAAAATGCTGAGCCTCAGGGAGGGATGTACTTTGTGATGTGATTCATGCTGTAGAGTTTCCCAGGAGTCAGGCTGAGGCTAGACGTCTGTCCTGCCTTGCTTCCCATCATCCCCTTGTCCTGAGAACGGGCACCCCAGAAAATCACTTTCTCAGTTGCTTTCAGGGGATGCGGCCTAAGGTAGTAGTAATGATAATAACCAGTGTGCACACACACATTCTACTTTTATAACAACGAAGAAACACAAATGTCATGCTTTCCATAGGTCCATGCAGCTATGTCTCACTGGAATACATTTCTAAGTGGCCTTCAAGGCCAAAACGTAATTCAAGCAGGCAGTAGGGTAAGTGCTTTGCATTCCTTCAGTCTCTGGGACTTGGTTTGGCGTTGGCTTAAAAAGCAGAACAGAGGAAGGCTATTCATGAACTTTTGGCACACTTTGTAACAATGGGATAGGGAAAAATTAGAACAACACACTAATTGACTCTTCGAATTTCATTTTCAAAAGGGCCTTCGTAACTTCATTATGTGTCCTTAAGGCAGGAAGGGAGGAGGAGTTAAGAGCATGGCCTCTGAGGTCTCACCATCTCAGGTTTGTGGCCTTCTTCTGCTAAGGTCTAACTGTGTGACCTCAGGCAAGTTGCTTAAATTGCAACTTGCACTCCTTAACAGCGGTGTGTCTAATATGTCGGAAGCAGTTCTAAGGGCCTTGTGTACACACTCACTTGACTAATCACAACCATCTTTAAGGTGTGGCAAGTACAATACTTATTAATAAGTATTACTAACCCATTTTACAGATGAGACACAGAGAGATTAACTTGCCTAGGGTCACATAGCTAGCAACTACGTCGGGTGGGATCAGAACTCAGGGGGTTTCTGGTCCTAAAGCTCTTAACTCCCATACTAAATTTCCCTGCCCCTCCGTTGTAGCAGGATTACTGGTCCTAAAGCTCTTAACTCCCATACTAAATTTCCCTGCCCCTCCGTTGTAGCAGGATTATTATTTCTGACGGAGTTATTTTTGCGCTAAAAGCAACCATATTAACAAATGTAAAACCTGAACAACAGTCTATTTTTATTAACTCAGAGGAAAGGCAAGCCATTCAGTTCATGCTGAAATCTAATCAAGAAGTCTGTATTCCTTTTCTATTGCTGTATAGCAAATTCCTACAAACTTAAAAGAACACAAGTTTATTATCTCAGAGTTTCTGGTCATGGGTTAACGGGGTCCTTTGCTCGTGATCTCGCCTTGCTTAAAGCAAGGTGTTAGCGGGGGCTGCAATCTCATGTAAGGCTTGGGATCCCCTTCCAGGTTCACTGGTTGTTGATGGAATTCAGTTGCCTGTGGTTGTAAGACTGAGACCCTTAGCTTCTTAATAGTTTTTTTTTTTTTTTAATATTGATTTATTTTTGAGCGAGAGAGAGTGCATGCACACGAGTGGGGGAGTGACAGAGAGACAGGGGACAGATGATGAGAAGCAGGCTCTGTGCTGACAGCAGAGAGGGTGACACGGGGCTCCAACTCATGAACAGTGAGATCATGACCTGAGCTGAAGTCGGCCTCCTCACCAACTGAGCCACCCAGGCACCCCTGACATCTTTAGCTTCTTTTTAAATTTTTTTTTAATGTTTTTATTTTATTTTTGAGAGAGAGAGAGAGAGAGAGAGAGAGAGAGAGAAAGAGCATGGGGGAGGGGCAGAGAGAGGGAGACACAGAATCCAAAGCAGGCTCTAGGCTTTGAGCTATCAGCACAGAGCCTGATGCGGGGCTTGAGCTCACGGACTTTGAGATCGTGACCTGAGCCGAGGTTGGCCTCCTAACCGACTGAGCCACCCAAGCGCCCCCCTCTTTTAAAATTATTTTTATGTTTTTATTTTGTTTCTGAGAGAGATGCCTTTAGCTTCTAGCTCCATTCCCTGACATGTGCATCTGCACAACATGGCAGTTTGCTTCTTCAAAGCCAACAACTCAAAGCCTCTGTTGCTTAAGATCGCTCTTGCTTCTTCTTTTTCTGATCTATAGATCCTCTTTTTATGGGGCTCCCCTGATGATGTAAGACACCTAGGATAACTTCCACTGTGATTAACTCAAAGCCAGGCGATTCAAAACCTTAATTACACACAAACAATCCCTTTAACCCTGCCCTATGATGCAACCTAGTCACGGGAGTGATATTGCACCATATTCCTAGTCCTGTTCACACTCAAGGGGAGGAGATTATACAGGGCGTTTAAACGAGGGGGTGGGTATCTTGGGGGCATTTTAGAATTCTGCCTACTGCAAAGGCTTTGGCTTCAAGGAAAAATGATTGAGAGATTTTAAAGAGAAGAATGGGGTCTAGTTGAAATCAAAGTGTGGTCCTTATAGTTCTTGAATACAACTACACAAGCGTTCTTTACCTGAGGTCTGGGCATTGTTTCTTGGTCTTTGTTGCCACATCAGAAAACTGAGACTGGATGATGGGTCAGACCTTTAGTCTCCATCAGATGCACAGTGGCCCTGGCAATGACCACAGCTAGGCCAGGCTCTAGTGGACACACCTACTTGGGCTCCATGGCTTGACAGCCAGGTTTGGACAGGCACTAGAGATGGCCACCCATTCCTTCCTTCTGGATGGGGCATGTGGATTCAGGAAGCTGGGCAGACTCCCAGATATCCAGGACTGTGGCTTTAAGGAAATACAGTTGGGAAACAGGCACGCGAAGAAAGGAGAGGGTAATGATGACGTCACCTTAGTAGGGGCAGCATTTTTCATCATGGCTGCAGTAAGGAGATATTGGCACATTAATTATTTGTAAGGTCTGCTTTAAGCAAGGCTTGGTCACCTAAGCATTTTTGATTCCCTGAGGTAAAAAGCCAAAGTAGAAAACTTTAGTGAAATGTTTCACATCTTGGGAATTCAGTGAGCATATCTGATCATGAGAAGGAGAGTAAGAAAGTAACAAAAGCCGTAGAGAAAATATTTTTTACATTTACATAAATGACTTTCTTGTGGCTTGTCATGTAATGTAAATATTGGTATCCTTTTTCTGAATAGATACGGTTGGTGATTAGCAGAATAGAATCCTAATAGTCTCATTGGCACCCATCCATCCATCCATCCATCCGTCTATCCATCATCCATCCATCCATTTATCCATCCATTCACAATTCAGTTATTTATTTATAGAAGAATCTCTATTAATGATCTCCTTGGGGAACAAGGCCTCCAGTTGATTCTCTCATGAACAAAAAATTGAAAGACATCTTGGTTTTTAAGCCGTTTAAATTTAGTCAAAGAGATGAGACTGCGTCAAAGGCCGTTAGAGAATTTAAGGTAAGAAAATGACTTTTGTGGGTTGCTTTTAGTCTGGGCTTCTTGGTGGAAGCAACTCTCTAGATGAAAAACTAATTATAATCCAATCATCCTTTGTATAGAACAAGCTTCTAGACAAATTCATATGCTGTCTCAACCTAAGAGAACATTCTTTAAATGCATTTTAGTATCTTCCCTTCTCTAACTTTTGGGGCTACTTCCTTGTTCTTGCTGTTGTGTTCCCATAGTGGGAAGTATTTTTATTTTCAGGACCACACTGTACACATTACGATGTAATTATATACTTACAAGTGTACCTCCCCCATTGAACTCTGAAATCCCTTGGGGGCGGGGACCAGATTTTTCACATTTTATAGTCCAGGCCCCTAGTACAGCATCTTGCACATGGTAGAAACCCTACAGGTCTCTTAAATGTTGACCTGGTCCAATGGAACAATAACTAGTCAACTGAGCAACAAGGAAAAATCGATTATCCAGATTTTTCTCTTTGTTTTCCCTGTAGTTATACATCTAGGTCCAAACAAGTAGATTCATTTCAGTTAAACCAGATTTTATTTTCTTCCATTTTTATCTCAAAGTACATTCCTGTAAAAATGAACAGATTCCTCTACCACATGGGTTGAGTCAGACGATACTCATTTGATGGATGATCTGTCCAAATGATTAAGAAAAAGTTCTTATTCCCGGTAATCAGTCTGGTGTCCTGGTGATAAAGCACTTACTATGACCTGGCCAGCATTAGCAAGTACACAGAAAGAAGCCAACTCCTCCTTCCAATAAGACATAAAGGTTGTTTAAACTTCAATTTCAAATGCAATATTAATGTGGTTATTTAAATATTAATCGGTCTAAAAGCCCGGAGCCATGCATGCGCTTAATACTTCATAGCATCTGAGTCATTCGGGGCTGAGGACTGAGCCCATCTCCAGCAGGTGCCCTTTCATCATGGCGGCCACCTGCCACCTGGAGCCCTGGTGCGCATGCGGCTGCCAAGCTCAAAGGCCCTTCCTTTGGGCTCAGAGATGGCAGCCCTTCTCAGTGCTCCAGAGGCCCCTCTTCAGAGACAGTCACCTGTCAGGAACCCATCAAAAGAATGGAAAAGTGCAGGTCCTGAGGGGTGGGCTTTTTTCTTCTACAAGAACTTCTTTTGGCAAAATAACCCTAGAGCATCAATATATCACGTTCCCACTTTTGAACCAAACCAAAGGACATAATTTGTCCTCTCCCATATGGGAACTTAATTACATTTTTACCACCTGACGAGCTGTAGACATTACAGAAAAGAAATAGCTCTTGGCTACCTGCATGTGAATCATCCATACTGGGAGTCATATTCTCTTCAGGCCTTCAGCCACAGAGACTTCAGTTAATTCCGTGGCCCTCTATTTTCTTCACCAGGGACAAGCATTATGGGGAATGGAATGAGACATCCACCTATGAGGTGGTTGACAGCTGGGAGTAGGGAGTTCTGCATGCTAGAGTTTCCCTTCGTCGCTGATAGAGGGCCATCATATGATTGAGCTCCTGATTTCATTTGCAAAAGTAGGAATGGTGAATCAATATTCAGTGCAACTGAACAAATATCTATTAAATGTCTGCTAACCATCGTGCTAAATGTTAAGGGGGACACGAAATTAAAAAGTACACACTTTCCTACGAAGAACTTGTGATCTAGTTGTAAGGTTGTCATACATTACAGGGGAACAGCTTTGCTGAATGAGTGAATGAGTGAGGTGCCAAAATGAATGATGAGATTAATCATCAGAATCTGGGAAAGCTTTCAAAGAAATACACGTTACAAGGCCTATCCCTAAAGATTTTGATTCAGTAGGTCTGGGGTAGGGGCAGAAACCTATATTCTCCTTACCAAGGAAGGGGTCTAGAATGGGTAACTGTAACAGCCGCTGCATAAAAACAACCATAATATGTCAGTAGTGGATGACAAGAAATATTTATATCTCTTACGGGTCTGCAGGTTGGCTGGGAGTTTGATGATCTAGGCTGAGCTCAGCTGGGTGGCTCTGCTTTCTTGCTTCTGGGGTCAGCTGGTTTTCACCTGCTATTGGTGGGGCTCCAAATGGTGGCTCTGTTTCTTATTGCCGTTCTACAGATTGATGAGAGTGGCTTAGCTTCAGGCTCTGCCAGCTCCTCACCACCCCCCCACCCCGCGCCGGGTCCAGTGGGCTAGCCTGGGCATGCTCTTCTACTGGTGATGGTAGAGGCATAGGAGGGCGCATGGGAACCCGCAAGGCCTCTTAAGGCCTCGTCTCTGAACTGGCACAGCACCTCTGCATTATTAAATTGCTTTAAACAAGTCATAAGGGCCAGCCTGAATGAAGTCAAGGGGTGGGAAATTTACTTCACCCCTCTAGAGGAAGTTTCTGCAAAGCCCCACAGCAGAAGCCACAGGTCTAGGGAAAGATGGGTAGTTGGTGAATGTGTTCTTCTACAGTCCATGGAGAAACTCCAGCAAGAGCACGTGAATCTGCATCGATTTTCAGCACAGGGTCCAGGGGCTGCTCGGAGGGTGACCCACAGTTTCCCAGCGGAAAGATGAAGGCTCTCGGGAAAGACGCAGCCCATCACCCCTGCCAGCAGGGTAGATGCCTGCGGCCTGCCCCGTGGTCACGTAAACATCTGGAGATGTCATTCCCTGGCCTGGAGAAATCCCCATTTGGAAAAATTGCTGTCTTACCATCCCTACACTCACCTTGGAAATTAGCCCTCCCCTCTGAATATCCATGAATATCCTTTTAGTTCAAAGATCTGTGACAGAGAAGCGGCGTGTGGATCCGAAATTCTCCTTCCCAGGGCCATCCTTCATTATATCCCTGGCTGTGAGCCAAGGGTTTTCTTTCTCCCTGTGTCACCTGTTTGCCTGGATGTTCTTTTTCAAATAAATCTCTTATTTTTTTTCAAATAAAATACACTTTACCTTTCAGAGAAATCTCATAGAGTCTCTTTGGTAACTTCCACTCTTTTGGCTTCAGCTTTACAAGCTCATGACCTTACCCTTAAGTCTGGACGAGGCGCCCTTTTTCTCTTTTGAGAACTCTGAGCTGACTGTGGAGTGCACCGAACGATGGCACTGGTTTTTTAAGGCATTCCCCTGCTTCTCCTCCAGCAGGACAAGCTGCCGTTGTGTGAAGTTGTAATCTCAACTCTTTTGCGAAGGAGATAAACATTTGTGTATCTGCCCCCACCCCCCCACATTATCTCAATGATACCACACAACAAACCTGATGTTCATTTTTCCTATTTCACAAATGAAGAAATTAAAGCTCAAGGGGGTTTACAGGGTTAGTCTAAGGCTGCAAAGCTATGAATTAAGGAGCCAGTTGTCACACTCAGGTTTGACTCAGTTTCCCACTGTTGTCATACTATAATCCCACCCTTGCTGGCTGATTTTCAGCTTCCGGCACCTGCCACTCTGTGTCTGAAGACTCCCTATCCACTGACTCTATTCTGCGTGTATGGTGGGGAGGCCAGGAGAGCCAGGGAGTTAGCCCCCGATCTCCCCACCCTATACCTGCTTCTGGGGCACAGCCCTCAATCACTGATTGACAAGAGTTGGGTGATAACTCTGAGAAGGCTCTGTCTACACTGCTTCCCAGAGTGCTACAGTCAGATCAAGCTCCCATTAGCCCTCAGTAGTAATTGGCTGCCTAACAAACCCTTTCTTGGCCACTCTCCTTTCTGATATCACTTCCCTTCTTCCCGGCTAGTGCTTCCTGGGATTTTTTCCCAAATAAACGACTTGCCTTTAAATCTCTGTCTCAGGTATGCCTCTGAGAAAACACCAAACCACAGCGAGAAGACTCTTCTTGGATTATACAGAACCACTAGCCATTTCTTCGCCCCTGTACCTCAGCAGAGCAGGCCTTGGAGCAAAGCAGGAGATGCTCAGTTCTGTACCCCCCGCCCCTCTTCTGAAAGCTGCCACCTCTGTCACCCTTCACATGTTCTTGAAGGAGTCTCCCTGTTTTCTGTACATCTGGAAGGACCCCTAGGCTTGGACCAGTACTGTGAGCACAGATCTATGGTGGTCACCACCTGGGGGCTGCAGCGTAAAGTGATGAACAGCCCTACCTGCCTGCCTGCCCCTCACCTGTTAGATGCATCCCACACCTGTGTCCTCACTGACTCGGACTCCTCTGGAGAACAACCCTGTCTGGTTTCCCTCTTCCCCTGGGGGCTTGCATATAGCAGGCTCAACACACAGGGATTCAACTGAGTTCGAGCATACATCCAGACTGCACAGAGAGAACAGGAACTCTGATTTTGACTCGGTCTAAAATTGTTTCTTGGCCAATACCCATTCCATGTTATTACTGTAGGGATGGAGAAAGGAGGATTTTAATCATTTGGAATAGTGAGCATTGACCAGGGGGACTGGATCCCTCGGATTAAATTCAATCACAGAACCATAGAGTAATAATAAAAGAAGTGTCTCTTATTATCCTTTGCCCCTAACAATCAACAGATTCACTGTAGATTTGTTGAATTAAATTAGCACTAATGACTTACATTTATATACTGATTTTCAGTTTTCAAACGATTTCAATTCTCAGTTTAAATAGAGAGAACACTGGAGTACCAGCATCCTCAAATTTGTCTCTTTAATATACAGAATAAAGAAGATTTGAAAATAATTCTGCTTTGGGAAACATTTTGCCTGATTTGGTTATCAAGCAATTTTTGTCATAGCCGTCTAAGAACCTCTGATAGAGCTTTCCCTTCTCATTGCAAATAATCAGTAGCAAGAGGGAATTTTCTCCACACAATACATTTCTGTTTATTGTAAACCCTTAATACATTTAAGGGTCATTAACCCATGTGAATGTTGCCAGAACCAGGCCCATATGACCTTTGGCCTCTCACCCATGTCCCTGCTGAGCTCTGTCCAGCTGCCTGCACCACGTCTCTTTGTCAAGGGCTTTCTCTGAGACCCTGGAAGGTAGGAGGTGCTGGAATGTTCACATCCACATCCCTAGGACCAGCCTTCAACCAATGACTGATGGGAGTTGATGTACAAAAACCCAGCCCTGGCCCGCATATTCTACTCCATCTCCTGGATTCCCCAGTGAGCTTGAGTTGGAGCCTCTCCCCATGGTGACTTTGATAACACACCATCTATGGCCTGCCTTCCCTTCCATATCTCATTCCCCCCTCTCTCCTTGCTTCCTAGAATCACCTCCCAAATAAACTACTTGCACTCTGACTCTTGTCTCAGGGTCTGCTTCTGGAGAAACCCAAACACAGACCTTCCCAAAGCACATTTCACTAGAAGCGCTGGGCAAACTCATCACATCCGAGCCATTAAGTCACCTAACAAAGTGTGACGCTGCCTGTTAATCCTTTACTCAAACAATTTTTGAGTTTATCACCGTCCACTGATTTCATTGCTCTCCCGGGCAGCTCTCCTCCACTTGCCATTCTCATTCTCTTAATTATAGTGTAAAATTTTTAATTAAAAATAAAGAAGATAAATTTGGTTGGTTAGTAGCTTCAAAGTTGTCACTCCCAACTCTACACGGGGCGAGAGAGATGCTGACTGGAGCAAGCCAGTTCAAGTTCAAGTTCTCCACTGAGAAATTTAGAAGGAGATCTCTGGATGCTGTTTTTTCACCTGTACCAATGACGTGGAAACACTTCACAGCCAGGCATAATTATATATGATTTTTTGGTAAGATTCCAAGTGTTTGACAAATGTTGAAGACTCGGACCTTCCTCTGGATGGAAGCTGTCAAAACGTGCAGTTTTGGACAGAACTCATGTGTTCTGTTCTATTCTTAGGTGATGTCTAGTTTAAGTTTACAGGAGATAGTGTCATCTCCTCGACAACATCCCCACCAAATGGCCATCAACCCTCCCCTTGACCATTTTCAGATATGGAGAACTCATTATTTCCCAGGAGACCTAACTCCTTTGATTAGTAACCTCAGCGACTGGACCGTTCTTCCTCTGACTGAACTATACTCTTTGTCCTGCACTTGTGGGCGGGGATTTTCTTGGGAGAAAGTACTGAATAAGTTGAATGTCTCATTCCTCATGGAGAATTTGAAATATGTAAACATGTATCTAATGTGGTTCTTACCGTTTTCCCCCCAGTTTTTTCAGCTGTCCTGAGTATGTCATGGTTGGGAGTCCCTCAAGCATCCTGGTCACTATCTGTCATTCTCCCTCCCTGAGACGGCCATAGGAAGCAAACTCGTCCAATAATTGAGGATTGGGATGTTTAAACTATTTTTTTTTTTTAGTTTATTTATTTTGAGAGAGAGAAAGAGAGAGAGAGAGAGGAGAGAGAGAGAGAGAGAGAGGAGACAGAAAGAGAGAGAGAGTAGGGAAGGGGCAGAAAGAGGAGGGGAGAAAGAATCCCAAGCAGGCTCTGTGTTGTTCGCACAAAGCCCGATGCAGGGCTCAATCTCACGAGCCATGAGATCACGACCTGAGCTGAAATCAAGCGTTGGATGCTTAATGGACTGAGCCACCCAGGGACCCCAAGGACTAGGATGTTTAAATAAATCACAGCATAAGACAATACTATGTAGCCCTCATAATCATGTTTTGAAGACTATTTACTACTATAAAACTATTTACAACTTGTCAAGTGGAAGGGGGGTGCTGTACATGCAACAGAGCCCGATTTCATTAAAAAATACACACAGAGAAGTGAAAGCCCAAGACATGCTAAAATATTAAGAATGGTGCCATGGCTGCTTTTGAGTCTGTATCGTGATTTGTCCAAGTTTTCTACAGAGAACATGTATGTATTTTTTAATCGGAATTTTTTTTTTTGAAAGAAAGAAAACAAAATAAAAAAGAACACAATGCTCATAGAAGCCATGGAGTTGTTCAGGTATATATTCTGATATTGCAGAATAGAGGGGAGCTTGGCACCTCCCTCCATGGATGTTTCATTTTCCAATTTCAGATCCGGGTTTCTGGCAGATGAACCCCGCTGTTGATTAGCATTGTACCTGCCATTCATCAGAGCCCCCGGGGGTTGTTTTCCCATGTAAATTACTCTCTCTTTGGACTCTGGCAACTGGCATTGGGGGCAGCCTGTCCCAGAAGCACAAGGGCGGGGTGGGGGGTGGGGGAGAAGGGAGGGGTGCCTAGGTCACTCTCCATGTGAGTAACCTCAGGATGTTTCCATAGTGTAGTGATTCCCTTGCGCAGTGTCCATTCATCGGACACAGAAGTGACCTGCAGAGGTCCTGGACTGGCTGGAGGGAGGCCAGGCACTGACAGCCGCCAGCCTGTCTGACAGCCACTCCACCCTGAGGTCCTACGAGCTGTAAGATGCAGTAACATTGGTTTGTGGAAATGAATAAAACCCTATTTGGCAGCTCTGCAGGGTGCTGGGTCCTGGAGATGGGGGGAAACTTAACAGCCTGTGAAAAGAATATAAATGCCTCTGTGTGCAGAGAGTGGCCCTCTGAGGAGGAACCGGCCGCCCCTGCACACTATCATCCCTGCCATCTCTTCCTAAGGAAAGGCCTCTGGGTGTCAGAGCCTTGGAGAACACGCAACACACGCCTTTCCCACTCTCTCCTTCTGAGAACTCTTTAGGGCCCTGCAGTTATTGGGGAGGCAGAGGAAGGGAGGTCATTGGAGGAGGCAGATGAGGCCGTGCATGGAGGCAGAGGAGGGGTGCCTGGGTGGCTTAGTTGGTTGAGCGTCTGACTTCAGCTCAGGTCATGATCTCACGGTTCATGAGTTCGAGCCCCACGTCGGGCTCTGTGCTAAGAGCTTGGAGCCTGGAGCCTGCTTTGGATTCTGTGTGTGTGTGTGTGTGTGTGTCTCTCTCTCTGCCCCTCCCCTGCTTATGTGCACATGTTCTCTTTCTCTCTCAAAAATAAATGAACATTAAAAAAAATTTTTTTTTTAATTTAAAAAATTTAAGGAGGCAGAGGAACAGCCAAGGAGTCAGCTCCATGGTACTTGCAGTGGGGGAAGGTCACAGAGAGGAGGCGGGAACTGTTTCCTCAGACACAGCAGATGGGTGCTGAGACAGAATCTGCAGCTCCCAGGCCGTTTCTTAGTGTCTTCTCAGCAGAGGTGGATTCTCCTCTTTGGGAATAAAACTTCGATTTAATTTCTGTCCTTTCTTTCTGGGGGCATATTGGCTGGACTGTACCAATGGTTCATTTAACTTTTCTTTAAATTCTTTTCTTTTTAAAAAAAATTTAAAAACATTATTTATTTTGAGAGAGAGAGAGAGAGAGAGAGAGCAAGCAAGGGAGGGGCAGGGAGAGAGGGACAGAGAATCCCAAGCAGGCTCTGTGCTGTTAGCACACAGCCCGATGTGGGGCTCAAACTCACAAACTGTGAGATCATGACCTAAGCCGAAATCAAGAGGTGGACGTTTAACTGACTGAGCCACCCAGGTGCCCCCAACCCTTTAAAAAAATTATTATTCCAAAAGATAGCCCAAAGTATACTCCTCTAGATTTGTAAGACCCATGAAGCAAATAGAAGCTCAGCACATCGGTGCTTCCTTTCCTGATGCTTAATGCACTAAACAGATGATAAACTTTGTTCTCTCTTTGCAGTGTGGACACACATACCTTCTAGGATGAATAACCCAGAACGTTGATCTCCCAACGCTTCTGCTTGTTAACAATCTTTACCTAAGTCTACATTCTTCCAACTGTGAGTCTCTTAAGCTAACTAAAGTAACATTGAAAAAAACCCCTTAGATCTGGAGGTTATAGGAAAAGTACAGCTTAGTAATAGTTTGGATAATTTCAAGCAGACACAGCAGTGCTTGACTAGGATGCTCCCTGGGGTTAACATAAAGCAATCTCTTCATGTTGAAAGGGTTTGCAGGTTTCATCAGGAAAGCAGTGTTTGATTTGCTATGTAAGAAGTTAGAGCACGTGGGTCTAGCTCAACAGTGTTTATTACGATTTTCTGTTAATATGTCTTACTCGTCAAGAGATACCAAATGGTGCGCTCAGCGTTGCAGGGGAAAGCCGGGGTGGGGTGCTCCTAAGCACAAAAACAATAAAAAAAGATGACGTCCTTGCTTTCATAAAGCTACGGTTGCGATGTGAGGTGCCCCTCTTTTTGGCTTTTTGCGATTGGTTTTATCCAGCGAGAACCCAAACGGCTCATTTCCACCCTTCAATTCAATATCCTCATCGAGAGTTGATGGGAAACCTTGCCGAGGCTCTCTCTTCTTCGTCTCTCCCTTGTCTCTTGGCTCTGTTCTTTCAGACCCCAAGTTTCCTCATCGTCTTCTCACAAAGCCACTACCGTTACCTGCTGCCAGGCTCCACGCTTTGTCCCTTTGCTTCGGGCCTGAGCTGAGGCTCCAAGAGGGGCCGGGCTAGCGTGCAGGTGTGCGCATGCGTGCATGTGTTTCTGTGTGTGTGTGCCCCCCGCCCGTGCAGATCGGCTGGTACTTACATAGTTCGAGGCCAGGTCCGGGTGCAGGTAGTCAATCCCTGTGAAAAGAGCACCACAAGATGAAAGGTTAATACCTGCCACTGTGTCCTCCGGAAAGTTGCTCAAGAAAGTGCCCTCCTGGTGGGGCTGGTGCCAGGACAGTTGGACGGGGTGAGCCCCTGTGCCTTAGTCCCAGGCTTGCGTTTCTGTTCCCGAGTGAGGGTGGGGCGTACCCACCAGATGCGTCAGAGGGGCGAAGCCAGTTAAAGCTGGGGCCCTGGGATAAGACTTCTGACATAAATGTCAGTACTAAGGGGCTTAGTGGCTGCAAGATGGATGGTTCGTCAGAGCAGCGATCTAAGATTTGTGAAAATCCTGACATTTCCAAAGCACCAGCAGACATTTCTTTTGAAATGAAAGTGGCCCTGGGGAGGAAAAACGATTATTATTTAACAGGGTACAGACAGCCATGGATTAGGGGAGTGTCCTCTGGCACGGAGATAATAAGAGGAACACAGGCTGCGTGGGAAAAGGCGATTAGGCAGAGAGCAAATGTCTTCGGATGAAGTGTCCTGGGTGGGAGCTGATGCTTGTCTCTGAGGAACGTGGCTTTCCAGGAAGCCCGAGACTTCAGCCTCCCTGCACCAGCCCCGTGCTTTCTCCTGGACGTGGCCTGTCTTGTTGCCCAAGATTGGTTATAAGGGTAGAATTACCAGCACCGGCGCATTCCATCACAGGTGAACCTCTGCAAGCACGTGGAAATTCAAGGCCACACTGGAACTCTCGTCCAGGTCTGCAGAGCCGTAGAACCTTTGCAGCAGTTACACCTGAACATCCAGCCCTTTGCAAAACCGGCCAGGTTCCTGCACCACCTGACATAATGGTCACGAGTGTAGGTTTTGGAGTCAAAGACCCGAGTTTGGATCTCAGCAGTGCCGCCAGCTGGCCTGGTGACTTCAGGCCAAGTGCTTGGCCTCTCTGAGCTTGTTTTCTTCTCCACCAAGTGGGGGTGTGATCAGTGGCATTAGCTCCATTGACATTCAGTAGCTCTGTTGGGTTTGCCATATTTAAAAGCTAGAGGTATCACTCAGTGCCTCCGATAGGTAGCATCTTCCCTGTGAGCACACTGAGGCCTGGCTGCTGTTACAGCTTTGCCCCACGTAAAAAAGAACCAGTATCAGGATGTTTATCTCAAAAAAAGAAATCTTCCTTTGTTTTCTTCTGGTTGCACAAGAAATTTCTGGACTGGGAGTCACCATTCTACAGAACATATGTTACATTTTGCTGCTGATATTTTGACATGTGAAGGGTTCAAAATGGCTGCCTCCTATAGTCTAAGAGAGTATAGCCTATCACTTACCACCCACCAACCCACCATCCTCCTCCTCCTCCCCCCCCCCCCCAACGATTGTGCAAGGACAGGGGTTAGAAGATTCAAAGACTAGGGGCGCCTGGGTGTCCCAGTTGGGTAAGCGTCCTACTTCACCTCAGGTCATCACCTCACGGTTGGGGAGTTTGAGTCCCACATCGGGTTCTGCACTGTCTGTGCAGAGCCTCCCTGGGATTCTGTCTCTCCCTTTCTCTCTGCCCCTCCCTGACTTGCGTGCAATCTCTCTCTCTCTCAAAATAAATAAATAAACTTTTTTTTTTTTTAAAAGAAGATCCAGAGACTCATATTTTAAAGGTTGCAAGCCCTGTCCTGGACCCTTATTCAGAAATTGTCCCTTTCAGCTGTGGGATGGGTTGGGGATGAGCACAAGCTATGGAGACCAGCAGATCCAGTTATCTTCTAGGCTCAGACACTATAATAATTGTGAGGCTTCAGCCAGGCGGCATCATCTCCTGGAGCTTCCGTTTCCTCATCTTTGAAACAGGAATATTATGTACCTTGCAAAGCAGCGTTCAAGATGAGGGCCGATTCGTTGAAAGTGTTTAGCATGTAGTAAACACCCGATAAGTTATATTTACGGTCATCACCCTTAATAGCATCACCTACCACATCATTAGAGTCCTGTGGATAATTCAGAAGAGCAGAAATAGTTTTAAAAATCTCCTTGGTCTTAGAATATTGTGTTGAAATCAAATTGTTGTACATATTTGTTGCAGTTGGTTATGGTTTGTGAACTCAATGTCAGGCAAAATATTTTGTAACATATAGATAAGTTAAACATAGACATGCACACAGAGAATATATTTCTTTTCTAGCAGGGAGTCGATTTTTTTGGCATAATTATACTTCTTAAGCTTATTTCGTTAGTGATCTCTACACCTCACGTGGGGCTGGAACTCCAGACCCTGAGATCAAGAGTTGCATGCTCTGCTGATTACGCCAGTCCGGGACCCCAGCATAACTGTCCTTCTATTCATGCTCATACTGTGTAAGAAGATCCTGGTGTATGTGTAGCCACACCTACACCTCGGGAAGGCCAGCTACAAGCCTCCCTCCCAGACACTCTGAGGCAGAAGCATCCAGTACGCACAATCCCAGATGATACACCTCCCCAACAAATCAAGCTGACTTTAGACAACTGGGTATTTCCCCCGAGGGAGTGCACCGTTCTTGGAAGAACTCCAATACGAGGTCGAGGTGCAGAATGGATGGAGCGAGCTCCTATTCCATGCAGGGAGTCAGTTTTTATTTTTATTAAAAAAAATTTTTTTTAAGGGGCCCCTGGGTGGCTCAGTTGGTTAGGTGTCCGACTTCGGCTCAGGTCATGATCTCATGGTTTGTGAGTTTGAGCCCCGCGTCTGGCTCTGTGCTGACAACTCAGAGTCTGGACCCTGCTTCTGTGTCTCCCTCGCTCTCTGCCCCCCCCCCCCCGCCCCGCTCATACTCTGCCTCTCTCTCGAGAATAAATAAACATTAAAAAATTTTTTTTAGTGTTTATTTATTCTCGAGAGAGACAGACAGACAGAGAGAGCCAGCAGGGTAGGGGTAGAGAGGGAGGGAGAGAGAATCCCAATCAGGCTCCAAACAGTTCGAAGCCCGATGCAGGGCTCGAATCCACAAACCGTGAGATCATGACCTGAGCCGAAGCCAAGAGTCGGACACTTAACTGACTGAGCCACCCAGGGAGTCAGTTTTTAAAACACGATTCCATGTTCTGATAGTGCAAGTCGTCTGGATCAGAAATTTTCTGAGAAATAGTAGTCTATTCTCTGTGAAAGGAAAATATCAAGGCAGAGAGATAAGAGAGCTGAAGGAAATTAAAATTAAAATAAGATAAAATTTGCCTAATTAAAATGAAGGATCTTGAATTAGGTTGAGGGGAAGACTAAGTGTTACGTTAGAATAGATACAGTCTTTGGTCTAAGAAAGAAGAGATTATTGATAGAACCATGAGGGATGACAGACATGATTCAAAAAAGAAACAACGAACTAAATGAAGTATGAAAATAATGGTCTGGTAATTAAAGAGTATTTTAATATTTTTGTATATTTGATTATCTTTTCAGGTGGAATGTACTGAATACATTTTCTCAGTCAACTCTTATTTATGTTTTATTTCTTGTATTATTAATGTATTCATTTTTATTCTTCACTCATTGGTTTATTTCCAGCAGTGAATGCCAGGCACTATGTAGGTCCTGGAAAATCATAGACTGTGTAAGACACAGAATCTGAACTGTTCAACTATGTATGGCTCCCAGTCTACAGGGGGGACCAGCTCATTGCCAGCCAATCACAACGCGCTGTGGTATGCAAATGACAATTACTTGGTTATATTTTACATTAGTATCCTGTCATCAGTGTCAGCGTTTTGAGAAAGTCTAATCCACAATAGTCCAAATTCTCAGGAAGCTCTGATGGTTCTGGAGACCTTGGGGAATTACCAAGGAGCTCCATGTACATATTCCTAGTTACAATTCCTAGTTAGTAGTTTGGCTGAGATGTATAACAATACCACACACCTCCTTTGGAGGTAGGTGTGTTTTCTCCTCTTTCATCTGAGTGGGCTACAACTGCTTCTACCAATAAGATGTTGCATGACTTTCAAGGCGAGGTCAGAAAAGGCCAGACATCTTCCACCAGTTCCCTTTAGACACTGGTCCACTTGGGGGAAGCCAGCTGCCACGGAAGAAGCCCATATGTTGGCCCGTGGTATGAAAGGCTCAGCTGAGCTACAGGAGCCAATGTCAACGGCCAGCTATGGGAATGAGCCATGGACGTCCACCCTAGCTGAGCCTTTGGATGACTGCAGCCCAGCCAACATCTGCCCACAACTGTCTGATAAACCTCGAATGATAAGTGCCCAGACTGGCTCTCCCTGAGTTCCTGTGCCACAAAATCATGAGCAAAATAAAGAGTTAATCTAAGCTGCTAAAGGTTGGTGTCATTCGTTACACAGGAATAATGACTGGAACAGATACCCCAATGGCCCTTCTGAGAACCATGAAACCCAAGTTAGGGGAGAAAGCACTGCTTTCCTATGTGATGCAGACTTCTAACTCTCTTGGGAAAGTGTGGCTGACTGCCTGGTCCTTAAGCTTGGACCTCCACTTAAAAGGAGGAGATCCCACTCACAAAGACCCACCAGGGGGCAGAGCCAAGGGGTGGGCTTCAAGCACTGAAGATGGTGGTTCAGATCAGTTTGGGTAATTTTTTGTCTCCCTAAACCTTAGTTTCTTCATCTGCAAAATGTGGGTAATAGTACGAATCTTACAGGATAATTGTGACTGTGTTTCTAAATTGTCAGGCAGTGCCTAGTACACAGTGAGCACTCAAGAAATGTTAGTTTCCATTGTTATTTCAGCTTGAAGTTCTCTCTGACCCTGCCTCCCTGGCCTTCAGTCTTACTTCCTTGGCTCCATCTGATGTTGACTAACGGCCTTGACTCCTGCCTTCGCTGACCATCTTTGACCCTGAAAGCCTGCACCTGTCCTGAACTGTGCCGGTGATGGCTGGTGGCTCCTATCCATCTCTGTGTCTTGTTATGGCCACATCCTGTTTTCCAGCTCAAGTTTCCAATGTGAAACAACTCTATTTGCAACAAAGGGGCTGAGTTGTTATCATTAAGTGGGGTCCTCGCTGACATCTACATACATGCCCGGAACATCAGAGCAAACCTTTAAGAAATGCTTTCTGCCCCTTTGAGCCGCAGCTAACCGTGGAGGTACTCTCCTATTGATGTGTAGTGTATGGAAATGACATTAAGTTGCATCGAAATGAAAGTAGGAGATACGTGTTTTAAACATTTATTTTGAGAGAGAGTGAGAGAACACAAACGGGAGGGGCAGAGACAGAGGGAGAGGAAGAATCCCAAGCAGGCTCTGTGCTATCAGTGCCGAGCCTGACGTGGGGCTGGATCCCATGCCTGTGAGATCACGACCTGAGCTGAAATCAAGAGTCGATGCTTAACTGACTGAGCCACCCAGGCGCCCGAAAGCGGATATTTATTGAGCATGTATTGAGTCATTGGATTTGGCAGAGAGGATGTTGGCCTAGTTCGGAGTTGTGCAACCAGGAGTGTAAATGGCTTTTAAAACTGGGCTGTCTATAGATTGACTCTTCCACATGCAGATAATCAAATTATTTCCCATGGAGACCAAAATAAAGAGCCAATGATTATAAAATATGATGTTTATTTTGCTCTTAGGTATGAAGGTCAGTATCTTTGTCTGTCTTTACCTTGGTTGGGAATGATATCTTGTTAAGCAAATATCTGGGAAATGATACCATACCATCCACTGATGCTCCCAGCCTCACCATAGTGCTTCCCATTCTAGGTGTTAGGGCAGAGGTGCCCAATGACACAGTGACAGCTGCCAAGCATCGTCCTTGTTGCGTAGGAGGCCACTCATGTCTCAAATGTGTTTGTCTTACTATTCCAAAGCGGATTTGGAGAACAGCTTGGTAGTCTTTCTCTTCTTCAGTTGCCATACTGAATAAGCATGCACTGAATTAAAGACGGTCACAAATCTTTCATTTCTTTCCACAGCCAGGGTGTGGAACCTATTGCCCCTCCTCTGGGATCTAGCCCTGAGACCACTCATCCAACAGAAGTGGCAGAGTAATGCTTGCTCATTCCATGTCCAGCCTACAGGTGGCCTGGAAGCTTCCACTTCTCATTTCTTAGAATGAACATTGGGTCCCTAAGCCATCTGTAAGAAATCCAACCACCTTGCTGGGGAGACCGTGTTGAGAGGAGAGGTCCTGGCACTACGTGGAGCGGAAGGGAGGCCGAGCCATTTGAGCATCCCGGTCAGGCCTCCAGTTGACACTGGCCCCAGTTGCATTCTGACCCCAGCTGCGTAAAAGACCCCAGGGAGACCAATAACAGAACTTTCCAGCTGAGCCAGGTCAACCCACAGAACTGTGAGAGAGAACAGCGGGGTGGTTGTGTTAAGCCACTCAATTTTGGGGTGGTTTGTTCTGTAGCAGTAGATGACCAAAAAAGCGGAGAAGATAGGAGTTTAAATGGGGGGGGGGCAGAGAGTTCAGTTCTGGGGGGATTCCCAAAGGCTACTAAAGCAGAAGAAATAATATCAAACAGTAAACTCTGCTGAGACTTTCTTTCTAAATTTTTTTTTTAATGTTTATTTTTGAGAGACAGAGAGAGAGACAGAGCGTGAGCGAGAGAGGGGCAGACAGAGAGGGAGACACAGAATCCGAAGCAGGCTCTGGGCTGTCAGCATGGAGCCCGATGCGGGGCTTGAACTCATGAACCGCGAGATCGTGACCTGAGCTGAAGTTGGATGCTCAACCAACTGAGCCACCCAGGTGGCCCAAGACTTTCTTTCCTAAAGGGTTTGGCTTCTCAAGCCAGGAAAGATGGATCAGAGTCAGGGCTCATCTTCCCCCTTTCTTCCGGTAAAGAAAGAATTCTGACATGGGCAGCACAGGCTGTTGGAATTTTTGTAGGAGCAATGTGCCTGTCTGTGGCTACCGCAGTGCCACTTTTAGGGTGCCCCTCGAGTCCCCCAGATGCTGTGTGATTACAATATATCCTAGGCAGACTTCCCCCAAACGTAGGTGCATCTTTCTCCCGGGTGAGCTGGCTTAGCCATTTTTGGTTTCCAAAGCATTAGGAAGGAAGAAACAGTCATAAGCTCCCAACATCCAAGTTCACACCCGTACTTTCTCCTGCAGAGCTCCTTTCTTCTTGTGAAAGCCCTCGGCCACCGGAGAAAGCTTTTACATCCACTTCAAAACCTCTCACACATCAGAAAACACGAGGCATTGTTTTTCTGTGGATATTTAATGAGACTGTGAGAAGACAGCACCAATTCTAAGCATGCCGGCTCCCTGTGTCACCATTAATTTGGCTTCAAAGGCTTGCTTTGGAGAGCATAGTGTTCTTTGAGGCGCTTCAGAAGGGAAAGGCTCCATTGTTTCATCTCTGTATAGGCTTTCTGTGTAATTGCGTCAATAGAGCACAGCCGCACAGGGGACCTTTTCCTGGAGGATCCAGGCGGCTGATGAAGGACAAGAGTATCTCCCCAGTGACATGACCGCAGGGCAGAGATTCTCCAGGACCTTGGCAGAGCCAAGGACGCGTATAGTTACAAAAACACCAATTCATCAAACGCATTGGTTTTTGTATCACAAACTATAGGAAATAGTTTGTCTGGCAGGCATAGGGGGTAAAATAACATCTTATAGGGGGCATATGTCATAAAATGTTTTCAAGGTCTGCTTTACCAGGGTTCATTCTGAAAGTAGCAATAAAGTCGAAATTTCTCCAGACTCCAATCCTGTTACCAAAAAGCTATTTTGTGGATGTAAAACCACACTGTGTAATAGAACTTTCTGTGATGATAGTAAAGTTGAATTGAATTTCAGCAGCCGCTAGCTCGCCCCTTGTGGTCATTGAGGACTTGAAATGAGGCTAAGGTGATTGAGGAATTGAATTTTTAATTTGATTTGGCTTTAATTAATTTAAACTTCAGTGTAAATTGCCACATATGGTCAGTGGCTATTGCACTAGACTGTGGATCTGGAGAAATAGATGATAAACACAAGTGGGTTTAGAAGATATTGGAGGTAAGGTATAAACAGTGGCTCAATAAGAAATTACAGGTCAGTGATGGTCAGTTTTCCTTCATTCATTTTTTTCTTTATTAATCCAATAAATATTTGTTAAAGGCATCCTGAAGTTTGAGGACCACTGATCTGGAGAAAGGGAAGGATTTTGCCACAATATCCTTGGTTGTGGTTGAGTTTAGCAGCATCTCCAAAACAGTCAATCTTTCTTAAAAAAATTTGTTTTAACATTTATTTATTTTTGAGAGAGATAGAGAAAGCAAGCAGGGGAAGGGCAGAGAAAGGGAGACAGAGAATCTGAAACAGGCTCCGCCCTGGGAGCGCAGAGCCCAGTGAGGGGCTTGAACTCACAAACTGTGAGATCATGACCTGAGCCGAAATCAAGAGTTGGACGCTTAACTGACTGAGCCCCCAAACAGTGAATCTTTTATATTGCAAAGGCATGCAAAGACACACTTGCTTCCAAATGATGCAAAGGCTTTGAAATACTCACCATCATCCATAATTCCAATGGTGACACCTTTCCCTGTGTATCCCAGCTCCCAAGCTTCTGCCACATTCAAATCAAGACCAGGAGTGCCATCGGCTTGCCCTGTGTTGATCTGGTTCAGGAATTCCAAAGCAGAGAATCTTGTTAGTCGGGTGCAGTAAAGCACCTGTCTAAATGTTTGCAGCTGTCTGGTATTCCAGGGCCAACTCAAAGGCCAAGTCTTCCAGGAAACCATACTTACCGATGTTTCCCCATCCACCTCTTCCAGCCTTCTCCCTCCATTTTTTTAAATGTACATAATTGACGTTTCTATGTTATGTAATTATGCAAACACAGTTTCAATCCCTCTATCTCTTGCATTTTAATGTTTATTTATTTTGAGAGAGAGAGCGCGCGAGAGAGCATGGGGGAGGGGCAGAGAGTGGGAGACACAGAATCCAAAGCAGGCCCCAGGCTCCAGGCTGTCAGCACAGAGCCTCATGCGGGGCTTGAACTCGTAATCATGCCCTAAACCTAATCAGACACTTAACTGACTGAGCCACCCAGGCGCCCCTCAATCCTTCCATCTCTTATGATTGGATTGCTATCCTTAAACTCCTTAAAGCTGCTATTGCAAGAAACTCTCCAATTTGGAATTAAATGCTCACTCTTGTAGTCCTTATTTATACCTCATATTTTGAATTTAGCACATACTTTCTTGGATTATTCTTATTTGAATGTGATTTCCTTGCTCAATAACGATATGCTTTGCGAGAGAGAGCACATCCTATTTACCTTTAATTTCAGTACCACCACACCAAATCTTGCTTAAAAATGTCTGAGGAACTGATTAAAGATAGTTGGTTCACTTTTAGTGCTTGTTCTAATGGAGGAAAACAGTCCTTTCCCTAACAAAAATTCAAAAAAGGAAACAAAGGAATTCCAGATAAATAGGTTCACTGCCTTCTTTTCATGCATCTTTGTCCTGTGCAGGTTTTCTCAAAGATGAGTTGTGGAAACAGCGCAGTCAGAATTTGTATTGGCAGAAGCCCACAGTGACCCGTTGCTAAAACGCTGTGTGGATATCATTAGCGCTTTTTGCAAAAACGACTGGTCTTCCAGGCACATGTTAAGATTACACTCTCTATTACTTTGGAAGTTAGTAGAATGCCCACGTGACTGGTTTTGGCCAATGGAATGTGAGCTCGGGCGTCAATTGTCACATCCAGGCAGAAGCCTTAGGGCGCCAGTGTGTGCCCTGCTCCTTCCCCTTGTTGAGGTGCTCTTGAGAGCAGGGGTCGAGATGGAGCTGAGATGGAGACTGGGTCCATGAGGAAATAGGAAGTGTTGGACGTATAGTGAGTGGGCAACAGCTTCAATTTGTTAAGCCAGTGTGATTTGGGGGTTGGTTGTGATTGCAAGACCCATGGTAGCCTAACATGATTAACACACAGAAGCCTTTTTCACTTGCCCAGATCAGATTTGTGGGATTCCATGCCAAAAAGCCAAGGGCACAGTCGAGCTGTGAAGATCCAAGAGGTAAGTTGTGATGCATTCCCATAAAAGTATCAGTCAACAGGGCTATAATTTAGTCTTCTTTCCTGCTCATCACCTTTTGATCTTAAATAAGGTGAAGCATCACTCGTATTTTAAAATTACTCACTCCTTTCCCTTCAAGATGGCCTGCAGATAGATTGGTTTAGAGGCTCTGAGTCTCTTTTAGATATAACCCAACCTGTCCAAATGGGCCACGGAGGATGCTGGTGGGCCAGAAAATACTCACTTCACCTGACAGATTGGACCCCCAGGCCTTGAATCCTGCATCAGTGAAGCACCATGGATGTGACTTCCTGCCATTATTTTAGGAAGAACTAATGGATGCTACTTTCGTTGCTTTGGTCTTTGAGCTCTCTTGCTTGTCCCTTGTGAAGTCGCCTGATTCTTTCTCTTATGCCTGTGGTTTCATTATGTCCTCCCATCACTCTGCCTGTTGAAACCCTTGGATTACTCCCCCTAGACCCTTGACTCAACTTCTGCATGATTTTGCAAGTCTCCCCTCATGCACTGGTGTGCTTTTTCAGAGTCTGGAGCAATCTGATCAGCAGAGATCATGGCTATTTAGCAGTTCCAGAAGAAACAGATTAGGGAACATGATGTATGGGTGGTGATAGAAAATCAATACGTATCAGAGGGGACAGAGAGGTTCATGGAGTCAGATGCTGGCTGACATTCCATAGAATAATGAGGAAATAGAAATGAGTCTTTTATCCAAAGTCTCAAGGTGGGAAATGTTAGGAATAATACGGAGATGCTTACCAGATACCACTGCTTTGTAAAAAGAGGATCATTCATGTTGATGTCAATCTCATTGATGTCTCTATACCCCCGCTTCTTTCTGTCAAATCCTTCCTGCTGCAAGGCCATCTTTACCTGAAATGACATATTGGCAGAACACCTGAATATCAACCTGAACACCTTCTTCTGGAATTCATTTCCATGAACTCAAATTCCATTTGTACATAAGGTGTTTTCTTTTTTTTCTGCAGAAGCCAAGTTCATCTCCTGTACACTCTGCTCTCTATGATTATTTTCTGAAAGCATTTGCTCCTCTCTGTGCTGAATAAATTGGCCTTGGTGATGCCTCAAAGTGAGTTTCTTTAAAATGAGAATTCGACAGAGAAAAGTACTCTCAAGGAAGAAAAGGTGGTAGGGGTTGTTGAGGGAAATAAACAAAGCAACCCAATACTTCTATTAAGTAAGGAAGCTTGATGTGGACTCAGGGAGGGAGAGAGTCAAAACTGCATGGATTATTTTTCTGGAAGGCTTTCGAGCCTTTATGTTTGTTGACAGGATTGTGCTGTCACATTTGGGAATCAGCCAAAACCAAAACCAAGACTGAACCAGACCAAACCAAAACCAGACCAAAAGAAAACCTGCGTGGAGAGCCAGCTAGTTCACGGCAGAGCTTTCGAAGGTAAGTGAGGGATCTTTGAAAAGAAATGGACGGTGTTGCCATCCTGGCGATGACAATACTTCAATTTTTGGAAAGTCAGACAGGACCCCAAGCCCTTGGATGGAAATGAAACTTAGGTGCTGAATTGTTCAAACATGTTCCCGGACACAGCTAGACTTTGTCCCATTCATGAAACTTACCTTCACTTGGGCAATAATGCATTTATCACCCAGTGGCTGTGGCCAGTCTCTGAACAGCTATAAACTCAAGGACTACGCAAATGTAGAAAAGGGTGTGGGCTGAATACGTAGTTTTAAAATTATATTTTGCTGCCCAACATCCATTTCTTCGTTTTGCAAACATCCTCAGTGTATTTGGGGGACTACCTGGAGTCCACTAGGTTCTGCATTGGTGGGAGTGAAATGTGAGACACCTTATCTGCTGCAAAGAAATTGCAGGCTCTCTCTGCCTTAGAGGAGCCCCGGTGGGTATGGATTTGCATTTTGGGAAAGTAATGTGAGGGGAAAAGGAGCCCTTGAAGGCTATTTATTTCCTAGGTTCACTCCCCAGACCTTCCCTGTAAAACGTTCTTACTACAGTTCCACAACCCGACCCTGGAGCTCCCCCAAGACTAATCTTTTGGCCTCTCACTGATTGGGAGCTCCCCATACCATTCCAGGAAATCCTCTTTTGCTTAACTAATCCAGAATTGATTTCTGTTGCTTGCACTTGAGAACTCTGATTGGGACCAGGGAAGACAAGAGGACCCATGTCTACAGTGACGGTAGGGAGGGAAAAATGGAGGGATCGTAAACGTGGCTGGAAACCTCCCCTCCCTTGCTGTCCTAGAATGTGCAGGAATGCTGTAGGAGAGTGGTACTTCATTTCCTTCTACACACTGACATAGGAAACCTGGGGGCTCATTTGCCAGAAAATCTTTAATTCTACCAGAAACTCTGTATGTGTAGAAAAGAAGTGGTAGGTGTGGCATTTGCTCGGTTCCTTGGAAGTATTCCAACAACAGATACTCACTTTGGCACATAGCAAATATTTGGAAGCATGGGATGGATGTGTTTTCTTTTTTTTTAATTTTAATTTTTTTTCTATTAGAAAGAGAGAGAGAGAGAGCACTCATGAGTAGGAGAGAGGCACTAGAGGGAAAGAGAAAGAGAGAGAGAGAGAGAGAGAATTCCAAGCAGACTCCATGCTCAGCACAGAGCTCAATGTGGAACTTGATCCCATGACCCTGGGATCATGACCTGAGCTGAGATCAAGAGTCAGAAGCTCAACAGACTGAGCTACCCAGATGCCCCACGGATGGATATTTTTATAATGGCAAAAATCTAGACATAACTAGTGTCCATCAAATGGAGATGGGGCGCCTGGGTGGCTCAGTCGGTTGAGCGTCTGACTTCGGCTCAGGTCACGATCTCACGATTCGTGAGTTCAAGCCCCGCGTCAGGCTCTGGGCTGATGGCTCAGAGCCTGGAGCCTGCTTCCGATTCTGTGTCCCCCTCTCTCTCTGCCCCTCCCCCATTCATGCTCTGTCTCTCTCTGTCTCAAAAATAAACATTAAAAAAAAATTAAAAAAAAATTAAAAAAAAACAAATGGAGAGAAATTATGATTCAAATATACATGCGCATATATGTATATGATGTGTATTTTCTATATATTCTATATATGTATCTTCTGAGAAGCAGATGCCAAGATGAGATTAAATACGCAAGGTTTTTATTAGGAGAGAAAATGCAAGACACTGCTACGCAAGCTTGACCCCGTAAAGGAGAGCATGAACAAGGTTGGGCAAAAGTGTCCTCAACTGCCCCATAGTGTAAGGAAAGTGTGACAAGTCTGTTGGGGTTCCAAAGTCGACTTTCAGAGGAACCCTGTGTCTCCCAGGGATGATCCTGCCTCAGTGCTCCTGCTGTGCTCAGTGACTGGCTGGAGCCGCCTGGGAAGCATGGCCTGTTGCCAACACAGTGACAGATTTCAGAGCGCAGCAGCTGGGGTGCTTGGTCAATTACTCTCCTGGAAATCAGAGGTGTGCTCTGTGTATCCTCACAGCTGTCACAGAACAGATAGAAGATAGATCTACCTACACACACACACACACACACACACACACGTACGTTTGTGTAAAGAGCCATAGTGCACCCCTCTTAAAACGTTTCTTTTACTATGGACACAGGTACTCAAGGAAGAGGGGTAAGAGTGTCGCTTTCACTTGGGAAGGAGCCTGAATTCGGCCATCGCATCTTTCCATAGTGGTCCTGAGTAAGACCTTTATCTGCTCCGCTCATTAATGGTAAGCCTGGGTTGGCTTCCGTTGTGGGATTCCCATCATACTGGATTCGTTGTCATGACTGATTTTGTTGAGGTAGCGTTGTTCCATTGCTAGGGTCTTTGCTAAGCAAGAGTAGCTGCCCTGTGGATGCTCGAAAACTCCCTTTTGGAGTTGCTGATTCTCAGCAGCATAAGAACAAGCAGACCCACATCGGATTTCATCTTTTTTTAGATAACAGAGCAGGAATGGCTACGACAATAGCACTCGAAACTTAATTAGACTGAGTGCAGTCTAATGAAAAGACTTAAAACTCATTTCCATAAAATTAATTTTTAATTCCATAAATTAGGTTTTAATGGAGACCAGCGATGCTTTGGAACGCTGTGCTCTCTGGACACCACCCCTCCTTGCTGCTCAGAAGTGCCGAAGCATGACATCGGTGTCTGCAATCTTGTCATTTAGTGTTACTGAAAATTAAAAATCCTACGACTGCAGACCTTTCTGAGCCTTTTAGTTTATGTTCACGTCTTCAGTGAAGATCACAGTTACAATTCCAAGACAGAGAACTCCTTTAAAACATATATTTTTCTTGTTATATGCAAATAACTGGAGAATACGTATTTTTCCCCACAGTGATACCACGGACTACCATAAATTGCTTTCTTTTTCTGGGTTCTTGTCCAATGCTAATTTTCATTTAAACTTAATTTTTACATAAGAGTAATTGAACGACAGATAAAATTCTGCGTTCTTTCTTCTCTAAGTAGTGTACACAAGGATTTTAATATGCTTCTCTAGGGCTCTCATAAATTAATTTTTAATAGCTACCTAAATATCCCATAGAATAATGTACAATAACTTACCCAATGATATCCCTCTTACTGGTCATTTGGATTGTTTTCTACTATAATTGAAATTTCCAGTAGCAGAAAGATGAGATTATTAACTATTTTTAAAGACCCCTGGAGGAGATTTCAGTGTTATAACCCCTCGTGTGATAAAACAGTTAATACCAGAGAAGTATTTCCTGGTGTTCAAATTCCTTCCTCACATTATAACTACAAGGTTACTTTTATTCTCTCTTTCTCCTCCTCTGAATGTAACCTTTCACACACGGTACCTTTCATTACCACTTCGATGTGGCACCAGTGGCCTGCAACTTAACCATAGCTCCTTGCCTTCTTGAAAAATAATGTACAGTTAGCTTAGGTATTTCATTTTAGACTGCTCATCCAAGTTGTCCATTGACCTAATCATTTATATAGATAAACAAGATAAGAAAGCAAGAGTGTTCGTTACTGGGAATTATTTTATTAGAAACGAAGAGATGGATATTCTGCAATTCTGGTTCAACTTTTAAATCTTTATTTGACACCCATGCTTGAACAAGTTTTACTCCAGAAACTCCCCCCACTTCCTTCCTTCTTATAGTCTTTCTCTTTAACGAAGAATTTTCAATCAACAAATGTGTTTGTACATCTACAATGTGCCGGTTACAGATCATTCTAGGAGGCAGATACTATCCCTGCACATTTGCCTTCTATTTTAGACATTTCATTAGCAAGGCACTTTCACTACATATAATCTTCTCAACAAGACTGTGGGGAGGATATGGTTACAACTGAGGAAAGGAGGGTTAGCGGCCATTGTTCAGCTGTTGAAAACATGGCAGAGTCACGCAGGCTGACCAATTCTAAATCCTCCACACTTTCCACCAAGCCACATTGCCTCTTGCTAAGGCATGGAACACAGTCAACCTTCCAGTATCTGGGACAACTTAACTGTGGATTTGACTCTCTGAGGATCAGGGTCTGGATCACTCCCCCGCTGGGCTGATAATTAAACAGCTGCTAATTAGCATCCACTGTGGGGGCAGGAGAGGGGCCAGGAGAAAGACGAGCAATATGGGAAACCTGCTTCCAAAGGGTGAGACGACTTCACTGGGAGTGAGTGTGGGAAAAGAAACAAAACACAAAACTGACATGTTTGTGAAAACGCTAAAGTTTTAAAATCTATGATGCTGTAGATGTGTTACACCATTATTTTGTGTACTACCAAGAATTATTTTTATGTACCACCTTCATGGGTTAAATTGTGTCCCTCTGAAAGATATATTGAAATCTTAACCTTCAGTACCTCAGAATGTGACCCTATATGGGAACAGGGCTGTTGCTGATGTAATTAGTTAGGTGGAGGTCATACTGGAGAAAGATGGGCCCTTAATCCAACATGGCTGGTGTTCTCATAAGAAGAGGACAGACAGACACACAAGAAGAATGCCACAGGAAGACATAAGGACACACAGGGCAAAGCCATGTGAAGAGGGAGGAGGCAGAGAATGGAGTTATCCTTCTACAAGCCAGAGAACTCCTGGGTCTACTAGAAGGTGGAAGAGGCAAAAGGAGATGGGCTGCTAGAGATTTCAGAGGGAGTGTGGTGTCCCAACACCACGACCTCAGACTTTTGGCCTCCAGAACTGTGAGCGAGTTAATCTCTGTTGTATTGGGCCTCCCAGTTTGTGGTATCCTGTTATAGAAACTAATACAACCACTAAGAATTGAATTCAGCCCTAGGAGATTACTACGACTCCTGAGAATGAAACCATGTCACGATGCTTCCTTCTCATTTGTAAACTTCATTTTGTACAGGAAGTGCTCTTGTAGTCCCATTTGGACAAAGACTTCTTCAACCATGTATAACTTTTGTAAAAAAAACAAACAAAAAGAAAAAGGGAAAATGTTAGGAAGTACATTGGTTAGGATGTTCCTAAACTGTTGCACATTTGGAGCCTCAGAATTGTCCACGTCTGTGTTTTCCTACGGGATGTCATCCTCCGTGCCGTCGAGCATGTTGGTGATCAGCATTTCTTGAAAGAGTGCTCCGCTATTGCCTCCAGGATTTTCTGCTAAATTGCCAACACCTTCTGCATGTTTTGACGCCCCAGCCTAAGGCAGTACGATGTCGTCACTCTTGTCATTTGCCAAGAGCGGTTGTAAGACACGTGCATAAACCCATGCATTTGAGAACAGGTAGCGTGTGATTGTTTTTGCTTTTCTCGATTTTCTGATGGCAAACTTTTGAGCAGTTAATAAAGTGGAACTTCTCGAAGTTTGCCCCACCCCAGGACCGGAGTGAACTGGGTAAGGGTCATCCGTGGAAGCCAAGAGGTTTTGTAGAAAGAGCTCTGGATTGTGGTGCCGCCACAGAGGTGGGTTTGCAACCTGCATCTGCCCCTACTAACTCTGTATCTTTGAGCATAATAGTGATATTTCTGAGACTCCTTATCACCGGAATGAGAGGAACTACTTCTGAGGGTTCATTTGAGGAATGAGTGGCCTCATCCTCTGTGGAGCACCTGTGAAACACAGCTCCGGGCACACAGTAAATGCCCACATATGTCAATTCCCCTCCCACCCTTCAGCCAGCTCACCTCTACCTGGGGTGCACACCAGGTCACCCAGGGAGCTTTAGCAATCCCCACACGTGGCCCACGCTTGGACCCAATCAGACTCTCCAGGGGATCCCAATCTGCCCCAAGGTTGACACTGTCCTGGAGGCCAATTTTCTTCCCCTGTAAAATGCCTATTTCCACTTCTCAGAATTGTGGGGAGGCCCCGGTGGGATCCAAGCTGTGAAATCCTCACTCGGTAGAGAGATCTGCAGATGGGAAGCCTTGGGGCCATCACCTCCCAAGGCGAGGAGGCAGGGAGATGCCCACTCCCCCTTAGCAGCCAGCTCTCCCAGTGCCTGTCCTGCCCTCCTTCTTGGTTCTTTCTCTGTGAGAGGACACGGTCAGATCGGGTCACTTACCCTCTGATTGGGCGGGACATCCAAATCACCCACGTGAGCTGCTTCTTTGATTAAATAAAAATTGTTGTTTTACTTTATTTATGTATTTATGTATTTACTTATTTTTAAGTTTATTTGTCTATTTTGAGAGAGAGAGAGCAAGCATGAGTGGGGAAGAGAGAGAGGGAGAGAGAGAATCCCAAGCAGGTCCCATGCTGTCAGCGCAGGGCCAGATGTGGGGCTTGATCCCATGAGCCATGAGATCATGACCTGAGCCAAAACCAAGAGTCAGACGCTTAACCGACTGAGCCATCCAGGCGCCCCCAAAATTGTTGTTTTAAAATGGAGAAGTAGGAAAGAAGAAAAGAAAAAACATAATTTCACACCCCCAACCTCCTGAGAATCCTTGTTGACATTAAAAAAAAAAAAAAAGAAGGTAACACATGTGCATGGCTAGAAAATTAAAGCAGTACAGGAAGTTGTATAATGGGAAGGGAACGTTTCATCCCCCTCTTTCCTTCCTTGCTCTCAAATAGTTCTCTGCTCAAAAGTGATCACTGTTCATGACTTCGCATGAGTCCTTCCAGAAAATGTTTACATGTTTGCACTAATACACATACATAGAAAGAGGAGGTTTTTAAAAATTATTTATTATTTCTTTATTTAAAATAAAAAAAATGTTTATTTATTTTTGAGAGAGAGAGAGTGCATAAGTTGGGGAGGGACAGAGACAGAGAGAGGGAAACACAGAATCTGAAGCAGGCCCCAGGCTCTGAGCTGTCAGTTCAGAGCCTGATGTGGTGCTTGAACCCCTGAACTGTGAGATCATGACCTGAGCCAAAGTCAGACGCTTGACTGACTGAGCCATCCAGGTGCCCCAAGAGGGAGTTTCTTTTTTTAAAGGAGTATGTTTAGCATGATTCTTTTGTAGTGTAGTGGATTCAATGTTCCCCCCAAAATATATGTTCCCCCAACTATATATCCCCCCAAATTGTATGCTCACATCCTAATCTCTGGAACCTGTGAACAAGACTTTGTTTGGAAAAAGAGTCTTTGTAGTTGTAACTCAAGATCTTGAGTTAAGACCATTCTGGATTATCAGGATGGGCCCTAAATCCAATGACACGTATCCAGGGACCAGTGTCCTTATTAGACTCACACTGAGGAGATGCATACACAGAGAAGAGCAGAAGGCCAGGTGAAGGGGGAAACAGGGCCTGGAGTAAAGAGCCACAGCCCATGAGTGCTGGCGGCCAATAGAACCTCCAAGAGGCAGGGAAGGACTTTCTTCCTCTGGAGCCCCGGAGCAGCACAGCCCTGCAAGCTGATGGCCTTGACTTTGGACTTCCATCCCCTAGAACTGTGAGAGAGTAAGTAGAAGTTGTTTTAAGCCACCGAGTTTGTGGTAATTAATACAGTAGCCATAGGAAACTGATACAATGTCGTAAATTTGAAACGTGTGTGTGTGTGTGTGTGTGTGTGTGTGTATACACACATATACACACTTGTGTGTGTGTGTGTGTATACACACACGCACATGTATACAATATTGATGGATAATATCCATATGTTTGATGAATATATATAGATATATTTTATAAAATGTAACCAGTGGATTTATATGTATAATACCTACATGTTATCTGTATATGATACCTATAATACCTATGTTATAATATCTACATCTGTTCTAATATAGATATGACATCTGGTAGTATCTCTTTTAAATTTACTCCAAAAAGATCAAGAAACATCTGCTGTTCTTAATGAAACATATGGATGGCTGTCAGACAACCTAAGGTGGCTACTCTGACCACCCAGGAATGTGTCCCTTAAGAACCCCAGGGAGTTGTGCTGTGGGTCCTGGCTGAGAACCGGTGGAGAGTGGAACTCTAAGACCTGCTCTGGTCCTGTGGTGCATCCGACAATGCCTCTGTGGGGGAAGCAGAGGGTCCCAAGCTTGGCCAGTGGCACCATCGCCTGGAGGGGGGTGGTGGTGGTGGGGTTTGTCAAGAGTCCCTAGAGGTGGGCCTGGCCTTAGGGTCTCTTAAAGCTTTCCAAGTGCCTGATTCCTAAGCTGAGGCTGAGGAACTGCATGCTGGGGTCTCCTCCCCCTCCTCGCTCTTGTCCCAGTTCTCACACTGCTCAAACCATAGATGAGAGCAAGGGACAAAGCATCTATGCTTCCAGAGACCACACCAAGTGGTCTCTGAAAGAGAACAAACTCACATCTGTAAGATAACACAGCCCATCTACTCCTTGAAAAATCATCTCTCTGGATTCACCTAGTGCTAGCTGGGAGGGGCAGGGACGGCAGGCTGGGGAGGTGCGTGGGCGGGCATCAAGGCTAGAGCAAGGTTTCCAAAAAATGTGGATCTTCTGTTTATTAAAACCTCTTAATTTGCACACGAAATGACCTAGCCTTTATTATGGGCTGAGGACTTTTTTTCCCTTGATAGGTTAAAACAAAACAAAAATAGCTGTTCCAGAAACATCACGCCCAACATGTTAGCTAGGACAACCGTGGGCGGGCTTGAAGATGCGTCCACATGGGGCGCAGGATTAAGGCTGAAGTCAGAAGGCTCCTCTGGCTCCTGGCCTGATCATCCCCCCTGGTGTCAATCTCCTGGGTAGGAGAGAAGAATTCAAGTCCTTTCTGATGTGTGCTTACAGAGTCAGTGGCCAACACGGACAGGCTCTGTTCTTCCTCTCATGAGATGCCAGAGGCACACTGGGGGCTTTCCCTTCAAGCTTTGAGTTGCTGGGGGGATTTAAAATGGATTGGGCTAGGCTTCATCTCCTGGAAAGGACGATATAGCTTTACTTCTATTTAGATAGAATATTGACTTTTATTCAGAATAAAAGGTTGCAGAAAAGGAGGCAGCATTGTAGATGAGAGATTGGTCTTTGGGATAGGCAGATATAGGTTACGGGCCCCGATGTATCTGTCGTTCACCAGCCGTGTGATCTCACGCAAGTTGCGGAACCTATTTAAGGCTCAGTTTGTTCACTTGGGAAATGGGGATGAGCCCTGATACCAACTAACATTTATTGAGGTCTGGCTGTGTGTCAGGAGGGCTTTAAGTATTTCATGTACATAATTTTCACAACAACCTCAAGGCTGCTTAGGAATGAAGGCAGGACAGAGTGAGTGGCTGGGTAAAAGTCACACAGGTAGCCAAGGGCAGAGACATGGTTCAGATCTGTTCTGGGTTGAACTGTGTCCCCCTAAAAAGTCACATGTTGACGTTCTAACTACTAGTCCCTCAGAATATGATTGTATTTGCAGATAGTGTCTTTTTTTAATGTTTATTTGGTTTTTTGTTTTGTTTTAAAAAATTTTTTTTTTAACATTTTTATTTTTGAGACAGAGAGAGACAAAGCATGAACGGGGGAGGGTCAGAGAGAGAGGGAGACACAGAATCCGAAACAGGCTCCAGGCTCTGAGCTGTCAGCACAGAGCCCGATGCGGGGCTTGAACTCACAGACCGTGAGATCATGACCTGAGCCGAAGTCGGCCGCTTAACCGACTGAGCCACCCAGGCACCCCTGTTTATTTGTTTTGAGAGAGAGAAAGAGAGCACAGGCACGTGAGCAATCACGTGAGTGGGGATGGGGCAGAGAGACTGGGAGAGAGAGAATCCCAAGCAGGCTCCCTACTGTTAGCACAGAGCCCAATGGGGGGTCCTATCTCATAAACCGTGAGATCATGACCTGAGCCAAAATCAAGAGTCAGATGCTTAACCAACTGAGCTACCCAGGTGCCCTGGAGATAGTGTCTTTAAAGAGGCTATTAAGTTAAAATGAGCTCTGTAAGGTGAGCCTTAATCCAGTATCACCAGTGTCCTATTCTAACACGAGGAAATTTGGACAGAGACACACAGAGGGAATGCTGTGAAGATATAAGGTCAAGACAGCCATCTCCAAGCCAAGGAGAAAGGCCTGGAACGGATCCTTCCCTCCTGGCCAACATGCTGACACCTTGATCTTGGACTTCAAGCTCCAGAACTGTGAGACATGCATTTTTGTTGTTTAAAACACCCAGTCTATGATACGTGGCTATGGCAGCCCTCAGAAACCCATAGGATACCAGAGCAATCTGGTTGCACAGTCTGTATGCTTCCCTACTGCACCAGTTGCTTCTCTGTTCCCACTTCGTAATTTGGATTATGGAGAGAATCAGAGAGATTATGCATATGGACCCCTGGCTCATAGTATATACTCAATAAATGCCTGCATTTGCTGCTATAATTGTTGCCAGTGTTCTAATATTTCAGGCCCTGTGGAAAGGCAGTGGCACGGTGTCTTCAAAAGCAGCCCAGGCACCTTTGATTCATTCTTACTGCTCTTAGCTAGTTGGAGACAAATTAAACATGGCAAGAGAAACCAGCTAGAGCCTGTTCCCCTGTGAGTCCTGGAGGCAGAAGACCCACCTACAGGAAGAACACAGCTCCACCCCTTTTTGACTTCACCTTTCCAAGGCAGTGCGTTATCTCAAATAAGAGACCCAGAAAGATCATTGCTGGGGGTGATGTGGGAGATTACAGAGGAAAGAGGCCACTCCTAAGCTTAGACACTCTAGCTTACCTGCTGTGCCACCGCTGCTGGCCTTGGTTGTCAAGATCCAAAAAGGGATCTAGAGATGAGAAGGGTTTGGGGAGGGAAGACGTGACCCAGGAAGGTCAGTCGCTGGGAGGGAGGGGGCAGGCAGGAGGCTGGCTGCTTGATTTCCCTCTTGAGCATGCAGGGATGCCTTTTTGGAAAGGCCAGTTTTAGGCAAATCACATTGCTTAACTTTTCAAAGAACAGGGAGTTAAGCCACAATTATGGCTAAATGCGCTGTATTGATTGCCCTCATTTAGAGAGGTTTGCCTATCTTGCAAGAATGAAGACAGTCAATTGAGGAAAGAGGATATGGCTGCATGCCACTGGTCACAGTTCCAGTCACTGCGTCTCTGTGACAAGATATTAACAAATTGGTATCTATCATCGAAAGCACTGTATACAAGATATACCATGAGATAAGTCAGTGTAATTAAAGAGGGATCAAAAGACGTTTCTAGCGGAGCAAAGTGCAAAGACAACCTATGGGAATGCCTTGAGGAGGTAAAATGCCATCACCTGTGTTTGCTGGAACGTGTGTAGGGATTTGAGGTTGTGCCTTAGCATGATCTCAGTCTTCCTCTTGCTCCTATTTCCAAGATGGTGGAAGAATGTCATGGGTTGGATTAAGGGGGCTGTATTAAGGAAAAGGATATTAAAAGATGGTAGGCACTATGCCAGATGTTGAGGAAGGGATGGTTAGGCTGGGGTGTACTTGAGAGGACAATTTCCCAGGGCTGCCAGGAACCGGTGAACACTGTCCTTGGCGAAAATGATGTGGTCCTGTCAATGAGGTTCTTTTGAGAGATGAGTGTGGAAAAGAAGCAAAGGGAGGCTGTCACTTTAATATATGAATAGCTTTGGCCACACACCTAGTGTAGACAAAGAGAGCCTGCCTGCGACATGCAGGCATGTCGTTTGTTTCCTAACAACAAACGGTGGACCTCAGTGTAACTGAGAAGGTTTCTGGGAGGACACGTGAGAGGAAGGCTCTGCCCTTGTCCACTCCAGCTGTGGCCCAACCAGTGTCCTCACACCTGACTAACCCACCCAGTGCTCTCCCTTCCTGGGAAGGCACCTGGAGGTGAAGGTAAAGAGAAGGACCCACAGAGTAGGTGTCATGGTGCCCAGCTGGGAATGAATGGCTCCAGCACAGCAGGAACATAGCTTCCTAAAGCTCTGTCCCCTGCGAAACTTCCACCGTGATGCTGATGCATGGCTGCTTCTGCTGAGGAGGATGCTGAGTGAGGGCGGGTCTGGGATGCCTAGTCCCCATTCTGTGCTACAGGGAGGGCTCCATGATGTGCTTCTGGAAGGAGAGGATGAATCTGACTGAATATGCAATGAAGTGTCACTAATTATCCTGTCTAATGGCCTGGTTTGGTCCTGTGGGTCAGTTACCTTCCCTCTGTTTCCTTGACCGCATGGTAATGATGGTGGCCTAGTCCCAGATGTTGCCTCACTAAATGTGCACAGGGAGATGTGGGGATGGGTGGAGATTGTGTATGACTTGATCCAAAGTCATGACTCTACCGAGGGCTAAAGACCATGCTCCAAATGCAATGCTTTGTGGCGAACAAGCAGTAGATTTGGAGTCAGAAAGCACTGGGTTCAGGTCCTGGGTTGATCTACTTCTTATTTGTGTGTGCTCTGGGTCCCTCAAACTTCTGGATCCTGTTTCCTTCTTCTAGAGCAGGGATTGGCAAATGCAGCCTGCTGCTTGTTTTTGTAAATACAGTTTGTTGAACACAGCTGTGCTCATTCGTTCACATGCTGCTCCTGGCTGCTTTCTCACTCCAAGGGCAGACTTGAGTAGTTGCAGCAGAGACCATATGGCTAACGACGTATTTGCTTTCTGGCTCTTTATAGAAAAAGTTTGCTGACCCCTAACGTATAACATGGTGATGAGAGAATTCTTGCCTGTACAAGGCTTAATGGTGGGGAACACATGAAATAACCTTTTGTTGGGAACTATGAGACCTACTATAAATATTACTGCCTATAATTATGTTGAATAGCGTGTCTATGGAATCCATCTCATCTATGAAGGAAGAAGTAGGGGCAGAATTTTGCGTTGTAGTACAAATGGTGCGATTTGAGGGGCCCAGAGAAAGCTTCCAGTGACTCAGATCGCCTCCCCTGCGCACCTCTACACTGACTGAATTCCAGCCACGAAGAGTTAAGCTTGAATTCTAAGCCCTCATTATCCATGTTGATTATGTCTCTATTTAAAAAGATTTGGAAAACAAGTCCTCTGGGACAAGCAACACATCCAGGTGTTACCATTTACAAACACTTGGGCATGAGGTCCTTCGTTAGATGGTTTCCCTCCAGGGAAGCTGGTTGAGATTGGTGCAAGAAAGGAAGGGGAGTTTTTGGAAAAGGTGATTTTGAAATTCTTGGGCCGTTTCCAGGGCTTAGAATCGGGCACCACCAGAAGGGGTAGAATTAAGACAAAGGAGGCGAGAGGACATGGTGAGAAACCCCTCTGAAGTTGTTTGTTTCTAGATGCTCTTAATGCCTGAGATGTTGCTGCATGGAGGGCCACGCCATTTATTTGCTTTGACAAATGTTGCAATACGGCTTCATTGTACATTTTCATTGGGGGGGGGGGTACAAACCAACAAGCTGCTTGCTTCTAAACACAAATGTATCCTTGAAAGCGCGTGGTCTCCTTTTCTTTCGCAAACTCTGAAGAAGGTTCGATTTTTGGGTTAGGACAATTGACCAAAGAGTTAAAGATGAGAGAAGATTCACTTCCTCGGTTCTTTCTTCCTAAAGGGCATCTATTTTTAATCTTCCTCAAAGGTTAGGCCCTTTGTCAACAGTGATGCCTTGCCAATTCCTTCCTCCTATCGGTCTTTCATTAGTTGCCAATGGAACAATTCCAGGTTGACGGGGTGGAAAAGAGAATGTGTGTTGAAATCGCAATTGGCATATGTCTGAAATATTTGGGGGCTGGTAGCTGCATCCTCTGCATCAGGCAGCCAGAGTATAATTCACATGTCAGGTCGAGCAGCCCACGAATGACAAAACACCAATAAGGAATAAAGGTCAGAGCGATTGATTCTTAATACGTTTCTGCTTATGCACAGAGCACCCAGGGATGGGGTGTTAATGAGCCTCAGCACAGTGATGCAGAACAAACGAAGAAAATAATAAATCGGCTTTTCAATAGTGCCCCTGGAAGGTACTGAACCAACGGGTGCTTAGATCTGCCCTCTGACAAATGCAAGGAGAAAACAGTTTTTCATTCTGCAGTATCTTAGTTTTCTGTGGCTGCTGTAACAAATTGCCGAAATATAGTGGCTGAAAACAACACAAAGGCAGCCTCTTACAGTGCTGGAGGTCAGAAGTCTCAAATCAAGGTACCCGCAGGGCTGCGCTCTTACCGGGGCTCTAGGAGAGGATCCATTTCCTTGCTTTCTCTGCATTGCACAGACTGCTGCATTTCTTGGTTCATGGCCTTCCTCCAGCTTCAAAGGCAGCAACAGCGGGTCAAAGTCTTCATCTACGGTATTACTCTGCCCCTCTCTTCTGCTGCCTTCCTAGGAGACCTTCGCGATGACATTGGGCCCACCTGATCATTCAGGGTAATCTCCCTACCTTAAAGCTATTTGCCACGTTATGCTTTGCCATGTGCCATGACATATTCACCGGTTCTAAGGACTGGGATGGTGACATCTTGGGGGGCCACTATGTTCCCTGCCACCTGTGACACGGCAGCTGATATTCATGCTGGAATATGAGGCTGATGGTTGATATTTGTTCAATGAAGATATCCGTGCAGGGATGGAATTTGATGGAGACACAGAGCACCCACTACCCACAACCAGCTTTAGAATTAGAAGGACCTGCTCGTGAAGCTGTAGAAATAACATGTTCTGTGGCCCATCTATGTGATGTCCTGAAAACAAGATAAACTTGCAGCACAAAATCTGATATGATCATCCTCAGACCCTGGCCCACGGTTGTGCATTTGAGCTCAGAAACACAAGGTCTCTATTAACCACTGAGGAAGCTATTGTATGTCCCTCTCCCACATGCCACCTCAGCTGTCCCTGGCCAATACTTCTTTTCCGCTTCCCCCAAGAAACTTCCATTTGCAAAATGCACAACTGACAGAAGGGAGGGAGAGACTGGTGGTGGCTCGTTTCATGTGGGGAGCCATAAATCACAAAAGGCTGAGTGCCATTTGTGTGAGTAGAAGCAGGAAGAACCCTGGTGGCACTATATATAGCAGATTGCAATTTTCAACCCCTTCATTTGTTCGGAGCGTCAGAGAAATATGCAGTGGGGGTGGGAAGAGATTCCATCTTAACACTGCAAGTCCTTGACACATTGGGAACTTGGTAAAGAACTGTGCGCTTCCAACACCGCATTGGAGAAGGTGATTAAACTAACGAACAGAACCAAGGACAACCCACCAGTGAGTCAAGAGGTCAATGTTGGTGTTCTAGCTACTGTTGCTGCCATCACAAATTATCCTAAGACATGGTAGCTTAAAACGACCACTTTATGATGCTTACAGAGTCTGTGGGTCAGGAATTGGAAGGTGACACAGAGGGGTGGCTTGTCTCTGCAGTGTTATTTCTGGGGCCTCAATGGGAAAAGCTCAAAGGCTGAATGTGATTCAAGAGCTGGGGGCTACGTAAGATGTAAAAATGGTCATTACTGAGGTAGGAGCTTGGGATACATCTGGCCAGAAGAACAATGCTGTTTCCTTTGGCCCTACACATGGCTGCCTTGCCCATTTCCTCTCCTCCACCATGGATTGGGAAGTGAGACAGAGGGTTAACTAGGGAAATGGCTTTCCCTCTCCCAAATGGCTAAGGTCTAGTTTTCTCTGCAGTCACCAGCATGATTTCTCCCTACAGAACACAACAGTGCTTCAGTCCAGACTTCGAGGTTGCCAAAGTATCCTCACCCCATCTGCCCAGCCTACATCTGCACACCACAGATTTTCCACCATGACTCAGACAGGCTAGTCTCTTTATAAACCCTCACATGTGCCCATGTGCCTCCTGCCCATACTCTCCAATCTCAGTGTTTTTGTGTCAAAATGTCGATGCACAACTGTTGGTTGCAGCCACTATAGAAAACAGTAGTTGGGGGGGGGGGGATCCTCAAAAAATTAAAAATAGAACCAACATATGACCCAACAATTCTACTTCTAAGAATACATCCAAAGGAAATGAAGACACTACCCTGAAAAGTTCTGCACACCCATGTCTACAGCAGCATTATTCACAACAGTGAAGACATGGAAATAAGCTAAGAGTCCATCGATGGATGAATGGATAAAGAAGTCGTGGTATATATATATATATATATATACACACACACACACACAACATACATTATTCTGTCATAAAAAAGAAGAAATCTTGCCATTTGTGACAACATAGATGAACCTTGAGGGCATTATGCTAAGTGTGCTAAGTGAAATCACTCAGAGAAAGACAAACACTGTATGATCTCACGTATATGTGGAATCTTAAAAAAAAAAAAAAAAAACGCACACAAAAGAGATTGGATTTGTAGTTACCAGAGATGGAGGGGGTTGGGGAGAGGGAGAATCAGAGGAAGGTACAAACTTTCAGCTGTTAGAGAAATAAATACTGGGGATGTAACATACCTCATGATGACTACAGTTAACACTGTTGTAATGTATAAAGGAAAGTTTTTAAGGGTAAAATCTAGGGGCACCTGGGTGGCTCAGTTGGTTGAGTGACTGACTTTGGCTCAGGTCATGATCTCACCATTTTGTGAGTTCAAGCCCCGCGTTGGGCTCTGTGCTGACAGCTCAGAGCCTGGAGCCTGCTTCTGATTCTGTGTCTCCCTCTCTCTCTCTGCCCCTCCCCCACTCATGCTCTGTCTCTCTCTGTCTCAGAAATAAATAAACATTAACAAAATTTAAAAAAAAAAAGAGTAAAATCTAAATGCTCTCGTGACGAGGAAAAATATTTTCTCTTTTTTTTCGCTTTTCCTTTGTATTGTATCTCTGTGAGAAGATGGTTGTTAACTAAACCTATTGTGGTCATCATTTCACCATATATGTAAGCCAGGCCATTGCATTGCACTCCTTAAACTCATACAGTGCTGTAGGTCTATTATATCTCAATAAAACTGGGAAAAAATATCGACACACAAACCATTGCCCACACCCTCCCCATTCTTGAATATCTGCTCCGTTTTCTGAAAACGGCCAACATTATTTTTGCTGACTTCTTTGCAAAAGGGTTGTTTAAGTCACGCAGTTGGGACTCCAATAGTCATTTAGAGCATTGGATGTTTCCTACCATTGGGTGTACCCGCCATTAAACTGTAATTTTCTTGGGGGAAACAAAACCAAGTATAAAAATATATTTTGTTACAGTTTCAGAGAAAACCTGGCCATTTCCATGGTACAGCTTTGCATTTCTAGAACTCTGGGCATGTGAGGGAACTATCGCCATTTCTACCCCCCCCCCCACATGTGGCTGGTGTATTATTATTCCCTGATGAGATCTTATTTCTATTCACCCCTTTCCCCCACTTCCAGACATGAATTGGACCACTCCAGTTACACAAGCAAAGGAGAGGCACCAGGTTGTCCATGCCTAGTCAGCATTTTAAAAAACTATGTCATGCTTTGTTTCATGCTATACAATGTAGTCACTTTTACGCAACCAGTTAATGAAATCTGAAAAGTGCTGTGTAGCCCCAAGGAGACTTCGAGGGGAAAGCCTTACTATTTTAATTGTATGAGATATTTATGACAAATATGCGATATTTGTGACAAAAAATACATGGTATGTCTTTTTTCTTCCTCTTTTTTTTTTCCTTTTAATGTTTACTTTTGAAAGAGAGCATGAATGGTGGGGGGGACAGAATAGGCAAATGGTCACTTTAAAATAAAAACAGCAAAGGAGTGCCTGTGTGGCTCAGTCGGCTAAGCGTTCGACTCTTGATTTCGGCTCAGGGTGTGATTTCATGGTTTGTGAGATCAAGCCCCCAGTCGAGTCGGGCTCTGGAACGACAGGGAGGAGGCTGCTTGGGATTTTCTCCCTCCCTCTTTGTCCCTCCCCCACTTGCGAGCATGCATGTTCTCTCTCTCTGTTTCTCAAAATAAAACGCATTTAAAAAATCTAAAAACAAAAACAAAAACAGCTGCAACGAAATCAAATTTCTTCTCAGGAGAGAGAACCTGAGTCCAGAGAGATCTCAGGTGTGGAAGCACCTGACTTCAGGGACAGGTCAAAACAACTGCCTGTCCCACCTACAGTTTTCTGTCCCTGAACCCAGGCTCTTATGTGCAGAATGGAGACATTTAGACCTTATTTTCCTTTCTCTTTTCTCAATGCTTTAAAACACCTTTACTATTCATTTCAGGGAAAACGAAGGAATCCCATTTTCCTAAAGGGAGATGAGGCGGTTTCCTCTTTTGGCTCCGTCTAGAAATTGGATAGAAAAGCAAATTTGTTTCCTGGTTTGAAATGAAATCACAGCATCCTGTTCGCATCCATAGTTGAGGATAAAATGGATGTTCTTCAAATGGAATGCGGAGAATGTGCTCCAAAGACAGAGCTCGGAAAACGTGCCCTGTGATGGTCTTTTCCTTTATGAACATCACAAAAACCTAAAACCCAGCTCAAGAATGCCCACGGTTTTCACCTTATTCTGCTGAAAGCAATAATCCATTTAAATTCAGAAAATCTGGCAAGATCATTAGAAAGTCTCATTCTTTGGGGGGCCTGGGTGGCTCAGTCTGTTCAGCGTCCGACTCCAGCTCAGGTCATGATCTCATGACTTGTGAGTTCGAGCCCCACGTCGGGCTCTGCGCTGACAGCTCAGAGCCTGGAGCCTGCTCTGGATTCTGTGTCTTCTTCTCTCTCTGCCCCCCACCCCCACTTGTGCTCTGTCTCTCTCTCCCTCTCAAAACTAAATACAAACATAAAAAAAAAAAAAAGAGAAAAAGTATCATTTTTTGGAGATTGTCCTTTGTTGTTCCTTGAGGTAAATTCTCTGGGAATGCATGTTGGGAATGGAGCCAACCAAAATCTCAAGAGGCCCTCTCCACCCCTCATCGGTGGTTTCCTTCCATATGGTGTGAGTTTGCAGGTGATTTCCAACCTGCCTTCCTTTGACCACCTGAGGAACCCCTGGATTTTTTTTTTTCTAGCAGAGGTAAACATACCTCAGTTTCCCTGGGTGTCACTAGCAATATAGTGTTGGGTGGTTTCTAGAATGTCCTCTATACTAAAGAAATCCTGTGTTTGTCGCTACTGAGACAGACTACACAGGTCTCTCTTATCATTTCCAAGAATATAAGCAATTTTGCACTTGGGCATCTAGGATGCACACCCCATCCTCTGAAATGCACAGCCCCATCTGTCATTAGCACTGCATATCTGAGTCTCTAGTCAGCTCTCCTCAGAGAGAGCTACAGCCTCATCTCCATGGATTGGTTGGAAATATTTTCCATGATGCTACTTAGTACCATCTGGGTGAACTATATTATGAATCGGCAAATAATAAAGTGTGAATAGTGGGCAATTTCCAATCTAAAACCAGAGGTAGGGGGGAGGTGCACCTGAAGCTTAACCAGCTTCACGTTTGGAAAACCATAACTGCCTTTGTTGCTCCTCACTTGATCTATTTCTACGTGGTCGGCCATTTGCCTGATGTTTGCTCAGCACCTGGTAAGCAAAGAGCTTTCAAAAATGGTAGAAAAGAAAATCAATATCCCTGCCCATTTAGTTGGCCTCTCACCATTCAGTGACATTCACACAGTGCTGGGGAGGGAAGCAGGAGATCAATGCATCTTAGGGACATGGAGAAGGCATTCACTCAACTCGTCTGAGCAATCGATGGCATTCAACTAGTTGCTAGCCTGGATTCAAGTGACTAGATTTTTATAAACCTGTGGCTTGTTTCTCTATTACGATATGCAAGCTCTCTGACTGATGGGAAGCAGCAGCAAATTATCCTCCAAGGAACCAATAATTATAAAAATCTCAACGATGACACTATATGCAAAATGCCTTATAGTCTTATAACGTGGTATTACTATTGTGGCAGCTTTGAGACATGTCTATAAATTCTGTGATGGTCTGTCCAATCAAGAAGTAGGGTGTATATGTCCTTTCCCCTGCCCTGAGTGGTTTTGTGACTGATTCAACTAGTACCGCATGGTAGAAGTGATGCTATCTGATGACTTCCAACAGTAGGTCAGAAAAGGCCAACTGGTTCTGTTGGTTTAAGTAAGCCAATAACCCATGTACAGAAAGAAGTTCAACTACACTGAGGCCACTAGGCCAGAGAATCCACGTGAGAGTGCTCTGGTCAACGTTTTCTGCTGGGCTCCCAGCCTGTAGCCATGTGAGTGGCCCATCTGACAGCAACCACATGAGACCCCAAGTGGGAACTGCTGAACCCTTTTATGAGTGAAGAAACCAAATCTCACAAGGCTTGAGTAACATGCCTAAAGTCATACAATTTCAAAGTTGCCAGTTTCTTCTAAGTTTATTTCTTATTATTTATTTTGAGAGAGACAGAAAAAGAACCAGTGAGGCAGAGGGGAAGAGGGGGGACAGAGGAGGGGTTTATTATTATCATTATTATTATTATTATTTATTTTGAGAGAGAGAGAAAGAGAGAGAGAGAACCAGTAGAGCAGAGGGGAAGAGGGGGCAGAGGAGGGGCAGAGAGAAAGAGGGGGACAGAGGATCTGAAGTGGGCTCTGCGCTGATGTGGGGCTCCAACTCACAAGCTGGGAGATGAAGACCTGAGCTGAAGCTGGATGCTTAACCAACCGAAACACCCAGGCACCCCTCAAGGTTGCCAGTTTAATGCCAGATTTGTCCCAGTCTGAAACTAATGTCTTTGACTCTGTAGCATACTGCCTTTCCAATTAGCCAGTTAATTGCAGGGGAAGCCCACCGCCACAGAAAATGTGTGAACAAAGATAGAAATCTCACTATTTTAGACACTTCCTTGAAGATTCTATTGGTGTGAAGATCTAAAAGTTCCTCTCTCCTTCTCACAGGGTGGAACCCTTGGAAGCTTTCCTACTAGGTAGTGCCCCACTGGCACTAGTGATGTCCCACCACCCCTTTCTATTTGTCCTCAGTAGCTCAATCTTTACCATCAGCTCCTCTGCCAAAAAGGCGGCCATCTTTTTTTTTTTTTTTTTTTTTTTTTGAGCAGAGAACCAACAGTCATTGACCACCCAGGGCCCTAGACTACCTTCCCCCCAGTGGGCATCTCATCTGATTTTTGCTTCCCACATTGGGAGAGGTGTGCTGCTACCCTCACCTCGTGGAGGCAGAAATTGGAGCTTACGGAAGTTAAGTGACTTGCCCAAGTTAGTGGGTAAGTTTAAACCTACAGTTTTCTGACTCTCATCGTACTGTGTTCTTTTCCATTGTTCACAAAATACCTAACCCTTAAAAAATGAATTACAGTTCAGGGCTCCTGTGGCACCTGGCACTTTCTCACTCTGATGACTCAGGCGAGAGTATTTATTCTCACTTTTGGAGGTGCAGGGTACCCAAAGGTAAAGCTGTTGTTATTTATTTTATTTTACTTTATTTTATTTTATTTTATTTTATTTTATTCTATTCTATTCTATTCTATTCTATTTTATTTTATTTTTGAGAGAGAGAGAGAGCTCGAGTGAGCGAGGGGCAGAGTGTGAGGGAGAGAGAGTGTGGAGCCCAGAGCACGGCTCGGGTTCATCAGATGTGGGGCTCGAACTCACGAACCATGAGATCATGACCTGAGCCAAAGTCAGATGTTTAACCAACTGAGCCACCCAGTCGCTCCAAGGTGAAGCTGTTTTTCACTTAAAACCTCTGGAAAACCAAAGAGTGCCTGTGTGGCTGCTCTTCCAAAGCCCTAACCTTGAGAGTGTGCTGGCAGAAATGATTTCAGGCACAAATGTCTTGCTTGAATTGGTAAGTAATTGTGACAAGTTAGGTTGCCTCTGGCAAATTATTGAACTTCTCCGGGTTTCTGTTTTATAAGGTGTAAAGTGAGAGAGACCCAGATGAAAGTCCACACCCTGGGAGCTTACCATGGACACACAACTATCTGCACTTGCAGCCATAAACATGAAGTGACTTATAATGAAGACAGGCATGGATATAATAACAACAGTAAACATTTACTGAATAACTGACCATGTGCTCTGCACGGTTCTCAGCATGCTCCAATTATTTAATCCCTATGGTTATCATCAACCCTATCTTACAGATACCTCGACGTGGGGGCTTGTCTGAAAGTACATGAGGCAGGATTTGAACCCTGGCTGTTTGGCCACTTCTAAATATGTCAAATAAGCATTACAGATAATAAATCCCCTAGAAATTCAGAGGGGACCATGGCATTTCCAGCTGTGACAACCACAGTATTCCTGCTCTCCTCACCCCTGGTACCCACCCTATCTCCATAGGCATCTCCAACATCCGGACACCCCGGAGTGATGAGAGTGATATGACAAAACATGAATGAATGTGAAACATGAGTTTCTGTGAAATCAGTTGCATAAACATGGAGCATACATTATGGTGGCTCTATTTCCCCTTTTCAACTTCTAATTTTCAAATAATACCAAAAAGTTGGAAAAACAGTGCATAGAATCCCTACATATTCTTCACTCACATTTTCCAAACACTAACATTTTACCCCATTTGCCTTATCATTCCCTCTCTCTCTCTCCACACACACACACACACACTTTTTTCTAAATTGCCAGAGAGTGAGCTTCCAATAGTATGCTCCCATAAGTTCAAATATGACCATATGTGTTTCGTAAAACAACCACATTTTCTTACATAACCACAGTTCAATAGTGAAAATAAGGAAATTAACACTGATACAATACTATTATCCGATCTCCACACCTTGGTCAAATTTCGTCACTTGCCCCACTAATGTTCTCTGTGGCAAAAAACTAAGAAAGGTTCAGGATTCAATCCAGGATGATTTATATACCTTTCAAAGGGGAAAATATTGCAAATGTTCCATCTCCAGAGAAACCAGAGCCAAAGATAATATAAGACGGGGTCTTCTTTGTAAGACAGTGAGGACAGTGGCTAAACAGACCACAGGCAAACCCAACCATTGTATTGACAGTAAGATAAAGACACAGTTCACAGAACCAAGCACGGGGAGGCTATGACAAAAACAATCAACGTTTCAGCAGGTCAGTGATCATGAACGCTGTACATAGCTGTGTTTCTTTGTGTTCGCAGAGACCCTTACGTTCTTAAATTTTAGAAGTAGCATCAGAAACCTCTGGAAAGCTTGTTGAAACATGGACTACCAGGTCCCCCCCCCCCCCAACACACACACACACACACACAAATTCTGATTCAGTAGGTCTGGGGTTGGGCCTGAAAATGTTTATGTCTGGCAAGTTCCCAAGTAATGCTGGTGTTTCTGGTCCAGGGGGCCAGTGTGAGAACTACCACTCTAAGGTAAGGTATGCCAGCCAGATGAAGTTTCATCTGGGAATTTCATATGATGACTTAATCAATGACCTCCTACTTATCAAATCTGATGCCCTAGTCTCAATTCCATTGGACCCTGTGAAGAAGATGGATAGGGGGATATTTCTCTACTCGTTGGAGGCCTCTCGTTTCTACCAAGACACTGGAATGACTCCAGTTCACACTCAGGAGTATTGAGAAAGTTCTGTCTGTGTGTGAGGCCCCTGGAGTGTGCAATTTTTAATTCAGATGTCATTTGTGTTCCTCAGAAGTGCTTGCGCATGTGGCGATGATCTGAAAGGTGAAGCAAAGTTGGAAATTGCTATAGTATCTAAAAAATGTTTTTTGGCTATGTCATGTGAATTCAAGTATTAAGTCAGGGAACCATGTCCCAGACAGAACTGAATTTTATTCATCTTTGAATCTCTACATCTCAACTCTAGTATTTTATAGCTGTGTCACTTCAGAAGAGCTTCTTAACCTCTGTGTCTCAGTTTCCTCATTTATAAAAGAGGCATAACAGAATTCACTGATGGTAGATCACGTTATTGTTCAACAGGTAGTTATCGTCTGCCTGTTGGCCACCATTGTCGGGGAGCATGCTTGCCTCCCAAGTGACTTTGAACTTGGTCATACGACTTGCTTTGGCTAACAGAATGTGCGTGTAAGTATGGGGGCTTTAGAAAGCGTAGGCCTCAACGGCTTCCTTTGTTTCTGTTTTCCCTTTGGGAACTTCTGACTTCTGTCGGAAAATCCACTGGCCAAAAATAATTTAATAAGATAATTATTATTCAAGAACAAACTTGAACCCGGTCTTTGAGAGCCAGGTTCTCTCAAAGCCAGGCTTTGAGCCAGGACTGGCTGAGCCTACCCTAGTTCAACTGAACTATAGACAAACCATATATATGTTTATGAGAGCTAAGTGTCTATTGTAGACCCCTGCAAGTTTGTTATGCAGAAATAGCTGACATGCACAACCTTACAGGACTATTGTGAAGATTAAATAAATTAACAAGTGCAAAAGGTTCAGAACAGTGCTTAGCATGTAATAAATGCTCTTAAAGGTGTGAACTGTAACTATTATTACACCCAGTGCCTAGACCATTGGGAAGTTTTTGATATAGGAGACATTGAATGCTTCCCTGATGTCTAGTATTCCTTTCTTCTATGTCCTAACACCTAAGACCTGGGTCCTGGATTACACATTTGATCTTGACCTGATCACTTTATTTCTCTGAGTCTCTGTGACCATACATCTGATAGATTTGGACACTTCTACCAACCTCGTAGGTTTTTTTCCTTTTCTTTTTTTCCTGCATCACATCACGGGCATAAAAGCACTTTGAGATTTTTATCTTCTCTTCAAGAATAAAAGCTATTCTGAGTAGATCACAGTAGACAGATCACTCAGTGTCCCCAAGATCTGTTTGCCTGATGCTCAGACAAGGACGGCATATACAGGGGTTTTCACAAATACCAGAGACTCTGCTGGGAGGGGACGGACTCTTAACATTGGGTTTTCAAACTGGTCACAAAAGTCAGATCGACATTCTTTAATTGTACGTTCAGTTTTCACAAACCATTCTTTATGTATCAGGCAGATCACAGCTGAGAATAGAAGCAGCAGTGGGTTTCTCAACAGAAGACCTGGATTTAAGGGGTGGTTCATGGCTCAGCCTCTTGGTGATAGCCTGGGAAAGCCATTGAACTTCTGGGTAAAATGAAGGTGATGTTCATAAAAGCATAAACCATACAGGGTTATTTGAGAATCTGGTCATGCCAGTGCTGCTGCTGCTGGTGTAAGATGTATTTTTTTTTTTTTTATAGTTTTGGAGGAAGTGTAAATTGGCAAAGCCCACATGGAGTGTGGGCTTGAAGAGTCCATCTTACTCTAAAGTGAGCATCCTGTTTGAGCCAGGAATTCCATTCTAGATCTTTACATGGTCTTTGGGTTCTTATGACCCATTCTTGACCCTATTTTCCATTTCCTGCTTCTTCTCACTGTGGAGATAAAAATACAGTAGATGTTTACCCATCTTCCCTGTTACTAGGGAAGGACTTGTGACCTGTTCTGGCCAGTGAGGGGCATCTGAGAAACATCTTTTCCCCTCCACAAATACCGGAAGAGCCCCTTCTCACTTTTGAAGCCATCTCTCTGCTTCCTGTCGTTGTAGGCTGATGTACAACGATGTGCTCTCTGGACCGGTAGCAGCCATCTTGCAGCATGGAAGGGCTGAGAGCATTACAGAGACACCAACCTGGAACCTGGATTGTTAGCTGTTGGTCCAGCCCTGGAATCGGCAGCCTTGGCAATCCAGATTTTCTGTGACATGGCTCATTTAGGGCCTTTGTTATTTAGGCTATTGTTAGTTCTGTTACTAGCAGCAAAAGAGCCCTTAACCGATGTACCCTTTTACAGTCTCTCTCTCACCCATCTCCACACACACCATACGCTCAATGTCTATAGAAGGAAATATCTAGAGCAGCCTTGTCAAATAGGTAGCCATTGCCCCGTGTGTCTACTGAGCACTTGAAATGTGCTCAGTCTGAATTAAGGCATGCTGTAAGTATAAAGTACACAGTGGATTTTGAAGACAGTACAGAAGAGAATGTAAACTATCTCACTGCAATTTTATATTGATTGCATATTGAAATGATAATATTTGGGATATGTTGGGTTATATAAAAGATATTATTATTAAAATTATTTTCACTTTTTCTTTAGCTTTTTTTACATGTTTATTTTTGTTCTTGAGAAAAAGAGAAAGAGAGAGACAGAGCATGACTGAGGGAGGGGCGGGGGGTGGGGTGCAGAGAATCTGAAGCAGGCTCCAGGCTCCGAGCTGTCAGCGCAGAGCCCTTTGCAGGGCTTCAACCACGCACCATGAGGTCGTGACCTGAGCTGAAGTTGGATGCTCAACCGACTGAACCACCCAGGCGCCCCTGTTGGCATGTAATTTTAGATATGTTTCAGAATATTTCAGATATTCCCTAATAATCCTCTGTAACTCTGTGGTATTGGGCATTATTTCTCCTCTTTCATTTCTGGTATTGTTTGAGTACACCCCCCCGCCTTTTTTTTTCTTTTTTTTTCTTTTTCTCTTTTTGATGAGCATGGCTAAAGGTTTATCAGTTTTCTTGATCTTTGCTTAACTGACTGAGCCACGCAGGTGCCCCTCTTTTCCTTTTTAACAGTGTGGGTATTTTATATTTTATAGCCATTTATGGCTCACATTCTATTGGACAGCACTGTTCTAGAAGAATAGATACCAAACTAATGATAATGGTCACCTCTGGGATATGGAAGAGAATAAGGGGCTTGACAGAGTAGGGGATATATATATATATATATATATATATTTCTTGAATTTTCTACAATAAGCATATATTTGTGCATTATTTCTGTGCGCTTTAGGAATCCGGGATAAGATTTAAAAAATGAATTAATATTTGCAATCATGCCTTGTCAATTGTAAAGTTGTGTACATGCTACTTGTTTAAATTTGATAATCATCTATTTTGGAACATCACTGCACTTGACTGTAAGTACCTGGTGTTTTAAATTTCTATAATATTAAATATTAGATAAAGCATACAGAGAAACACTCAGGTAGCCTTTGTGTAATGTAACAGAGTGTATCTTATTTTACCAGCAGAACCCTATATATAAAATGAACTTGCTTTTGAATAACGGGGCATATTTATGAGGCCAACATCAAGAAATGAAAAAGGTGACTTATAAAGATGTTAAGGTATTTTGGGGTTAACTCATATATTTTATTTTAAGGTATTTTGGGGTTAACTCATATATTAGGAACAATACTTATGATAATTCTCTTTCCACTGGTAGAACATAGCAACTTAACAAAACATCCCAAATGTCGTCTTGGCCCTTGCCTTTTTGTGATGACTTGGGAGGTTTATTTTTCTCCAAAAACCTCTGAGTCATTGAATTTCAGATTTAGCATTGATTTATTCCTTTTGAGAGTTTGCCAACTACAAAGATAAATTGCTTGGCCTAAGTGATTAAGGAAGAATAATGGTTTGCTTCTAGTCAACACTGTGTTTAGTCCTTCTTTATTATCTTTAATTAAAAAGCCAGCCCACGATTCTCCACCTGCTAATGGATCTGGATGGAGGACAAAGTAGCAACCGGGGTCCTGGAGACTAGCCTGGCTGTGGGTGGGGAGGGCAGCCCAAAGGGTGTCTCAGCAGCTCTGCTTGCTGGCTTCCTGCAAAGCTTTGATGAGTGACATTAGGTGTGTACCCTAGAGTCTTTGAGTGTTACTACATGACTTTGCACCATGGGAGCAGAAAGCCACGTGGTTTTGCTTCAGTGTCATCATTTTACTCACAGCTCAGCCATAGATTGGATGTGTGACGTTGGGCAAATCAATGTCCCTTTTGGATGCCATCTTCCGGGCCAGTAAAACAGAGTGTCGGTCTCAAAAATAATCTCCAAAATCTTTTCCAGCTTTGAACTCACCTTCCCCTTCCCTCCTCTTCCCTTTCCCTTCTGCATCATCTCCTTTCTCCAAATAAAACACGTGTGTTGTCTGACATTTAAAGCCAGGGTTAATTATCTTGTTAACAGATGTCCCTGTTACTACAATATATGTATTATATATCAAATTATGTATACTGTGTATATTTAAATTATGTGTAATATGTACATTGTGTAATTTAATATATTACATACATTACACATATGAATATATCGTACGTATTAAATTATATAGCTGTATGTTTAAATTACTATATAATTACATATAATACAAAATATTATATACAGTGATATATTATTTTATATATAATACAATCATGCATAAAATCATATACAATTATAAATATTATCACATAATTTATGTAAATATATATGTATGTGTACACATATATGTAGATTTATGTGTGTATGTATATATATAAATACACATACATAGGGAAGAAGCTTTATTGTAGAAAACATACTCATAAACTCCCAAACTCTAACAACTCCTCTGGGATAGGTCAGAGAAAAAAAAGCAATCTAATTATATTTCCAATTTGTAACAAAACCTAAATTTAGCAATGCTTCATAAGCGCCGTTTGGAAATTTAATTTTAGAGAATGGCTGGTGAGCTTCCGTTCCATTTTGTCACCTTTGTTTTTCCATTTTCCTGCCACCCCAGGTAGAACCAGAACTCCTGAAAGGCTGAAGTAAGAAATCTTTGCTTGAGTTCGGTTTGTGATCCATCAGTAGAATGGCTTCAGGAGTAGAGTCAGACTTACGACTCAACAAATGCAGCCTGTTAACAAATCTCTTTTCAACACGGGTATAGTGTGCCTGTATCAAAGCATGATTTACTTGGATCTGTTGAGGCGGCAATAAATAAATTTGGAAGCACTGAATTGTATTAGAAAAACATGACTGAGCATTTAAAGTGAAATAAATGGTATGTTTGCCGACAATCTCTTTCTCATGCATTAATACGGAAAAACCGATTTACTCAAGAAATGGTAATAGAAACCAGCAAACACCTTAATTTGTGTTATTATCCCAGCCAATATAAAATTCAGGGAAGTGGAAATGGCACTGGTGGAGACCAGCAGCAGCAGCTGTTCCAAAACTCCATGGAGCATGGTCTACTTGAGGGATGCCACGTTGCCATGGCAGCCAGCGACTCCAGTGAGCAGTGCGCAACCTCAGACAGATGGCTCTGCCCCTTGGGGTGCACAGCATTGGTCCTTCCTTGGGTATTTGGCAGGGTGGAGGTGGGGGCATGAGACCTAACATTTTGTTAAATCTTTGGAGGATACAGGATATATTCAGGTTGGTCCCTGCCTTCGGAGGACTTACAATTCATTAGGCCGAGACGCTCTAAGAAAAGCTATGTGGTTAGATGGTATAAGGGCTTCTGGCGTCCTGAGAAAGTGTCTTTGCTGAAGGCGGTAGCAGTTGAGGAGGCCTTCTTGGAAGGCAGTGGGATTTAAATGAGATCTTGAAGAATACATGAAATTGAAATGGACTTCCTCGATCCCACTGTCGCCGTGGAGTTTTCAGTTAGCTTGTTTCCAATCGTATTACTCCCAAACCACCGAGGTTGGGTGTTGGGTTTGGTGTTGACCCAGTCTGACTGATGTGCAGGTGAAGAAACGGAAGAAAGAGAAGGCGAGTGGAGGGCAGAGGTGCTGTGAGGAATAAGACTGCGGTGGCCTGAGGCTGGGAGGAGCCCAAAGGGAGGTGCTTGGGGACTGGGGTGGGCAGCTCCACATCCCTCAGGGGTGCCAGTGGGCAGCTGTTTTCTCCTGACTGACAGGTGACTGGGACAAGAGCCCTCTCCACAAACACCCCACCCCTCCCTGAGTATATGTCTCAGGTGAGTATATGTCTCAGGTGAGTATATCGTCGGTCCCAGAGTCTCAGACAAGGGGCTTCCCCCAGGCAGTAGCTCTGACATTTGGAAGACAGTAATCCGTTTCAGTACTTGATGAATCTCGACCTGGAGTCATTCTTGCTATCATAAACCGTACTCCATCTTTGACTGCTTTTTTGTTTAAGGAAACTTTTAATTTTAGAATAGTTTTAGATACACAGAAAAGTTGGAAGTACAGAGAGTTCCCATATACCTCATACTCAGTTTCCCTATCATTAACATCTAATATTAGCATGGTACATTTCTCACAACCAAACATTATTATTAACTGAAGCCCGTATTTTAGTCAGGTTTTCTTAGATTTTACTTAATGTGCTTTTTTTTTTCCTGTCCCATTATCCCATCTAGAATTCCAAATTACATTTTACTTTTTTGTCATGTTTCCTTATTCATCTTGACTGTGACAATTTTCAGGCTTTTCTTGCTTTTCATACCTTGACAGTGTTGAGGGGTACTGCTTTTGGAAGGAATTTAAACCCACACACTGATTGAGGATATGATTGCCATTTGGCCATTTGCTTTTCTAAATGCATTTCATCATTTACTTGACCTCGAATCTCGTGGTTGATTCATTGGCGGTCTTGAGTTTTCAGCCGTGCCTGTCTCCATACCCTTGCTGTGGCCTCATCGTGTACTTCTGTACCTCTTGGCTTTGTGTTTGCTCATCTGGCTTGTGCTGGCCAATGGCTTGTGGGAGAACTGACAGTGAGCCACGACTGAGCCTCGGGCTTACGAGGACCCCTGTGATTTCACTGACCTCTGCTTTTGTCATGGCCACGAAAAGGACATGGCTGGACTAGCCCACTGGGGTCAGGAGAAGGATGAGAGTTACAAGGGTCGGAGCTACCTTCAGCTGAGCCGGGCTTAGGTCAGCTCACTTCCAGCCAACTCAAAGATGAATGGACAATATTCGATGACTGTTATTTTTTGGCCTCTGAGCTGTGGAGACATTTGTTACGCAACAATAGTTAACTGATACACACCCTAGGGCTGAATACACTTAAGACTTAGAAACTTTTTTAAACAATTAGTTAAAAAAATTTTTTTTTCTTTGGGAACATGTAATTAAGAGGCCCACGTGCCTCATTGGGTTATTCTAGTGTCTGTCATGAGAGGACAGGTGTCTCATTGAAAATCCGAGTTGTCTCCTCTCTGAGCCAAATGGACAATGTCTTCAGCTGATTGGCAACCTGTGATCTGGGTAAAATCTAAATGGAGCCGCTTAAGAATGAGCTCATTCATTCCTTCAACAGCTAATTATCAGGTGCCTAATATGTGTGGAGACTTCTGCCCACTGCTGATTGTATAGGAGAGAGCAATAGTGGGCAAAACCCCGGCCCCCGGGGAGCTGGCCTCATGGACAGGATGTGAGCAAAAATGCAATTACAAGGGGAATGCGTTTCTGAAAGGAAAGCTGTTGTGAGGGATCTGACCTGTTTGTGTTCTCAGGAAAAGCTTCCCCAAGGAAGGCTGACCTGAATTCCGAAGAGGGGAGCATTCTGTGTAGAGAACAGCTCACTTCACAGCAGCAGGAAGCGCGGAGGCTTCCTGGAGCCGCATCAAGCCCGATAGGGCTGGATATCAGGATGGGGAGGGGCCTGTGAGGCAGGAGGGGGCTGGCCCGTTTAAACACCCTGGTTATTTGGCAATGTGCCCCCTTTCCATGGTAGATACTGAAGTAGGGAAGAGAGTCCTCTCCTCACATCCTGTAGCATGCTTTTAAGCACGTCAGGCCTAGGGCACCTGGGTGGTTCCGTCGGTTAAGCGTCCAACTGCAGCTCAGGTCATGATCTCGCAGTTTGTGGGTTCGAGCCCCGTGTTGGGCTCTGTGCTGACAGCCTGGAGCCTGCTTTGGACTCTGTGTCGCCTTCTCTCTGCCCCTCCCCCACTTGCTCTCTCTCTCTCTCTCTCTCTCTCTCTCAAAAATAAATAAACATAAAACAATAATTTAAAAAAAGCATGCCAGGCCTAATACTCTCTCTCAGGCTGTAACTTGAGATTGGGCCAAGAAGACACATGCTGGTTAGGGACTCTCCCATGGAAGTTGCTGGTAGCTGAGCATTAGCTGGTGGGGCCCAGACACTGGAATCTGGCAGCAGAGAGTGACCAGGACCAAGGTACGATGGCGTCTGTTGGGGTGTCCTACAGAGATTACCTTAACTCGGAATCAGTCTGGTTCTGTAAGAGAGGGCTTTCTAATGAATTGCTTTTCTGATTTGGGTACTCAGATGATTTCTATTGGTAAAGCCAAGAACCCTGACAAGAACAGGTGGGTTGGTGCCAGATCATGCCACGTCTTCCAGGCCAGATTAAAAATCATGACCTTTAGCCTAAGAGAACTAGAGGCCCATAAAGAAGTTTGAGGCAAGAGAGGAGACTGTCAGATGAGAGCCAGTACTTATAGCCCGGTGTCTCCGACTGAATTCTTCTAGCCGAAGATCCTAAGACAAGGAGCTGAGTGCAGACATCTTATTTTGGGAGGAGATCTCCGTAAGCACCAGTGGGGGAGGGGAGGCAGCCATAAAAGGTGAGTTATCAGCTGGTTACTACTGTGGGAAACTGGGGTCAGTTCATCTGGGGAGCTGTGGGAATAGTATAGAACATGTCTCAGAGCTATTTATCCATCTTTCCCATCAGTCATTGACTGATGGCTGCTCTGGGGAAGGGGATATTCACTGTCCAGAACTTCCCATCAGTCCCGAGCAAGGGCTCCAGTGATCACGGAACCAGCCCAGGTGAAGAGTTGCAGATATTGGCAGTTGGAAGTCTCAGAATCTCTGCACTTAGAAAAGGTTAAAGCTGAGGGGATGTTGAGGTAGGTGGGGGAGGGACACAGGCGTGTACACTCACCCGGAAAAACACACCATCTGGTCCTTACTGCTCGCAAGGTGCAAAATGCTATCCTAGGTTGAAGGCTATAGAAACAAACGACAATGGGTGCCCCCATTGTGGAAAACCAACCAGTTGATTCAAGGAATAACAAACCCCAGTTACTTTCTTTTTGGTCCCTATTATAACTCATTTCTGCTTTACAGGAAAGCCCAAGCTCTGCAGGAGAGAGAATCTTGGCTCATCTTCATAGCTCTGTAACCTTGAGCGTGTTACTTAACCTCCCATTCCTGGAGGTTAGAACAGGATGCTAGAACCTGATTCCAGAACAGAAGACTGTGCACCAACAGCATTCGTTTGCTTGGGCTGCCATAACGAAGTGCCACAGACTGGATGGCCTAAATAGCAGAAATTTATTTTCTCAAAGCTCTCGAGGCCAGAAGTCCAAGGCCAAGATGTTGGCGGGTGTGATTTCTTCTGAAGCCCCTCTTCTTGGCTTGTAGTTCACCATCTTCTCCTGTCTTCGTGTGGTCTTCCCTCTGTGCATATCTGTGTCCTAATCTCTTCCTTTCAGAACACCAGGCATATTGGATTAAGGTCCACTCTAACCTTTAACCTTTAACCTCTACTACCTCTTTAAAGACCCTATCTTTACATACAGTCTCTTTCAAGATACTGGGGTTCAGAGCTTCAACATACGAATTTTGAGGGGGCACGGTTTATCTCATAACACTCACTAAACAGCTTACTTATCAAGACTCCCTTCAAAGTCCTTACCTCTATGTGTTCACCAACCCAAAATAAGTAATAATAAAGTGACAAATTTTGCCCAACCCCAACAAATTCTAGGTCTTGTAAGATCCACCTAAAAATCACCTAAGCCACCCCTAAAATCATTCACTATCAAGGTAGTGTTCTTCCTTACTGCAGTAAGTCTAGCAAACGTAGGCCTGCCTGATCAACAGTTTTCTCTGTTGTTCTTTGTGGAATCCACAGGATCAAATAACATGATAAAGGAAGACTCTATCATAATACCTAGCATTTAGAGGTGTTCCATACCTGTTAGTTTTTTCTTATAACCCAATCTCATCGCAAGAGAAAGGATTTTCAGAGCTTAAGCAATAATTTTTATTATCTTTCTTTTATTATGCCCCATTGACAAATTAATCTCACTTCAAAAACCTTCTGTCTTGCTGTTTTATCTGAATAAATCTGTGCCTAATACAAGTCAGCAGTTTCTAAATGGTTTTCGACTCTTCCTCATCGTCTTTGGAATGTTGGAATCAATCACAGGTTAGTCAAAGGTTTTTTAGTGTGTAATACAATTCCGTTGAACGTGGCAATTGCTAGGAATTTCTCAGACTCTAGCAATTGAGTGTGAATTATGGAACCAACTACTGTTATGTAAATTACGGGAACATAGAGAATAATTCCTCTCTCCCTTTAGATCAAAGCGTAGCAGTCTTTATATCGAACAGAATACTTATCACTACCTGATTTTATTAGAGCTACTTCCTGATATGTCTGCCTTTCTCCAAAGCAGAAAGCAACTGGAAGGAAATAACTGTGTTTTATTAGCTCTATTCTTCCTTTGTAATCTAAGATAGATTTTTTTTTTTTTTTTGCATATGCACGGACTTAAATACAAACTGATGGAATAGAATAGAATCTAGCCTTCAGCAGGGAGGGTATTGGACAGTGAGGGAGGAGGAGGACATCTGAGTGCCTCTCATATATCAGCTGCTTCACATTCTGCCTTCTATTCAATCCTTAACCACAGTCCTGTGCAGTCAGAATTGCTATTCCTTTTTCACAGACAAGGAAGCTGAAGCTTGGAGAGAATACCTTGGCCAAGGTCACAGTTTAGGTAGATGTCGGACACAAGGAAGTCCAGATCTACTATTGCTTCCTAATGGAAAGCATTAGTTTGCTTTCCCGTTGAGTGACTTGGGTAGATTACATTGAAAGCCAACCATGTATGTAAGGTAGCTAAGACATTATTAGTTTGCATAAAGGCAATGGCAATGACAACAGAATAAACCAAGCAAACAGTCTCAAGAGGGAAAAAATAAATAAAAACAATCAAAAGGATTGTTGGATGCTGTAACAGTTTGCTTGTTTTAACGATGTTTTGCTTTCTTCCCTTGGTTTTGGTCAGAGCTTTCATCCATGTAAGTTATTCCTGACTTTCTGTTTTGTTCTTCAAGGACGGTTAAGGCAGAAGGACTGTAGGCTCTCCCACATTCCTTCTGCATTCTCCTCCATGAGCTTAAAGCTGCCTGCTATAAACTCCAGTGACTCTACCTGAAGGTCCTTCTCGAATGTTAGTGCCATGTCTAGAGAAGCCAAATGTGCTGGAGAATTAATTCTAGTGGGGGCACCCTTGACCACTACCTAACAGGGAGTTGGTTGTATAAACACCCTGACTCCCTCCCCATTGGGTGGGGATAACCGTGGGGCATGTTCTATAGTCTCCCATAGATGCTCAGCAGGCCTGAGCCCCAGTTGCCCCCCGTGGTAACTGGCTGAAGAACACACTACTGGCTTCAGTCCCTTTCCTGTCTCACTTCCCTACTTCCTCCTGGTGCTTCCTGAGGAACTTTCTCAGGGTACAAAGCCCTCTTAAACAAAGTGGGCTGCATAGGGAGTGGGGACATAAGAATTCAGCCCTCCTCTGCCTCAGTGAGTGGTAACTACCGGTACGCAAAGAAAATGGTGGTTCCAGGAGGAAGAGGTGTGGGGACAGAGGGAATATCCCTGAGGTGAGTGACTGGGAGATGAATCTAGGTTTCAGAGTATGTTCTAAATAGTAATTCTTTTTTTTTTTTTAAGTTAATTTATTGATTTTGAAAGAGAGAGAGAGAGAGAGAGAATCCCAAGCAAACTCCTCACTGTCGGTACAGAGCTGGACACGGGGCTCAATCCTGCAAACTGTGAGATCATGACCTGAGTTGAAATCAAGAGTCGGAGGCTTAACTGACTGAGCCACCCACGCACCCCGAAAATATGTTCTATGCATTCTATGTTATTTTGGGGAACAACAAGGACGAGAACCCTCTGTCTCCTGGGCACACACCCCTTTCACTAGGAGTATTCTTCCTGGAAGGGCATTGCAGTTGGATTTCTGACATGTTAATATGGGGAGTGGTGATATCAGCGAGGAGAGATGCACATAGAGGCTGAATAAAGATGACAGATGAGGCACTGAATGGACAAGGCTAAGTCCTAGAGCTTTGCCACTATGGTCCCAGCAGTATCAGCCTCACCTGGGAGCTTGTTAGAAATGCAGTCTCGGGGCGCCTGGGTGGCGCAGTCGGTTAAGCGTCCGACTTCAGCCAGGTCACGATCTCGCGGTCCGTGAGTTTGAGCCCCGCGTCAGGCTCTGGGCTGATGGCTCGGAGCCTGGAGCCTGTTTCCGATTCTGTGTCTCCCTCTCTCTCTGCCCCTCCCCCATTCATGCTCTGTCTCTCTCTGTCCCAAAAATAAATAAAAAACGTTGAAAAAAAAAATTTAAAAAAAAAATAAAAAAAAATAAAAAAATAAAAAAAAAAAAAAAAAAAGAAATGCAGTCTCAAAACCCACCTCCTGAATGAGAATTGGCATTTTAACAAGATCCCAGGTGATTCATACGCACATTGAATTTTGAGAAGCACTACCTTAGGAATCTAAAAAATATGAGGAAAATATGACCCTCGGGCTTTTAATTAGTTTCCCCCTCATTATATCTACATATTCACCTGCCTATCTAAGCTCTGTCTTTTCTCTCCCAAAGTATTTTCCAGACTCTCTAGTCCTGGGAGAGTTCTTATTTTTGTCCAGTATAAATAATTTTGCCTATCCTAAACACGAAATCAAATTACTATATAAACGATTCCAGGGGCTTTCCCATGTCTTCACAGTTAATGCATTACCGGCAGTCATATGATCTTTGGCGGAAACGTGGCCTCAACTATCAAAGGAAGACTCTGGACTTGAAGGCATCTAATATCCATTCTGTCACATGAATGTATGATTCTAAGTTCTCATATTTCAGTCTGATAGATACAGAGAAGAGTGTTTCTAAGAAGACTTCTGTGATCGAGTAATGGCCCCAGTTTATTCATACCTCTCTGTGTGCTCACCTTTGAGTATTTCCTGTCCACAATGAGCCTGGCTGTGTGACTCGTGTTGGCCGATGGGCTACACGCGCCAAAAGCAGAGATTTAAAAAAAAATGATTCTGCTTGCCCTCCTTTGCTACATGTAGGAACCACCACCATGTGAATAAACCCAGGCCATCCTGTTGGAGATGCAGGGCCCAGTCACCCTCACTTTCCTAGCCAACAGCCAGTACTGAACACCGGACATGTGAGTGAGGCCATTCGAGACTAGTGGGCTCCCAGCTACGCCCCCAGCTGACTGTACCCACACGAGGGACCCCAGACCAGGCAAGCAGATCATCTGCCCAACGGAAGCCATCTCAAACTGCTGACCCAGAAAATCAGGAGCCTATAAATGCTTCTTGTAAACTACTACACCCCGATGACCGAAAGCTAATTTGATACAACTTCTTTTTCTTTAAATTTCGATTGCAACTTTTTGCAGGTGCGTAGTTTGGTAGTGACTTACAATGGTGTGATATAGGCGCCCGTGAAAAAAACAAAAATGTCATTTTCATGATTAGATATTAGTTTCCCCCATTACAGTTGACTCTTTCGGGTTTCACTAATGACTGATTCTTGGTTGGCTATACTCTAATTGAAGAAAACAGAATGTATGTTTTTCTCACAAAGGTAGCAGCATGCTCCCTCCTCAAACACTGGCTCAGAAATGAACACTGTCCACGATGAAATAGGGCTCCCCCCCACTGCCCCGTTTTCTCTCCTTTTTTTCTGATTGCAGCTGAATCGAATGATCTTGCACTGGGCCGTTCTGATTGTATGCGTGCTCTTCCAATAGGCTTCTTGTCTAAAGTAGCAGATGTCTTTCCCTCTATCTCTCTGAAGAAATGACAATAGAAGTAAATTGTGGCCCAGTAGCTTATTCAAAGCCGCTGAAAGCAGAGGCAAGCTTCAGAGAAACCCAGTAGAACTTTGACATTCGTAGGTGTCCTTGGCAGATGGTGACTGTGGGGTGGAACGCTCCATGTAGATGAAAGACCACCAGCCACAAGTGGTCTGGGGCCATGATGTTTATAGAAAATGACAAACGTATCCATTGTTTCCTGACTTAAGTCAAAACAAAACAAACCAAAACAACTCCCACGCTGCAATCATAGCCACTTGACATTACTCAGTTCATATACAATGCAGAATGCATTGTGTCTTTGAAACAGGGGCTGGTAATGTTTTCCATCTATATGGGACCTGGGCGAATGACAAACGTGATGACAAACAAGTCAACTTCAATATCTTTTGTACCTCAAATGCCTGTTCATCAGGAGCCAGGCACATCCCTCATCTTTCACGGAAGGGCTGGCACGAAGCAAGGTACCTGCGGAACCTCTGAATGGCAGCTAACAGACGAGACCGCAAGTTTGAAGACGGTGGGTTTTTTTTTTTTTTAGTTCTTGTACCGCATTACGGATGGAAATGGGACCGAAGGGTTCTGTCCTTGGTGTTCTTTGGCGTTTGCAACTGTGCTCCTGCAGGGCGCTCATTGTGTGCAAGTAAATCAGCATGTAACCTGGATGGTGGGTCTTAAAATGCATCCAGTCTTTTAACTAAGTTTCATTCAAAGCCCAGAATGGGCACTGGAAAGGTCTAGCACATCAAAACACATCCGAATGACACATCACGTTTTAAAGGACGGTCTGTAAAATAGAATCAGGCAAACACTTTTTTTTCTCTTCTGATTTATACCCTTCATCTCTGCTGCAGACTGTCCTCTGGCTGTTTGGTTATTATTCATCTTTCCAGCCATCTCCTAATTGCCCTTCTTACATCCAGGTCTTTCTTTTTTAAATTCATTTTCTTTGTTATTTTCCAACCTTTCATGCATTGTTTATGGTTTGATTTTAAAAAGCTCTTCCCGTGTCTCCTTTATTTTGGGGTAGTATTTTATTATTCCTTCTATTTTGAGTTACTTCTTCTTTCTCATATTTCAAGAAATGTCTGACAACTGAACGCAAAAAGGAATAAAGAGCAATGAGGATGCTGGAGGAAGAAATGGGGATTATACTGAGGCGGAGAGGAACAGATGGCTGCTGCTAGGGAAAGAAAAACACCTCTAATAAATGAATATTTAGTTACTCATGTTCTGAATCCAAGTTTGCCAAGAGAGCTCTAATGGACATGGTCAGAATCAGCCGGGCAGCACAACAGATTATGAGAAACTGCGTCCACTCCGGTGAGAAACATAAGAGAGACGGGTCATTTAGAAGGGAAGGAGCTTCCAAGGGCACCTGGGTGGTTCAGTCGGTTAAGCGTCTGACTTTGGCTCAGGTCATGATCTCATGGTTTGTGGGATCGAGCCCCATGTCGGGCTCTATGCTGACAGAGCCTGGAGCCTGCTTTGGATTCTGTGTCTCCCTCTCTCTCTGCCTGTCCCTGCTCATGCTCTCTCTCTCTCAAGAATAAATAAACATTTAAAAAATTCAAAAAAATAAAAAAAAATAAAAGAAGGGAAGGAGCTTCTGGATAACCCAGAGGAATACTGGATCTCTATCTGCAGAGTCCACAAGGATGTTCCAGGGAGGAAAGTTTTCTGGGGGTGAAAACTATCAATGTATAAACACAGAAGTCTGGAAATACTAGAATTAATTTTTTTTAAGTTTTTAAATTTATTTTGAGAGAGAGAGACAGCACGAGCAGAGAGGGGGCAGAGGGAGATAGAGAAAATCCCAAGCAGGCTCTGCACTGTCAGCACAGAGTCCAATGCGGGGCTCAAACTCACGAACTATGAGACCATGACCTGAGGCGAAACCAAGAGTCAGATGCTTAATGGACTGAGCCACCCAGGTGCCCCAATACTAGAATTAATTTTAATTACTTTTGCCTGTTGGACCGGGAATGTAATGTTGGCCAAGAGTGGCCCTGCTTGGAGCCTGAGAATTACTTATGGAACAAAAACTGTCCTCCTGTGTTCAGTTCTTAGAACCTCGCTCTCACATCACAATATCATACACCACAATCACTACATCGCACATCACAATATGGGAAATATGGAGGTGGAGGAGACAGGGAGCCATTGTTTCTGGTAGTGATCGCTCAAGTTGAGGCCAGTTTGGAATCGTAACTCTCTTGTACTGAGGCAGGGTTTCCATATCTATCTTGAATCCTGGGAAAGAATGATAAGTTGCCAGCTCTCCAGATTCTCTTAGCATCAGATCCTGTCGTGGGATTCGAGAATAAGTAGTTTCCCTTGGAGGTGATCTCAGAAAGCTCTAGTAGGGCAATATGGAAAGGAGACAGGAGGGAAGGAAACCAGTAGAGGATATGTTTTCAAGCCTGTTACCTGGAGAAAAGTGTACAGGCCCTTGCTGAAGTACTATTTTACCTAGACATTCACTTGTAAAGAGATTGAAACACAGGCGGATACACATAGACATAGCTACAAACACAGATGTGTATGCATGTGTATACGTGTACACACACACACACACACACACGCCATATAATTTTAAAACACTTGAATTGCTCCGCATGCCTGGTGCTTTTTCTCTTACATTGGTCTACCTTCAGGTCAGTGACAACACAAATGGAAGCAAGAATGGAAACGTGTGACAGCAGCAAAAAGAGGGGCAGTACTATGGAAATGGCAGCTCATATTTATTGTGCAAGGATGGCTTGCCCACACACGGTGCTGGGTGTTTTGGGTGCATTAGCAATCCCGTGGGGTCAGAGCTGCTGTGATTCCCATCTGACTACTGAGGGATGAGCCATAAAGAGGGTGAGGTTTAGGAGTTTAGCCTCTGACTTCAGAGGCTGCGTTCTTAACCTCCCAAGCTCCCAGGACAGAGCCTAAGAGGCAGTAGCTGTACCGTCAGCAGTAATGATGGAGTTGATAACCGAACACAGATGCCCGTGGTGGCTAATCTTTAAAGCTGGGAAATGGACATGGCTTTTAGGTTCAGGGAATCCCACGATGCCTTGCCCCCAGGCATGCTTGGCAATGGATTCACCACCGTGGGGTGGAGACTGGATGTGAGATGGACCCAGGGGAGAGGGAGGCTGTCAGGGAGAGCTCAAGGGCAGATATCACAAGCCTGATGTGTGAGTGCCTCCCGCTGAAGGACGGGAACTTGCTTCCGCGAGAGGGATCTGCCTGGGCGGGAGTCGCCTAGCTCAGACAAAGATCAGCGATCAACAAAGGTCCCAGTTCACTTCAGTACATAACTTTGCTAAGACCACCGCCGGTTGTGCTTTTCTGGATTCTGAAAAAGCCCGTTTTCACATTTCTTTTTTTTTCCTTCTTGTCTATTCAACTCTATTCTCCAGCCTCTTCCACTCCATCCCAACCAACACATTCACAGACACACACCACTGCCATCACCACCGCCACCATGCACATATCGAGACCCCAGTAGTTCTGTCAAATTTATGTCAGGAATTACTTCTTGGAGGGCCTCCAGAACTCACAGGGCATCTGTCCCTTGGGTATCAGATGGGCATTCCTGACCGGAGGATAATACAGACTTTTCAAGGTGACTCCAAGAAGAAAGTGGTTTCATTTCTTATTTCTCTGGCTTATTTTAGAAAGGAATTAAGAAGATCTGACAGCATTTAATACCACTTATTGTAAGGAAGTCCTTCCAAATGCCTACCCTAAATCGCTATTGCTGCAATTGAACAATGAGCACATCACCAGAGGACAAAATGCCAACACAAAAGAACGTTAGGCATAAAAACCATGAAGGAGTCACGGATTAGCATTAGAAGCATCTGATAATGTTAGTAGCAAAGGTAACATGTGAAAATTTAGTTTTGGAGATCGGTGACTAGCAGAGACTGCAGAATTGGAAAGGACACACACACACACACACACACACACACACATATATATATACACACATATATTTGCAATTTTATATCTTTGCTTAATATTTATTTATTTATTTATTTTGAGAGAGGGAGAATACACACTCATGAGCAGTAGAGTGGCAGAGAGAGAAGGGGAGAGAGAATCCCAAGCAGGCTCTGTGCTACCAGAGCAAAGCCCAACACAGGGCTCAAACTCACAAACCGTGAGATCATGACCTGAGCTGAAACCAAGAGAAGGACTGTTAACCAACTGAGCCCCCCAGGAGCCCCTACATATTTTTTAATCTGTAGGATAAATCAGTATCCTCCACTAGAGATATTATTTTTAAAATCATTCAAAAGCAACAACCAGCATCTCTGGATTCATCTGGTTTAAAGCATGATAAACGTCGAAAGACTAAACCCATCTTTACAGACAAGTCAGAAACCATCCTGTGCCCACTGCACAGAGACCTTCTCCACCTTGGTCACACCTGAGGCAGTAGTAACTGTAAGTTATTCAGAGGACAATTCAGGCAGCACCCTTTTAGTCCAGAGCCACCAAACGGACACAGTTTTTACATGAATAGTAAACACTGCCTGGAACTGAAATATTTTAGTTCCTGTGTGTTTGGAAAACTCTCCCCAGCTTGGTTCATTTGCATTTCTGCTCTGTGCTTGAATCTAGATGTCCCAGCAATGTTTTTGAGCCCAGCTCTGGTTTTCCTTTGATATTGCAAAGTCAGTGCTGGATAAAATACAAAATAAAAAGCTCCATAGGAAGGAAATCAAAACTGATTTGAAATTTTGGAAGTTGCTAAACGGCAGGTCCACGTATCCAGTGAGGTGCTATTTCAAGGCACAGTTTAAACAAAGGGCTCAGTTTTAGGTCGCAGTCACATTTGTTTGGCAACATCTGTTACTACTTGGAGTAATTTAGCCTCTTTGGGGTGGGGGTGGAGGTTCAGGTCTATTTACTGCTGGAGAGAAGCACTTAGTCTTTGATAGAAACAAAAGTGAGTCATTAGTCACTGCTATGTTGGCTGAAAAATGGAGTTTTCAGAGTTTACCTTGTGCATGTGAACTATTCATTTACAATCAGGTACACATGATTTGTGTCTCATTTATCTATTAGGAAATGGTCTGCAAATGGGTTTGGGCTTGGATTTCTCAAAAGGCTGATGGAACAAACAGTCACCCTTTTATCTCCCAGTCTGTCAGCATCAATGTTAATGCCGGCCTGCCATTAGCAATGGTTGACTTGCAGACAGAAACCTTCTAAATTATGGTCCTTTGTTGGGTGAATCCCTTAGCAATGACCCAGAAAGCAAGTATGGAGGGCCCTCCCCTCCCCAGGATGCAAACATGTTGGAAATGAGGTTGGTGAGCGGCAGGGACAGCGGCTCCTGTTGGCCTGGCTTGACAGTCCCTCTCTCTTTCCCCACGAAGAAGCCACACTGTAAGATCTAATGCCAGTTATTCCTTGCTGGGCTTTAGTGCTGCCAGTGTTCTCCTTGGAAACAGCAATATGAGGTGCTTTGGGGATCCCCTCTGATGATGGAGGTCAGGAGACTGTTTTGTAAAATCTGTGGAATAGTGTGAGAACTCTTGGAGCTGTTCTGTCAGTCACTGGCCACATCGCATGTGGCTTTGGGGCCCTTGAAGTGCGGCCGCTGCAAACTGAAATGTGCTCCGAGTGTGACATGCACGCTGGATTTTGAAGACTGAAGATGAAAATAAGAACGTGAACATCTCATGAACACATGGTGGGATATGGATTACATTTTGAAATGATAACATTGTGTTATATTGGGTTAAGCGGAATGTATTATTCAAATCACATTTTACCTGTTTGTCTTACTTTTTAAAAATTTTTAAGTTTTATTTATTTATTTTGAGATAGAGAGAGAGAGAGCAAGCACGAGTGGGATGGGGCAGAGAGAGAGGGAAGGGGATTTCCAAGCAGTCTCCACACGGACACAGTGCAGAGCCTGATGCGGGGTTTGAACTCATGAACCATGACATCGTGACCTGAGCCAAATCAAGTCGGGTGCTTAACTGGCTGAGCCACCCAGGCATCCTTTGTCTTACTTTTTTAAATGTGCCTACTAGAAAATTGAAAGTCATCTACATGGCACCCTTTATTTTGGGGGGCTCATTTTATTTTATTTTAAAATGCTTTTATGTTTATTTATTTTTAAGAGAGAAAGAGAAAGCAGGAGAGGGGCAGAGAGGGAGACACAGAATCCGAAGCAGACTCCAGGCTCTGCGCTGTCAGTACAGAGCCTGACGCAGGGCTCGAACCCATGAACCGTGAGATCCTGACCTGAGTGGAAGTTGGACACTTAACTGACTGAGCCACCCAGGTGCTCCTTGGGGGGCTCGTTTCATATTTCTAGTGGACACTGTTGGTCTTGATGTCCTTCACAGAGGAAGACACTGACTAGGGTAAGTGACCCAAATTCTCCTTTGGGGAAATAAACTGTGGAAGGAGGAGGAAAAAGACGAGTTTGGGACATGGAAATCTAACAGCTTTAACGTTCTGAGTTTATGTGCTGCATTCCCTGGGTTAAAGACAATTCTCTATGGCAGATTTGGTGGCTGGAGCTAGACATTATGGGTGACACTCTACTTTAGCCCATGGCTCCCTCATGGCCACACCTGTCCTCTTAGAGTTTTGAAAAAAACAAAAACAAAAAACTGTGCAAAGAAGGGTGGACATTTTCCCAACCAGGGGTCAGGTCAGGCAATGTTTTCCTGTCCTGTTAGTGCCCAAGTTTTCTCTTTGTCTTTGTGACAATGCTTCATTTTCTCATGTGCTACAAATGTAACTATTTGGCCTGTTGACTTCATAGGACTGATACCTGAATCAAGCAAGTTCATAGGTTTGGAAGTATTTTGAAAAGTAGTAAATGGTTCTTAAGGAGCGGGTCACCACTGGGTCTTGAAAGAAAAGAGTGACAGTCAAGAAAGGAACGGATTTACTTCTGGAGAAACCACAAGTCATCAGAAGTCCCTCGTTTTCCTGCCTCTGAGGTTGTTGTTGTTTTATGATTGCTCCCACACTGATGTCAGAATCTGTGCCCGGCAGGAGAACTGTGCCAGATGGGAGAGTTTTGAAGTCCATAAAATCTAGTCTCCAAACCTGAAAAAGGAGACCCTGCCTTTCAACGTCATCTGCTTTGTGAAGAACTTTGATGAAGTGATGTATTTGCAGCCAGGATGGATAATTCTCAAAACTAAAGGTTGCAGAGTAAAGCAGTCAGGCTCCATAACTTGAGTGAAATATCATTTATTTATCTATCTGAGTCCTTCTGTTTAGTGAGGGCTGCTGTGAGCACATACCGAACAAGGAACAGAGAGAAATGCTTTCCTACAGGTCTTTTGAGCAAGCTGGTTCTAATGGCAGTTGGAGTATATGTCAATTACAGCAGCAGGGAAAGAGAAAGAGAATTATTCTCTAGAGATATTGCTAAGTCTATAAAATCAGGTTTGGAGTCATGGTTTTACGTCTTGTAAAACTCTCAGTCTCCTATTTCATTCCAGTCTAGATTCCTTGCGGGGTCATCTAAGGGGGTCATGTTTCCGGAAAAGAGACTCTTCTGGGGTCAGAAGATGTGTGTTCTTGTCCCAGCCCTGATCTATCCTTTATAAACCACACAATGAAGGCACATCCATCACTGTCAACGTGTACTTTAATGGCCCAAGACACCTCCTAAAAGCCGAGAACTTCTTCATATTTCCCCACAATGAAATGATAAATCACCCACTTTTGGATTCAGTCATCTACTTTCTGGGTCACCTTGGAAGACCAGCAGCTTACAACATCAGTTAAATGATGATGATACCACCTGGCCCTTCATCGCTCCTGTTAGGATAACAGTCAGGTTAAATATGTTTGAGCTCTTTAAGAAATATATACAAAGGAAATATTCACGTAACATCGATCAGGAATTACCAGGAAATAAATTATTCTACTTAAAAGAATTTTCTAGGAACTGAAACTTACCTATTTAGCACCAAATGGACTTAAAAAGTAGGTGTTTTCCATGGAAATCTTTCCAAAATCCACTAAAAATGTGGAGTAGAAATGAGCCTTTTTTTCTTAAAAGCAGAATGTGTTCATTAAGGGGCTCAATTAATACTCATTGATATAATTGGAGTTTCTCAGAGTAGATTTGCCCTAAAGTTAATGGTCTTACACTACTCTGGTTGTTGAATCTTTCTGATGGCTTTTCATTGTTAGCACTTCTATTTCTGATGAAGACTTCATTGATTTGTTCATTTTCTTCACAAATGTTTTCTGATGGCCTACTTGGTCCAGGGTCCCATGTGACCAACTGGGTATGTGTAGATGAACGACGCCCAGTCCATGATCTCAAAGACATTTCTGTGCACTGAGGAGACTGACTTTGAGAATTACATCTGCACAGAAAATGTAGTTTGCGTGGACTGGCGACATTTATTGTGGCATTTTAGAGGCTAGGTAAGATGAACAAGATAAGTTCTCAACCAGTGTAGCTATTATCATATTATTATTTTTGGTAACCCTTCAATTAAAACAATTTTTTTTTTAAGATTTCATTTTTAATTAATCTCTACACCCAACGTGGAGCTCAAACTCACAACCCTGAGATCAAGAGTTGAATGCTCCACTGACTGAGCCTTCCAGGCACCCCATTCTCGGGAGCTCTTTTAAATGGTTGGTGATATTAGATGATAAAATTTCTGCATGAAAGAAATATTATCACACTTGTTGATTATCATCAACATTTTCTACCTTGTGATAGCAAACGAGCTTCCAGACGCTGTGTCTCCGGGGACATGGTCAAACTTTAGTACATCTGCTTTCTCATTTCTCAGCCTGTTAGGTCAAGTCTTTAAATCAACAGTGTCTTTAATCAAGCAGACAGCATGGTGGATGGAAGGAGTCCTGGATGGAAATTAGGAGACCTACTTTTGGCCTTCAGCTCTTCTGTTAACTCTTTGGAACTCAGTAAGAATGAGAAGATAACATTTGAATCTGCTAAATCTCTTCTAGCTCAGCAATTATGTAATAACTACCTGTAAGGCTTTTATTTCCTCCTTGCTACCATAGTACTAACCTATTTTAAGGTCCTAAGAAAAGAAACTCTCCCTGCATTGACTCACTTCTCTTCTGGTCATGGATGAAGCAGCAGAAGAGAGGTTGCAAGTCCTTCCTGACCTGTCTCTCACCAGTCTCTTCAGTTTTATGACAGACTATGCAAAAATGGCCATGATACTTCACTTCTCCCACATGCTTCACTCACTCCCTTTGTGATGCAGTTTTTGGGGGTCTTTTCATCAAGAAAAAACGAAGTCTCTTTCTCCTCCTGTTGAATCTGGACTGGCCTTATGACTTGCTTTGATATTTGTTCTGTGATAGAACTTGGCAAGAATGATGGTGTGTCAGTTCTTAGGTTAGACCTCAAGAGATGTGGTTGCCTCTGCTCTCCCTGGGGCCCTACTCAGTCACCAAGCTGGACCAACCTACTGGAATATGAGAGACCACAAAGAGCAGAGACAAGTAACTCAAACGTCTCAACCAAGGCTCCAGACTTGTTAGGGGGCCTGGGTAAGATCAGCAAAATTGCCTACATGACCCAAGTTGTCCATGGATATATGAGGGAGTCACCTAGCTGAGTTCAGCCTAAATTATTGACATGTAGAATAGTTAGCTAAATAGATCATTATTGTTTTAAGCCATTAAGTTTTGGCATGGTTTGTTATGCAGCATTAGCTACCTGATACACACACAAAACTCCTTACATTGTAGCCACCCCGGCCATCATTCTGTTCCTCAAACACACCGAATTTGTTTTCTCCTCAGGACTTTGCACTTCTGCCTGGAATGTTCTTCTTCAGATCTTCGCATGTTTGGCCCTTTTGTGTGTGTGAGAGTCAGGTGTCATCTTAAAGGTCACCTCTTTGGAGATGCCTTCCCTGACCATCATAACCTAGTTACAATGTACCATAATTCCGTCCTAATTGTACCACCTGCATATCTTCTATCTCATTGCTCTGCTTTAGTACTCTGCACCGTATTGACTATTTCTTGATATTTTCTTTGTTATTTATTGCATTCTTGGTTATTCTCGATCTTACCTAATTAGAATGCAAACGCCACAAAATGAGGGAGTCTGCTCTATCCCCAAAGCCTAGAAAACTCCTGGTCGCTGGTAGGGCACACAATAAGGCATGGGGAAGGAGTAGAAGACATTCTTCAGTTTGCTGCAATTTGACAGAAGCAGTATATAAAAGGTAGGTAGTTGTATCCACCTGCATTCACAGAGTTCTTTTCCGGTCTAGCTATGTCCGGCTGTTCCTGACATTGCCAGCATCACCTTTTAGCCACACCAGGCTGTGTGTCATATCCATATTCCATTCCAGGTAATGGCTTATTACCTGTGGTCATGCTGTTCACTTCAGAATGGCCTTTGGCACACTCCCATTCATCTCCCAAGGCTTTCAGTGAAATTTTCAACTCCTCCCTCTATTCACCTCTGGTCACCAAGGAGAATTAATTATGCCTTTATCTATGTTTTCAGAGCTCATAACAAATGTTTCTATGATAATTTCCTCCATTAGCCAGAAAATGCATTGATGTTGGAAACTATTACTTATCCAACTTTGTACTCTCAAACACAACGAAGACTCTCCAAAAGTATTTGCCAAATTAAATAAGGCACAACTTGTGAAATAACTCGGCATGGTAGAGGGAATCATAATCTTACAAGGTCACGCGGCTGACGCTCTTGTTTCTGGCGTTGACCTCGCTAGGTAAAAACACTTTTTAAAAAATTAACATCTCCTACCACCCTTACTGGAATGAGTGAACGAGCCAGCCACCCTCTGGAAGACTTTTCCTCCCAAATTACCTACCTAGACGAGTCATGCATGCCATTTGGATTTACAAAGCTCTTTCTAAGTATCAACAGAGTTTTGAGAGAGACTCTTCTCTAAGGGGTCCGAAGGGTTGTGATTAGGGGGGACAGCAGTTTCTTCAGGAAAGATATGAAGGCTGAAAGAGTCTGAAGGCTGCTCATCTCATATCACTCTGAACTCTTTACATAGGACATAAGAAAGATTTCTGGATGCGCCGAAAGTGTTTCTGTTCGTGAACCCAGCGGTCGCACCAGGCCTTGCACGGGTGGAGTGCTAATGAGAAACGGTGGGGCTGAGGGTGGGGATACTGTTCCCAGGCAATATGCATTTAAACTTAGAGAAAAGCAGTTTCATTTTCAAAATCCAGTGTCCTAGAGATGTCCTAAGTCATCACCTGCCCGGGGCCATCTGTTTGAGGATTCAATGGTTCTCTTCGGGAAGCTTCAGCCTTTTATGGCAGTCAGTGTGCCGCCTCCCTCGCCAAAGGGCTTATTTTAATTCATTAATTAATTTTGGCATACTTCACTCATTCGGGGTCAATGCCGGCTTGAAAACAAATCATCCGCTTGACCTAAATGATTTATCTGCAAACCAAGAGCCAGCTGTGGAACTAAGGAAATTCACATAAACTGCACAAATTACACTGTTGATGCATTTTAGCAAAAGGGAGATAAGACTGTACCCTTCACCTTTATGTCCATATAATTGTGTTTTAGGAAGCTGTATAAAAACAGTTCATTCTAATAAATCCCATGTTCAGTACCAAGACATTCTTCATGCAAATTCTGCCTCATTTTGGGAGCAACCCTTTTGCAGAAAAATGTCCAGCTAAGAAAATACTGCGGCACTCGCAAGCAAATGCCTACCGGTAATGAAATGCGTCATGTTCAACTTTATTACGATAATAATTTTTAATGTTTGTGTGTATGGCACACTGACATGGCTGCACTTGTAACGGTTTGATTCATTACCCACGGAGTAACTTGATACACCGTTTTTTTCTGTTTATTTATTTCACAAAGATTTAATGAGTGCCTGCTATTATAGATGCCCAGTCAAATGCTGTGAGTGTCAAGAATAAATAAGGTAAATGAGCTAGCATTCTATGTTTGCTGTATGGTTGAGCTTTCTTGTCCGAAGACGCATTTAATAGGCTACACGCTTTATGTTTTTCTTATTAGGTCCTCATGATGACCCTTTGAGGGATATAGCACTCTACCCATTTTAAAGATGAGAATACAGAGTCTGAAAGGAGGCAGGTGACTAGTTTAAATCACGAGGCAAACCAGTGGCAGAGCTGGGATTTGAAGCCAGAAAAAAAATGGGGCCTGGCAGGGAAGTAAAGGATAGAAAGAGCAAGACTGACCGACCGCAACTAAGCAATCTGGAAAAGCTGTTGGTAAATTGAAAAATGCTCAGGGTGACTGATAAAAAACAATAGTCAGACATTGACATGGACTGGCGAGGGGGTTGTGGGGTGGATCCCGGGTCATGACATTCCAGGATTAAAGACAATTTACTATCAGCTCTTTTGAAGTGAGCAGGGAGACGTACTGCAGGCCAACAAGAAAATTCTTATTTTGCCCAAGGCCTGGGGTTGCCTGAGGTTCTGGATTAGTTGGGATAACTTACAGAGAAAAGTCTGACAAATGTGGGATTTTTTTGCTTTGTGTACATCCCACACCCAGAAATTTCTGGGTTCACACACGTTGAGTTAATGTGAAGGTCAAGGCTGAAGTACTGAGAGGAAAACATCTATATATGTTCTTAGTTTTGATCTCTTGGATCCTGGTTGTTGGCAAATGTAGAGATCTTTCAGTTTGGGTATCTTACAGCTTCACCATAAGCGTGTGTGTGTGTGTGTGTGTGTGTGTGCATTTTTTTCCAGCACCAAAAGGCATATAGAACACCAAATAACCACCGTCTTTCAAATTCCTTAACTGAAGTTAAAATAATCAAGACACTCCTTTGGAAACAATTTGCAACTTGCTGGTAAGCAATAGGAGGGTGATAAATAACCAAGTATATATTGTTTATAACCTTGGTATTTTATAAGGTCATAAAGAGAATTGGGCTATAACGTGAAATGAAAGGGCCACTTTTGCTTTGCAATATTTTAGGTTTTATGACAGTGTTTATACTGACTGTCCAAATAAAAGGTGACCTCAAAGATAAGGCGATGCCCCATTTTCCCAAGAAGAATATGCAAAAAATGTCTCACGGGCAATGTAAATATGAAAGCTTCTTGGGAAATGGACGGACCAGGCCAGTGCCTCCTTGTGGTAATTATTTGTTGACTCACATTGAAAATGACATCTATGGAGTGTTGATTTAAAACCATTGCTTTTTCAGACCCTATTTTATCCAAAGTCTTTCCAGGTGCCTTGGACATCAGGGCCCTCCTCCTGCTGGAAGCTGCTTTATGAGTCATCACACAGTTGTCAAAACAGGGCTTCTAACATTTTACCTCGTGTTGTGATTTATCTGCGGCAGGACACTTATTTTTAATCCATATCCGATGCCAGTGCTACAATTTCCCTCCTAAGTTCCAAGTTCCTATTCATGTAACATCAAACAGCTCTCTTCTTCATTGATCCTGCAGGTCACACTCTCCACTGATCCTGTCTTGCTTTTTTAAAGTGATTTGAAAAGGCTTGTTTACAATGACACCCCACCCTGAAGCCCAGGGCCATATCCCAGCCGATGGTGACTACAGTCTGGTGACTCTGATCACCTTTGTGAAGTTTCTCTGCGTCTTGCATTCTTTCGCTTCATCAGGTCGCTTCTATGAGCATCCAAAATTAGCATCATTTAAGGTTGTTTAAGGCAAGTTATGTCTCCCCCCCCCCCAAATGTATTTTTCAAATAAAATAAATGTGAGAGCACCTAATATTCTAAGAGGCTTTGTGAGGACTTCACCTTAAGGCAACACACTCACTTTTGAGGGTCATTTTGGTAAAGCCTCAACTCATATCAGAACAGAGTCAATATTTTATGAGTTCAACTGAACAGTATTATTGAAAATCCTTCTCAGTATTAATCAAAAAAGCGTGTAAATGAGGAAATGAGAAAAACAAAAAATATTTTCATTGTAATAATTGAAACATAAATAAAGCTCACATTTCCCTTGGCCATGCCTGTACCTCTTAGACGTCCAGACATCAAAATCTCACCCTCTTCAACTCATTGGAAATGACCAAAAAGGATGTAAAAAGAGAAAGCTGCACGCGGGCTGTAAACCAGGGGGTGTGCCAGGAACTGCCTGGCATTTCTTGGAGATTCAGTGGAGAGGGGCTGGGCGGCGATGTGTGGAGAGGACTCAGCCAACCAGCCTCTGGGAGATGCGTTTTCATCCCGTCAAATGGCCCCGGGTAGAAGGTGCCCAGAGCAGTGCAGACTCCAGGCTCCAGTGGGCACAGATGGCTCTACCAGGGACACAGGGCTGTGGACTTGTAAAGAGGGCAGCTGTCACCGGCCAGCCCTGGAGATCCTGCTGGGGCTAATTCGTGCCTGCTCAGTGAAGGGGCAGGAGGCAGGCTGAAAGACCATCCTTCAGGCTAGGGCGCCTTCCCCTGGGTCTCTAAACAGATGGGATCAAACCAGAGTTGAATCTCAGCTTTTCACTCCTTCTTTCCCCGGGGCCTGAAGTATGTGGCCAGCCGGCTGTCAGGGAGCCAGCTCATGTGACAAATGAGAGTAAACACACACCTGCTTCCTTGAGGAGGAAAAGAGACACCCTAAACCTGACGAAGCCTGGGTCATCCATCCCGGAGAGTTAGAACTGGTGCCTTCCCCCCAAATAGATCTACAGGGTGGGATAGGAGAAAGAATGAATGTCTTTCTAATTCCCAGCCAGATTCATGAAAGCACAGCTGAGAAGAAGGCGCTTTGATAGCACTAAAGATTGCCTAGGAGCAGAAACAGGATTATTAAATTCAAAACTGTCACGCCAGAAGAATGACAGATAAGGTAGAAAATCGGATTAGTGAGGAAAAAGCCAAATTTGGGAAATTCTTCCAGAACTCGGAGGGAACAATGAAGGTATAACAATGATGGAAGACGGGAGAAATGGAATCAGGGATCAGAGATATCCAGTGTTAATTTGGACATGTGATAAAATTCCAATAAAAAGTCCCAAGGGATATTTTGGGGACTGGGTAAAAATTACCCCAGCATCCTTCTGAGAAGACTAACTAGACAAGGAAAGTTAAAAGGATGATCGTTACAGACAGTTGTGATGAAGGAAGTTGGGCAGGCATGAAAACATACCATACGGCCACATGATGCAAACAGAGAGGTGAGCCCGAGAAAACAGAGTGGATGAAGCAGAACGGAACCCCAGAAACTGACCCTTGTGTTTAGCACACAATAAGGTGGTTTTGCAAATTAAAGGGGGAAAGGATGGATTGTGTATTAAGCCATACTGTGAGAATCATGCAACTATTTGATGGTATTTTATAACAAACACCAAAATAGATCCTGTTGTGTTAAAAATTATTGCGTGGAGAAATATAATCCAAGACAACCAGGAAAATGTCTGGTGAAAAGTCTGGAGAAAGGCTTTCTAGCAAAAAAAAGGAAAAAGGAAAAAAAAAGAAAGAAAAGAAAACCATGAAGGGACAAACCGTGAAGTAAATTTTTTTTTTTTAAAGATACTTTTTTTTTAAATTTTTTTTTTCAACGTTTTTTATTTATTTTTGGGACAGAGAGAGACAGAGCATGAACGGGGGAGGGGCAGAGAGAGAGGGAGACACAGAATCGGAAACAGGCTCCAGGCTCCGAGC
>NW_026057578.1:41719649-41790515 GCF_023721935.1 Panthera uncia | reverse complement strand
GTTCTAAAGCTAAACTATAACATGTAAGCTATGGGGGGTGGGGGAGGCTAAGTCTGGAATCCCCACCTAAGTCAATTGAAATAGGAAAGCAGCCAAGTGGAGAGCAAGTAAGAGCGTGTTGAAATCTAGTGTCTCCCTCAGAGATCATTTCATAAATACTATTGGCTAGTTAACATTTTATAATTAGAGAAAAATGGGTTCATATATGTTTCACTTCTTATTGTAATCATGAGGAGAATAAAGATGGGTTATAGCTCTCAGAGCAGAAAAGGAAGGAAAAGAACAGTAAAAAGATAATCTGTAAAGGACAGAAAAAAGGAACTAGCCTAGAGGTCCCACGAACAAATATATTAATTTTTAGCGCCTGGGTGGCTAAGTCGGTTAAGCATCCGACTCTTGATTTCCGCTTAGGTCATGATCTCACTGTTTGTGGGTTCAAGCCCTGCATCGGGCCCTGTGCTGCCAGTGTGCAGCCTGCCTAGGATTCTCTTTCTCCCTCTCTCTGCCCCCACCCCCCAAATAAATAAACTTAAAAAGTTTTAAAAAAATAACAAATATGTTACTTTTGACAATAAATAAAAATACCTTAGAGCACCACACTAAAAGAAAATTACTTTTAGTTGAGATCAAAAGTCCAAATTCAACTGTATGCTATTTTTAAAAATTACCTAAAGGGGTGCCTGGGTGGCTCAGTTGGTTAAGCATCTGACTTCTGCTCAGGTCATGCTCTCACAGTTTGTGAGTTTGGGCCCTGCATCGGGCTCTGTGCTGACAGCTCAGAGCCTAGAGCCTGTTTCCGATTCTGTGTCTTCCTTTCTCTCTGTCCTTCCCCTGTTCACACTCTGTCTCTCTTTCTCTCTCAAAAAGGAACATTAAAAAAAAATTTTTTTTTAATTACCTAAAAAAGTAATTGTTCCAAGAAGGCAAAAAATAAAGGGATTAGCAAAGCTAAATCAGGTTCATGTACTAACAGGAGAGTAAGAGTGGCAATATTAATTGGACAAAGTAGACCTGAAGACAAAGAACATTGAATGATAATGACTTTTTATTGATAAGAAACTATGTTTACAGTAAGGACATAACAATGATAACTCTGAACCAAATACTATCACATCAAAACACATAACCCATACTTGCCATTTGCCATGTGCTATAGACTGAATATTTATATCTCCCCAGCCCTCAAACTCATATGCTGAGATCCTACCCCTCAATGTGGTAGTTATTTGGGGGTGGAGCCTTTGAGAAGTGCTTGGTTCAGGAGCATGGAGAGCTCAGGAATAGGATTAGCACCCTTATGAAAGGGATCCCATAGCTTCCTCGTCCCTTCTGCAAATAAGGACACAGGGAGAAAATGGCCATCTGCGAATGAGGAAGCAGGTCCTCGAGAGAATCTGAATCTGCCGGCACCTTGATCTTGGATTTCCCAGCCTTCCGGGCTGAGAGTAATAAACGCCTGTGGTTTAAGCCACACACTCTGTGGCATTTTTGTGACAGCAGCCTGGGCAGACTCCAGGGAGCCACCACCCTGAAAAAGGAGACACATGGGAAAGACCCTAACTCAACCTGCAGCCTGGAGCACGCCAGCCAGCCAGTGCTGCTTCAGACCATGGCGCCAATGAACCTGGCCCCACTATGCTAAATCCATTTCCAAATAGCCAGATGATGCTCCGATGTTGAATAGTCTCTTTCTGTCCTCCCTGCCCGAGAAACTCAACCGCAGCACCAGGACACTCACCATTCCTAATTCTCTAATGTAAACAGTCCTTTTTTGACTTTGAACCTGGCTGTCCTCATCGTGTACAACACCCAGCATGTACTTTGCAACACTTGTTCACTAAATTTTCTGCTAAAACACCAACACTTATAATTAATGTAGTGTATGCAATTGTAGTTCAATTCAAATGTCATGAAAACATTAATCCTGTAAAACACCCTTAAAAACAAATATAAAACACAAAGGGTCCACTTTGAATATCATTTAAGTGTAGCTCACTCTCTAGATAATATTGCTTCCTTATCTACAGTGAAACATGACATTTTATGTTCATGTAGCATCTTTGGGCCAACAGAGGAAACCTTTCTGAGTGTTATCACTAGGAGATGTCACCAATGGGCCTGCTGTTCCCCTTTTATAGTACAAGTAAATTCATCAAAACTTTCAGGGTTGAGGTGACTTTACCATCAGAAGACTCTTCCCATATTTTCACCTTTTGATGAAAAAGGTTATGGTAATTAATATTAGAAAATAAGACAACACAAAATGATAAACATTTTCAATATAAGGGATGAAAGGTGATCCCGCAAAGGTGAACACCCCCCCCCCCCCGAAAGGACTTTTAATTTCTGAATTAAAAAAAAAAATTATGTTTATTTTTGCGAGAGGGAGAGAGAGACAGAGCACGAGCAGGGGAGGGGCAGAGAGAAAGGGAGATACAGAATCCGAAGCAGTCTCCAGGCTCTGAGCTGTCAGCACAGATCCCACTGCGGGGCTCGAACCGACAAACCATGAGATCATGATCTGAGCCCGAAGTCAGATGCTTAACCGACTGAACTACCCAGGTGCCCTGAGAGGGTAATTTCTTTCTTCTTTTTTTTTAATTCGTTATTCTTTTATTTTCTATGATATTTTAGGGGAAAATGTAATGATTGATATTTATAGGATCAAGCTAATGTTATCTAAAAAGAATTATGGATAAATCTTCACTTAAATTTAGCATTTATTTATTTTTTTATTTATTCATTAATTAAAAAAAAAATTTACATTCAAGTTAGTTATCATATAGTGCAACAATGATTTCAGTAGTAGATTCCTTAATGGAGGATAATTTCTGATGCTCTCCTTGTACTCTGTTCCTGCCCAGGACTCTGCTTCATGCATGGTGATTACTCAGCAAAGACTATTGAATTGGAGGGTATCATACATTCCAAAATGAATATTTTTTCTCACGAACCATTGTTGTAAAGTATCCCTTGCTCCTGGCTTTTCACTAAATGTATTTTCCCAGAAAAACAAAACAAAACAAAATAAAATAATGCAACACAAAACTTGCTGGAAATACAGGAAGGCCCATTTCAAAGCAGTGATTTGAGCTCAGAGGTTCTCCTTCCCTTCCTACAAATATTCTATTGGAATAACCAAAGGGATGTAAATTTAAAAGAAAATATGCAACAGAGCTGAAAAACTCAGAAGGACAGACTTGAGAGGCCAGGCTGGAAGAATTTCTGGAAGACAGGAAACAGATGGCATCAAGGTGAGGACAGGTGAAGGGTGATGGGGGTACATATGGTTTGGCTGCATCAGAGGTAAGGATGTCAACAAAATGTCATGTGGAGGTTCTTGGAATTTATTCTTTATCTTAAAAAAATTGGTAAATTTTTAAACCAGTTTTACATTTACAAAAACCCTTTCTTTCTTTTTTTCTTTTTTCTTTCTTTTCTTTCTTTCTTTCTTTCTTTCTTTCTTTCTTTCTTCTGAGAGAGAGAGAGAGAGAGCATGAGCAGGGGAGGGGCAGAGATCTCACGAACCATGAGATCATGACCTGAGCTGAAATCAAGAGTCGGCCACTTAAGCGACTGAGCCATCCAGGCACCCCAAGAATGTGGGATTCTACGATAGATCCCATGATTTAGGTTTCAGAGTTCATGTAGGTGATTAGCTAGCTATGTCTCCTTCTGGGACGTTGGGAGTTTTTGATGTGACATATATGGCGGACCCTGCGGATGTCCTGCTCACATGCCACACGGCTTCTCTGGCCCCGAGGCAGTTGCCTGCTTTGTTCAGACAGCCCCATGGCTTTGCACAGGCAGTTACATCCCTGCTGGCCTGCGATCAGGTACTGGAGCAGTGAATTGGACAGACACCAGGTCTTAGGACTCTGGAATTGCTGAAGCCCTGCCCCCTCAAAAGTTGGCACAATTCTTGCCCCAGGGGCTTTGCCAACCCTGGAGGGAGCAGTGCCGGAGGTCCCCTGCTTGGGGAGAGGCAAGCAGGAGACACTGGTTATCAGTATGGAGAAATCTGTATTTTCATTTATAAAGATGAGGCAGATAAGAGAAGAACCACACACCCATATCCCTAAAAGCAGCAACTGAAAGAGGAGACTACCTGAGCACGAGGAGCAAATGTCCACGTTGCAATCGCGATGGCGCTTTGGGACGCTGGGGCCAGATGGCCTGGGTTAGCGTCCGCCTCTGTCCCACTCTCCTCACTGTGAAATGTTGGTAATAATAACCGTACATGTCCTAACTATCTAACCCACACCCGTTGGTTGGATGAAATGAGTTAACATATGTAAAGCATTTAAAACAATGCTGGGAACACATTAAATTCTCAATAAATGTTTGCTGAATGTAACTGTGGATCTCACTGAAAGCATGAAAAAACAAACAAACAAAAAAAACAAAACAGAGATTATCCCAATTTTAAATTTATAGCCTCAGTGAAATTTAAGGGATATTTCTATCAATATGACATGCACAGTTTGCTATGAGAAAAGAATAAACAGGAAAAAGAGAACCTTTTAAGAAATTCAAAGCAATTACTGTTCTCAAATTTAATTTAGGAATAGAATGGACATTGTTAAAAATCAAGTTAATGAATTCAAGGAATTGTCTCAGAGAACAGGACAGAGAGAAAGAAAAAGAAAGCAAGGGGAAGAGGCATGGAGGAGAGATCCAGAATATCTTATATTTACATAATGTCAATTTAAAAAAAGGAGAAAGAGGAAATGAGGGGGAATGAGGAAAAAAATATTTTTGATCTGCACAGGTTTTCTTTCAAATTAGTAACTCTCACTGGATGACAAACAAGATTATTCAAAATAAATCAGATTGTGGAATATTTCTAAATTTCCAGAATAAAGGAAAAGTCCTACGATCCTTTAGACAAGGCAAAAAAAAAAAAAAAAAAAAAAAAATCCCCTCAAACAAAAAACCCACAAAACCTCTAAAGGAGGGAGACTCAAACTGGACTTCTTAGGTACTGGGCTTTTTACTTGAAACACCAAATGCCAGGAGAAAATAGAATAGGGTTTACAGAGTTTAGAGAAAAATGGATTGTGGCTCCTGAATTCATGTGTGAGGGCAGAAGAAACAAAGTAAGGTTGCTTATTCTAGCAAAAGGCTGGAAAGGGAAAAAGGGAAATATCAAAAAAGTATAGTAGAAGTATAAAAGTATAGTATAGTTTTAAGAAGACTTAAAACGAAGGGCATAAGTTCCACACAGCGGTCACAATGAATATGAATGACTTAGATGCTTAATAAAAGACAAGGTTGTCCCACTGAATGAACCAAAGCCATCACCAGTTATGTGGTACCACCAAGAGACACATCATAAAAAGAAAGGTTGCAAATAAAGAGACAGTGAAAGATGGGCTGAAAGAATGCAGAACAATGCCTACTAGAAAGGCAGGGTGGGCAGTATTAACATCAGAAGGAAGAAACCATGGGGAAAGTATCATAGGGACAAAGGAAATATTTCCTGTTGTTAAAAGGAATATCTTCCAGGGGAACACAACAATCACAAAACTTTACGCATTCATTATAACTTTGGAACTGGAATCAGCAACTCTTAGAAATAAAAGGAAACGTCACCTCGACCACAATTATAGTAGAGAGTTTACATGTTGCCTTCAAAAATTGGCATACCAGGAAGAACAAAAAATCGCAAGGATACAGAGTATTTATGCAGCGTAATGAACACATCGGATTTAATGGTTATGTAGCAAACTGCAATTGTCAAGGAGATACTGCACGTCATCTTCAAATACTCATTTAAAAAATAATTATAGGCTACTTAGAAAGGAATAATAATGGAAGATCACATTTCAAAGCCTGTGAGATGAATCCAAATCTTGATTCAAAGGAAATCATTTTAATACTGTATATTTAGTAATAAGAACTATATAGCTTTTATTGCAAATAAAATAACAGCATTGGGGTGCTTGGCTGGCTCAGTCGGTGCAGCATGCAGTGCTTAATCTCAGGGATTGTGAGTTCAAGCCTTGCGTTGGGTATAGAGATTACTTAAAAAAATTTTTTTAGATAAAATAACAATGTTTACTTAAGAAACACAAACAATAATTTCAAAGGAAATAGGAAAAAGGTATTATTAAGATAAAAACAAACAAATATCCTCCCCCCCCCCCAAGAGTAGTATTGAGAAACAAATCTAAATTTTGGTTCTTTCAAAAAGCCGACATAATAGCCAAACCTAAGTGTAATAAAAAAACAGAGAAAGAGAAGAGAGCAGTACACTACATTAGGAATAAAAGCATATAATTATATACTGAAAGGATTTTTAAATGGTAAGGAAATACCATACACAAGTTTACAGTAACAAATTTGATAATTAAGATTAATAAATACTCTTCAAGAAATGTATAAATTACCAAAATGGGCTCAGGAAGTGGCAGAAAACCTGAATAGACTATATGCAATTTAAAGGAAGTTGAAAAGTTGTCAAAGATACACTTCTAAAAAAGGACCAGAACAACCCAGTTTTTAAATGAGTTACATTGACCTTCAAGGAGCATATTTTTCCGTTGCTACTTAAACTGTTAGGAAACAAAAAGTTTCCAGTTCATTTTATGGGCTTCATGATTCCTGAGAAAAAGATTGCTCCAAAAAGAAACTGAAGACAAATATCTCTTAGGAATCCAGACTTTTAGAATTCTAAATAAAATATCAACAAATTGAATCTGTATTATAATAAAGATAAAGTCTCATGACCAGGTGAAATTTACACTAGTAATTTGGAGGTGTTTTTATATTAGGAAATCAGTCACTGTAATATACTTTATTGCATTAACTGTTTAAAAGAAAAACAATATGATGATGTAGACATATGTTTCAAGTATATTTTCTATATTTGATAGCTTCCATTTTTGATAAGTACTCTTTATGAATTAGAAGCATAAAAAGTGTTTGAAATGTGATACAGTGTTTGTAAGGAAGCAAAAGATACAAAAACAAAACAGGCACTCTTGTTACCATGGACAACACAATGATGCCCACACTGACAGCTCTTACTCGTTTCTTTGGAGGTTGTAAACAAAACAAGGTCAAGAAAAATGTATGAGATATAAATATGATAAAAGAGATAAGAGGGTTGCCTGGGTGACTCAGCCTGTTAAGCGTCTGACTCTAGATCTCGGCTCAGGTCATGATCTCAGGGTTTGTGAGATCGAGCCCTGCGTGTTGCTCTGTGTTGACAGTGCAGAGCCTGCTTGAGATTTTCTCTGTCCCTCCTCCCATCTCAAAATATGTAAATAAACTCTTAAAAAGAAGAAGAAGAAGAAGAGAAGAAGAAGGAAGAAGAAGAAGAAGAAGAAGAAGAAGAAGAAGAAGAAGAAGGAGAAAAGACATACGAAATGGTCATTATTTATACTTTCTTTGAGTTTCTCCTTAGAAAATTCAAGATAATCGTGTTTCAGGCTATCATAATTAATAAGGCTCAGCAAGATGGAGAAAATCAACATTTAAGAATTTCATAGCTTTCCTATGTGCTAGCAGTAGTTTTTCAGAGAAAATCATAAGAAAAAATGTATTCATAATAATACTTCAGACTATGAAAGTCTTGGGAAAATATCTATACGTAAGACACAAGACCTAATTAAAAAAAAAAAACTATGAAATTTGAATTTTGAATGAATACATTGGGAGACATACCATGACCTTGAAAGAGAAGACATAATATTGTGAAGGTGTCAATTTCACTGCTTTTCAGCAATCTATACTCAATGGAAACTCAGTCCAAATATTTGATATTAAGATTTTTGTATATAGTAAAGTCATATGGTTAGGGCTGTATAAATTAAACAAGTGGTATTGAATCAATTAGCTAACTGAAAAAGAAACCCCTACATCACATGAAATTAATTTCCATAAAGAGTCACCATATGAAAGTATAGTTTTAATTAATTTGTCAAATACTTTTATGATTTAATCTTGTATAAATTTAGGAAAATATAAAAATATCTTTTCTTATTCTCTTTTTACTTTTTTAACGTTTATTTTTGAGAGACAGAGAGAGAGCATGAGTGAGGGAGGAACAGAGAGAAAGGGAGACCCAGAATCCGAAGCAAGCTCCAAGCTATGAGCTGTCAGCACAGAGTCTGACGTGGGGCTCAAACCTACGAACTGTGAGATCATGACCTGAGCTGAAGTCAGAGGCTTAACTGACTGAGCCACTCAGGCACCCGTCTTATTCTCTTTTTGAAGGGCTGGATGGGGAAGATGTTTTGAAAATATTCTTTTTTTTTTTCCTAAAAAAAAAGAGAAAACAATTCTTAAAGAAAAAAGTACTATGTATTAAAATAAATTTGTGATAAATTAACATTAAAATTGAGGATATAAAAGAAGTAAATAGAAATGCACATAAATGTTTATTTGGTTTTGGACTGGGGACTCAGTGAAGAAAAGACCTAGCTGTGACACAGTAGTAAGGATTGTTGCTTGTCTACTCAATATCCACACTCTCTGGTCTACCTTCTTTAAAAAAATTTTTTTTTATTGTTTATTTTTGAGAGAGAGAGAGAGAGAGAACATGAGTGGGGGAGAGGCAGAGAAAGAGGGAGACACAGAATCTGAAGCAGGTTCCAGGCTCTGAGCTTCCAGCACACAGCCCGACGTGAGGCTCGAACTCACAAACCTCACAGATCATGACCTGAGCCGAAGTCGGATGTTCAACCGACTGAGCCACCCAGGAGCCCCTCTAAAAAAATTTTTTTTTAATGCTTATTTTTTTGGTCTACCTTCTTTTTTTTTCAACGTTTTTTTTTTTTTTTTTTTACACTTTTTTGAACTTTGGGACAGAGAGAGACAGAGCATGAACGGGGGAGGGGCAGAGAGAGAGGGAGACACAGAATCGGAAACAGGCTCCAGGCTCCGAGCCATCAGCCCAGAGCCTGACGCGGGGCTCGAACTCACAGACCGCGAGAGATCGTGACCTGGCTGAAGTCGGACGCTTAACCGACTGCGCCACCCAGGCGCCCCTGGTCTACCTTCTTAATAGAAGTCTGCAGCAGTGAGGGCAGCCACATGCTCAACCAAAAAAGTATACTTCCCAGCATTTCTTGCCAATAAGTTTAAGCAATGATATTTTTGGACTACTATAGAAGTCACTGTTTACTCTTGGTCTTTTCTTGATCTTGTTTGGGATGCTCATGTGACAGTGGAGTTTCAGCAGTTATTTTGTGAGTTTGAGATTAGAAGCCATATGTTCAGAAGGACAGAACCAAAACAAAGTACAGGAGCCTGGTTCCTTATGCTTTGTGGAGCTGCCATCGCAGCCCTACCCTATTTGCCTTCAGATTCCATTTATGTGAGGAAATAAACCCTTATGGGTTTATCCTGCTGTGATTGGGTCTCTATTACTAGCAACCGAATACAATTTCTAACTACACAAAACAAAACAAAACACCAAAAACCCTCTTATACCTTAAAAAACACCATAAATATAAGTGTTACAGCTGCTATGGAGGGCAATATGGTAACATCTATCAAAATTACAAATGTATATACTCTGACCTAACCATTCAATTTCTGGGAATTTACTCTACAGATATACTTACACAGGCAGGAAGCAATACACATAAAATGTGTATGGTAACACAAGATGAGTAGCAACCCAAATATCCATCAATAGAGAACTGGTAAAGTCAAATATGATTCATTCATACAATAGAATATCATTTATCTGTACAAAAGACCAAGAAAGCTGCTCTTGTACTAATACGGAAGGTACCGAAAGGAAGATGCACGAGGACGTTTATTGTTTACAACTGTTTGTGTTAAAAGGGGAAGAAACAGGATATATATTTATGCTTTGCATGTACAAAGGACTCAGGGGGAGTTACACAGGAAATTAATAACGGTGGTTATTTAGAATAGGTAGGGGTGAAATAAGCTAATGAGGGAAGGAGAGAGAAGGAGACTTCTGAAGAAATTTATACATATATATGTATTATATATACATAATTTTGATCCAGGTAAAGATATTACTTACTCCAAAAACCTAAGTATAATTAAAAAGGAGGCAATATAGCATCAATGGTTTAGGCTTATGGAACTGGGTATTGTCTTTTCACAGTGTGATCAAGGCACCATTTAACCTCTGGGAGTCTCGACTTCCTCATTAGTGAGGAGGGTAGTAAGAGCCACCTCATGGGTGGAGGCCAGAATTAAATGGGATAAAGTATGCAGAATGTATATTCCAGGCTGGGCACATGGTGATAAATAGTGGTGGTGAATATGGTTCTTAGAAAGTGTAAATGACAAAGAAGATAGGTTATTTCCCATATGGATAAAAGAAAATGGGCTAATGTTCTTACCATAAAATGGGATCATACAGATTGTTTAGGGAAACATTAACACTCCACCCAGAGATGATAAGAACATAAAAAAGCAAATCATTCATTCCTGATTGAATGACCCACCGTATACTAGGCAACGCTTACACGTCATACTGAAGATCACTGCCTTCTTACAGAAGACCTATAAATGTGTCTGTTAGCCATCTGGATGTCTTCTTTGGAAAAGTATCTATTCATATCTTCTGCCCATTTCTTCACTGGATTATTTGTCTTTTGGGTGCTGAGTTTCGTAAGTTCTTTATAGATTTTGGATACCAACCCTTTATCTGATATGTCGTTTGCAAGCAGACACATGAAAAGATGCTCTACATCACTCATCATCAGGAAAATACAAATCAAAACCATGATGAGATACCAACTCACACCTGTCAGAATGGCTAAAATGAACACTCAGGAAACAATAGATGTTGGTGAGGATGTGGAGAAAGAGGAACCCTTTTAGCATTGTTGGTGGGAATGCAAACTGGTACAGCCACCCTGGAAAACAGTATGGAGGTTTCTCAAAAAATTAAAAATAGAACTCTGCTACGACCCAGCAATTGCACTACTAGGTATTTATCCAAAGGATACAAAAATGCTGATTCAAAGGAGCAAACGCACCCCAACGTTTATAGCAGCACTATTGACAATAGCCAAATTATGGAAAGAGCCAAATGTCCATAGACTATTGAATGGATAAAGAAGATGTGGTATATATATGTGTATATATATATATATGTGTGTGTGTGTATATATATATACATATATATACACACACATATATATAAAACAATAAATAATATATATTATAAAATATTATATATTATAATATTATAAATAAATGATATATAAATAAAAATATATAATGGAATACTACTTGGCAATGAAAAAGAATGAAATATTGCCATTTGCGACAACGTGGATGGAACTGGAAGGTATTATGCTAAATGAACTAAGTCAGTCAGAGAAGGATAGATATCATATGATTTCACTCATATGTGGAATTTGAGAAACACAACAGATGAACATAGGAGAAGGGAAGAAAAAATAAGAAAAAAAAACACAGAGGGAGGTAAACCTTAAGAGACTCTTAAATACAGAGAACAAACTGAGGGTTGCTGGAGGGGAGGTGGATGGGAGGATGGGTTAAATGGGTGATGGGCATTAAAGGAGGGCACTTTTTGGGTAGAACACTGGGTGTCATATGTAAGAGATGAGTCACTGGGTTCTACTTCTGAAGCCATGAAAACACTGTATGTTAACTAACTTGAATTTGAATAAAAAAATTTTAAAAAAGAAGACATATAAATGAGAAATACAGGGAGAAATTCACTTCATTAAAAATCAAATATGCGCAAATTGAAGTAACATAAGATACCTTGTTTGGCTTGCCAAACTGAAGACTATGAAAAGTTATAATAATACTCCACTGTTAAAAATGTGTTTAAACACCTCAAAAATGGGCAAACTGATTAATGCACCAATTTTATCTCTAGGAATTTCTCTTCTGCAAACAATCGGCAATATGTTAAGAAGCACATATAAGAATTTACTTATGACAATGTTCTCTGACACTCAGTTATTAAAAAAAAAAGTGAGAAATGGCCATTGTTACAAAATACGGTAAATGTTAAATAAATAATGCTAAAATCATATAATGGAAAACAAAACATCTTTTAAAAACAATATTATAGAAGGAAGTAAAAGAAACATTTTACCATAGGATGACAGATTTGTAGAGTAATAAAAAAGATAGATAAAACACTGAAAGGATGTACATACAAAATGTTAAGGGATACTTCGCTTTGCCTCTGGGAAGTTTTTATTTTTCAAGTTATGGACTCAATGTTTGTGTCCATTCAACATTCTATGTTGAAGCCCTAACCTCCAAAGGCATGGTGTCAGGAAATGGGGCCTTTGGGAGGAAATTATGCTTAGATGAGGTCATGAGGTAGAGCCCCCAGGATGGGATTAGGCCAGGAAGGGGACCCTCACCAAGAGCCAATCTCCTGGCACCTTGATCTTAGACTTCCCAGCCTCCAGAACTGTGAGAAATAAAAGTCTGTTGTTCAAGCCACTCAGTCTATGGCATTTTGTTACAGCAGCCTGAGCTAATTAATACAAAAGTTATACTCTTTGAAGGCATACATTGATTTACAGATTTAGACAAATTGATGTGATACATATTTTTAATAGTAAAAGTATTTTTTAATTGTTACCATTTTCAGATCTTTTTTAACTTTTAAATTAATAAACTTTATTTTTTAGAACAGCTTGTTTATTTATTAAAAAAACTTTTTTTTTAGCATTTATTTATTATTGAGAGACAGAGCATGAGCATGGGAAGAGGGGGAGCAGAGAGAGGGGGAGACACAGAATCTGAAGCAGGCTCCAGTCTCTGAGCTGTCAGCTCAGAGCCCGACATGGGACTCAAACTCACAAATCATGAGATCATGAATTGAACCGAAGTCAGATGCTTAACCAACTGAGCCACCCAGGCGACACTCAGAACAGCTTTAAGTTCACAGCAAAACTGAATGGAAAGTACACAGTGTTCCCTTATACTCCCTGCCCCCACACATGCATAATCTCTCCCACGTCGGACATGACACCAGGCACCACAGGGGAACATTTTTCTACGACCGATGGGTTAATTTCTAAGAGAGGAGCTTCATACTGACTCTCCAATATGCATCTGTTACCTCAGTAACAGATGGAGTTACTTTTGTATCCAAAACTAATTGGGCTCCTTTTTGGTATATACATCTAGACTTCCAAAAAGGTCAACCTCACCACCCATTTTGCTCTTCAACCTAGATACTGATTAAACTAACAAATTGACAAGATTAAGCAAAGTTGAGAGATAACAGCTCGGCAGCCTCTGGGATTCTGCCACTATTCCTCTGTTGAGTGAAATGAAATATCTCCTTTCAGGCACAAGGCGGTTTGGAGCAAAGGCTCTCATCCTTTTTTCCTTCCGTAAATAGATCCAATAGCACAGCCCATCTTTCTTTTACGCAGGCTTTTAGGATAGCCTCGTGCAGTTTTCTAGAATTGCAAACTCTAATTCGATGCAGAGTGAAGCCGAGTGTATTAGTTTGCAAAGGCTGCTACAACAAAGCACCACAGACTGGGTGGCTTCATAAGAGAAATTTATTTTCTCACACTGAGGTCAAGGTGCTGGCTGGGTTGGTTATTTCTGAAGCGTCTCTCTTTGGCTTTGGTAAATGGACATCTTTTTCTCCATGTCCTCACATAAGTCTTCCCTCTGTGTATATCTGCGTCCTAATCTCTGTTTCTAAGGACACCCAGTTGTGTTTGATTAAGACTCACCCTAATGACCTCATTTTAACCTAATTAGCTCTTTAAAGAGTCTATCTCTAAATATAATTATAGTCTGAAGTACTGGGGTTTAGAACTTCAACTATGAACTTCAGTGGGACACAATCTAGCCCATAGCACCAGGTATTGTGTTGCTGGAGCCCCACCTATGGTGCCTCTCTTGGGCACCTCACATTTCTCTTCTATGTCCTTGTAACTGCAACTGTCCTCATCTTACCGTCCTTAGGGTTGCTCCCTGTCAAAGCCACCCTCCACCAGACCAGACCATCACACAAAGCTCTTGTCGTTCCTCTTCTTGAAATGCTTTTCTGGATTTCCACTGCCTTTGGGAGCGTTCTCATATATCTTAGGGTAATAGAGTGCCTGCTAGGGCAGAAGTTAGATGAGACTCCACTCAAGGACATTCTTGCAATGTCTTCTTCCACAAGAAGGGCTCTCCTGAGAGCAGAGCTGTCTGTTCCTGAAAGGGCCATGTGGGGTTTCTGCTTTGTCAGGTAGATTTAGGGGAGAGGGGTAAGGGGACATACACATGATCCAGACTGCAGAGCTGGCCCCAGAGGGTGGAACAAGACCATTTTGCACAAGGAAGGCAAAGGCATTCGGGGACAGAAGGAAGAACCATACAAGCTCTGGATTCTGGGTCGAGTTGCTTTCTTAGGGTGGGCTAGGAGTGGGCACATCAAGGGCAGGTGTAAGGTTAGAGCAATGAGGCCCCCAGAGTAAGGGCACCTTAAGGATAAAAGCATGCAAGTTTTACGGTCAGATCCTACACAGGCCCAGGGCATCAGGGAGGTACCCCAAGCCTCCCCAAGTCTCCCGGAGCTTCTCTAGACCTCCCCTAGGGAGGCTTGTGAGAACATCCAGCGGCCAAGGTGGGAATTTTAAGTAAAAGGAGCCATGGGCTTGGTGCTTGGCTAAAATGGAAGAGCACCACCTATGGCTGCTAATGGCGTTGCTGTCTCTGAAGCTCCAGGCTGCTTGGAGAATAAGGATCTCCTTCCAATAAGGTATGTGGACTCTCAAGTCACTAGTTAAAAAACTATATAGCCACATTTGCTCCTATGCCTGAGAAGCAAATCACACTGGACACAAACGAATAAGCCTTCCCCTCCTTGGCCTACCTCTCTCTTCGGGTTCCTTAGTGTCACCCTCCTGTCTCCTCCGGACTTCAGCACACACACCATATGCACGCGCGCACACACACACACACGCACACACACACACACACAACTTATTTCAGATAATCTTCAAGTAGTCATATGTGTCAGGTAGTAAGGTCTTCTTTTATGGCTGATTTTTGGCAGCGGGCCTCCAGAAAGAGTGGTTCCCCTGTTATGCACTCTATTTTAAAAACACTCAGAATGCGAAGCTCCTTGAAATGCCTTATGTCCTTTTTTCACTGTGGTTTATTCTCCCTTAGCCTTTGAAACTCATCATCTGTGGCTCTTCTCAGTACTGCTGCATATCAATCACTATCTGATTTGTTGGCCTTGCCCATTGGATGGACCATGGGGTGATTCAACTTGGCGAGGATTTGGTGCCCAGATGTTTGGTAAACACCAGTCTAGATGTTGCTGTGAAGGTGTCTTTTAGATAAGATTAAAATTTAAACCAGTAGACTGAGTAAAGCAGATTACTCTCCATTATGTGGATCAGACTTGTCCAATCAGTTGAAGGCTTTAAGAGCAAAGAGTGAGGTGCCTTAGGAAGAGGGAATTCTGCTTCCAGAAGGCCTTTATTTTTTTTTTAATTTTTTTTTAATGTTTTTATTTATTTTTGAGACAGAGAGAGGCAGAGCATGAGCAGGGGAGGAGCAGAGAGAGAGGGAGACACAGAATCTGAAGCAGGCTCCAGGCTCTGCGCTATCAACACAGAGCCCGATGCGGGGCTCAAACTCACGGACTGTGAGATCATGACCTGAGCCGAAGCCGGACGCCCAACCGACTGAGCCACCCAGGCGCCCCCAGAAGGCCTTTAGATGCAAGACTACACCATCAACTCTTGTTGGAATTTCCAGCCTGTCAGCCTGCCCTGCAGATGTAAGACTTACGCGCCGCTACAAACATGTGAACCAATTCCTTCGAATAAAGCTCTCTTTATTTACACAGCGTGTTGATTCTGTTTCTGCAGAGAACTTTGACTGATACAGACTGTGACTATGACCCTCTCTATCAGGTTAGGGACAAAGGCTGAGGGTGTTGGGGAGTGATGCCTGGACAGTTTTACGAACTAAGCAAAGCAGGTAGGCTTACAAACATTGCAAACTCATCTTGAATTCTTGACAAAACCAGGATTTATATGTAAACATCTACCAAAATATGGCTGAAGGGTCATATTCAGAACATTACAGCCAATTGCTACCTTCTTCTCCCTCCAGAAGCTTAAGCTCCTGGAAAGGTAGTTAGTACATTTCTTACAAAACATCTGACACATTCTACGTGTTAAAGAAAAGGTTAGTTTCCTTCAAAAAAGAAACCATTCTGTGCAGAGAGCTTACTCTTCCAGTCCTATGGAAGCTGCACCTAATTTCACATTTATCTTTCATGTTCTTCCTCTTGCCTTTGAAACTCTCATCTAACATTAGCATTTGATTAACCTTTTATTCAAGAGACATCTGGGTTTTGTTATACACTATTATGCTGATTCTGGCTTGTTTTTATTTCAGATAATTTTCAAGTAGCCACACGTGTCAGGTAGTAAGGTCTTCTTTTATGGCTAATTTTTGGTGGTGGGGCTCCAGAAAGGCTGGTTCCCCTGTTATGCTAAACTTGTTCACTGTGGAGAAAACAGGAACCGTCAAGTAGTGACAGTGAGATCTTGTTTTACTGTCTGGAATTATTTGGAGGAATGTCTTGGCCATCTTTCCCTTATATATATGCATTTTCAGCTGTCTTTGAAAATTACATTGTCTATCAATGAAAATTCATATAAAATACAATTTAACTGAGAAAACTAAAGATAAATCTGCAGTTACCGTTACATGGGAATATTCTCAGCAGTCCCTGTGGATTCTGTAAGATTTTTTTCAAGTGTTCTCTGAGGCCATAGTGCTGATCGACAGCCAGGTCTGTGGTGTTAGGGCCTGGATGATGTAGACTATGGCCTAACTTCTAGATCTGGAGGAAGGAAAATTCCGCTCCTAATTCTTTAATAGTAATGATGGGTCATGGTTGCCAGGGACAGAACTGATCCAGAATTTGCACCATGCTTTGGCACTTCCTCAAAGCTTTGGTCTGAAGATTACTACTCTCACGGGGCCACTCTGTCTGCCTTTGTCTGAAGGAGGAGCTCAAAATACAGTCTCCTCAGGAATTCGGGGCTATTGAGAGATTCACAGCTTGCACATGCCTGCTCTCACACAAAGAAATGACAGGGGAAATGTAGCAGACGTAATTCCTGGAAGGTAGAGCCAAATGTCCAAGATATGGGTCAGGGAAAATCAAGGAATGCTTTCATGGATAGGCTGAAAGGCATTTTCAATAATAGCATGCTGTACCTTACACTTAGCCAAACACAAGGGGCAATTCCAGGAGATTAGCTGAGCCCTGTTAGTTAATAAGTAGTCAGAGGCAAGATTGGTACCACTGAAGACCAGCATGATAGCCTCACTTTTTAACTTATTATATCCATAAACCTCAGTGTCTCCAGCTAGTGGGAACAATGTTCCCCAAGCGGGAATGATGAAACACTCCTGGCTTACCTCACGTGGTGCTCAGAAGGCTGAGAGGTTTGTAAACTCCCAGACCATTTGAGATGATGATGATTAGGGTGGAGTTAATAATGTAATTTTCCCAGGAGAGTCAAGGCTACACGGATGCCTGTCAAAGATCTAAGTATCAATGGAGCATGAGTGGAGCTACAGATATTAGAGACGAGAGATGTGGATTCCAGCCGTGGCTCCAGCAGACCCAGATGATAAACTGGGTCATCTCTGGAAAGTCTGAAAACTTCAGGGAGGCTCATTTTGTTCATCTGTACCCATAGAGAGGCCTGCTAGGAGTGAAGAAAGTAAGTAATTTTTACTCCAGCTGATCCTGGTCTAGGTGTGGCTGCTAATTGCACCTGAAATCGAATTGTCCTCTGTCTCTATCCTTAGCATGACAAGATAGCTCTTGTCTTAGTTCTTTAGCACAAGAAACTGAAGCCTTAAGTACCTGTCAAAAATGTTTACCCTTTTTAAAAATTAAAAAAAATTTTTTTTAATGTTTTTTTTTTTTTTTTTTTTTTTTGAGAGAGAGAGAGCACAAGCAGGGGAGGGGCAGAGAGGGAGACACAGAATCTGAAGCAGTCTCCAGGCTCTGAGCTGACAGCTCAGGTGCGGGATTTGAACCCACAAACCGTGATGTCATGACCTGAGCCAAAGTCAGACACTTAACCAACTGAGCCACCCAGGTGTCCCCAAAATGCTTACCCTTGATTGAAATCATATGGCGGTCATACTCAGCTTGACAGAGAAATGGTTAGAAATTAGGCCTGGTCTGTAATACATAGATACTTAATGTGAAGAAGCCCAGCCTCAGCAACCCTTCCCCTTGGTCCAGCTGTATTTGTGCTCTTTGAATGGGATAGTTTCTTCTGGAGATTCCAAGACTGTTTTTGTGTGTAACCATCATAGTGGAGGTGGGTAGCAAAATGAGCTCCAAATAAGATTTCAATTTATCATACAGATCTTAGATCACTCCATACCTCCATGAAACCTCCTTAAGAATTCAAATTCATCCTGAGCTCCTCCATCTGTGAATATATTTTTTCATTATATGTCTCTCTACAGAGTTTACCCCTAAATTATTCTTTAGTCTCTTTATTTACATATATACTTAGCATCTCAATCTATCTACCTATCTTCTATCTATCTATATCTATCTATCTATCTATCTATCTATCTATCTATCTATCATCTATCCATCCCTTTACCTATTGTAGCACCTTTTCCTTTTCTGTTTGAATGCAGCATCTTGAGGGATGGGATCAGGTTCCTATCCAGTTGCTCAATGGGGCACAACCCATAGAAGGTGCTCTTGGCAAATGGTTGATCAGTTAACTGGGCTAATGGGGACTTAGCCATCACACTCAGATCTAACTCCCTAAAGAGGTCCCCAGTTCTAACCATCCTTCAGGCAAGGCAGTGAGCAATGAGAAAAAATCTTTCCCAAGAACAGGGAGAAATAAGTAATCTGAGATCTAAATAATTTTCAAATCACGATAGGTTATCTACAAGACTCACTCAGACTCATTCTCTCCAGCCTGTATGATAAATAGGAAGAAGACAAAAGGTCTTACTGCATTAAAAAAAAAATCCTGGCATAACACTTTTTTTCACAGCATGTATGCCCTTTCAAAGGAAATATTTCCACTAATGAGTCTCCTTTGCTTGTCCATTAGTTATTAGACACTTCTTAGAAAAAAGCCAACTTTCCTTTAATTAATGTGGCCGTTCTTCAGGCTCTCTTTGGAGATTTTCTTTTTATGCTGAGCTACAGAAATGAGATGAGGAGGTATTATATTGCCATGAGCTTATCTGTATTTGATACAATGGGGCGCTTCCCTCTTTCTTTCCTTCAGTAAGCTTGCCTTAGAAAAGAACACCCCATGGGTTAAAGATAATATTTGACTCAACAGCAAGTACACCCAGTGAAAGAAATGGATGTTCCATACTTAAAGTTACATAGGAATTGGTGCATAAGCACACTGAGAGCCACTTCCTACCTCCTCTCTCTCCTTAAAACTCTTAAATATTATAGGAGGATAGATAGATTTTTTTTTAAATTCTTAACTGCACTAGAAAACAAGAAAGGGTTTCCTTGCTGGAACATATACCATGAGAAATTCTTGAAAGATGGCATCAAAGCAATACAGAATATTACAGGCAGAAGAGAACTCTTATGGATTGCGTGCATGGCACTGGGAAGCTCAAAGTTTGAAAATGGATATAAGGGTCCAAGGGCAATAGTCAAGTGGTTTTCTGGGGCACCATAGTAGGAATAGTCAAGTGAGGTAACAGAATTCCCTGGCAATTCCCAGAGAAAGCTTCTTCCCCCTGGCAGGAGCAATGAGTGTAGGAGTCAGATTGGCAGGGCAATGTCCAGAGGGTTCAGAGACATCCTCATTCCTTTAAGAAAAAGTGCTTGAATATCCTCTTTGCTGCACAAGCTGGTCATGGTTTGCAATGGCTTAGTTAACAAATAGAGCATGCATAGAGATGCACAGCTACCAATAGAGGACAGCCAATGTAAAGATGAGTATATGATAAAAGTCTGTCCTGGGACGAGAAGCTATCCCACCCATGTTAAGTGGGAAGATTAATGAGAATAAAGAGAAACATTACATTTGGTCACTTACATGCCCAGACCAATCATCTCGAACTGGTGGTGAACTGGATGATAGGTTCTTGAGACCTTCTCAGCATTACCATGGGAAAGCAGTATCAGACCAAGGATTTGAACTAGAATAAAGCACCCAAGTTTGGGATCCTATCCCCTATGACTTTCATAACTCATTATTTGGTTCCATCACATGCTTTTCCAGGGTGTACTGAATACAGCATCCAGTCTGCTGGTCTACAGTATCTAGGTGACCACTGATCTGGGAACACCGGAGATCAAATGTCTCAACAGCTGGTGAATGAGTCCATCCCAAAGCGAGATAAAACTAAATGGGAAAGGGAGCCTGGGTGGCTCGGTTGGTTAAGTGTCCGACGTTGGCTCAGGTCATGATCTCACTGCTCGTGGGTTCAAGCCCCACATCGGGCTCTGTGCTGACAGCTCAGAGCCTGGAGCCTGCTTCAGATTCTGTGTCTCCCTCTCTCCAACTCTCCCTCCACTCATGCTCTGTCTCTTGTCTCTCTCTCAAAAATAAATAAACATCAAAAAAAGTAAAAAAAATAAATGGGGACAAGGTATAATTAGTAAAGACACCAGTGAACTTCCTCTGGGTGACTCTGAGAATGAGGGGAAGGCTCTAACACACTTTCTGAAACACAAGGACCCCATGTTCAATTTCTAAGTGACATCAATTTGGTATGAAGCCTAACCACCATTCCAGGACCAAAACACAACTTTGACCCATGAATTACATTTCTGGTGACTATCGTAAAGAAACAATTGCACCTGTACACCAAGAGACATGAAACATGGTTTATGTAGTGAAAATTTGAAATAGTTGAAGTTTCTATCAATAGGTTAATAAACAGTGTACATGCATTTTGGAATGCCATGAAGTATTTAATAAGAAAAAAGTCAATACATATATACTTATAAGTCAAGTTAAGATACACTACTATATGGAAAAAAGAATTTGCAAAATTGTTTATGTAATATGACCCATTTTGGTAAAAATTACTCTTGACACACACAGAAAAAACCTATTTCCACATGCACACATGTATCTATATAGACATAGTAAAATATCTGAAAGTTGACTCAGAGGCAATATAAATTCCATTTAATGAGAGTTTATTATGTATTTTTGCCATGATGGGTATTCTAGAGATGAACAGTACTGAGATACAGCTTTCTTTTTCATGAAGTTTGCAATCAAGCTAAGAACCAATTATTCTTTTATCCATTCACTCAGGAACATAATGGTGATCTGAATACTCACAATTACCTATGATTCCCTTAAAAATATTTACTGAGTACTTTTTGCATGTCAGGCACTGTGTTAGGCATTGAGGATAATGAATAGTTATAGCATCTGCCTTTATGAGGTTCACAGTCCAGTGCAGGAGATGTGTAACTGATAATTTTACGCATCGTATTTTTGACTTCTGGTTAAATATGTTAGATTGCACACACGTTTATTTCTGTTTCTTCCATAAACTGCACTAAAGTGAATCAAGGAATAAAAAAAGATGCAAACCCATGATGACAAATAAAAGGGGATTAGAGATACAGCAATTGAATGATGTGAACAGAAAATAGAAGACAGAAAGTGAATGGACAAAATGTCATTGACTTTTTAGAGCTAATCGATGAATTTAGCAAACTTGTGGGATACAAAATCAGGACATAAAAATCAGTTGTATATCTATGCACAACCAACAACAAACAATCTGAAAAAGTATTTAAGAAATGAATCCCATTTCTATTGGCATCTAAAAAAATAAAATACTTAGTAATATATTTAACCAAGAAAATGAGAGACACATACACTGGAAACTACAAAGCACTGCTAGAAGAAATTAACACACAAATGAATGGAAAGACATCCCATGTCCATGGAGTATAAGATTTAATATTCTTAGAATGTTCACATTACCCAAAGCGATCTACAAATGCAATGCAATCTTTATCAAAATCCTAATGGCATTTTTTTCTTTTTTATGGAAATAGAAAAAAACAATTCTAAACTTCATATGGTACCACAAAGGACCCTGAACTGTCAAAACAATTTGAGGAAGAAGAGCAAAGCTGCAGACCTCACACTTCCTGATTTCAAAACATATTATTAAAAAGTTACAGCAATCAAAACAATGTGGTACAGGAATAATGACAGATACATAAATCAATGGAGCACAATAGAAATCTCAGAAATAAACTTATGGGGAAAAGATGGCTCACAGGTATATGAAAAGATGTTCAACATCAATAATTATCAGGGAAATGCAAATCAAAACTACTATATCACCTCATACATGTTAGAATGGTTATTACATTAACAAACAAAGAAAAACCCAGGAATAGCCAATGTTATTAAAGATATACAGGAAAAGGAACCCTGGTACATTGGTGGTGGAAATGTAACTTGGTACAGCTATTACGGAAAACAGTGTGAAGTATCCTCAAAAAATTGAAAATAGAACTACCATATGATATACCAATCCCACTTCTGGGTATTTATCCAAAGAATTGAAATTAGATTCTTGAAAAGGTATGTGCACCATGTTCACTGAAGCATTATTTGCAATACCCAAGAGAAAGACAACCTAAATGATCATCAGTGGATGAAAGGAAAATACACTGATGGATGTATTAAGGAAAATGTGATACATACATACAATGGGATATTATTCAGCTACACACAAAAACAAAATCCTATCATATGCTACAACGTGGGTGAACCTTGAGGACATTACGCAGAGTGAAATAAGCCACTTACAGAAGGACAAATGCTGCATGACTCCACTTATCTGAGGTCTCCAAAGTAGCTAAAGTTATAGAAGCAGGAAGTAGAGTGGTGGTTGTCAGGGGCTCAAGGGAGAGGAAAATGGAGAGTTGCTATTCAACAAATATAGAGTTTAAATCATTCAGGATGAAAAAGTTACAGATATCTGCTCTGCAACATTGTACTTACAGTTAACAGTACTGGACTGCACACTTAAGATTTTGTGAATAGGGTAGATTTCATGTTATGTAATATTTACCACACACAAAAAACTCATTGATTAGCTAGACTGGGAAGCTGGAAATTAAGTGTATGTGAAGGGAGAAGCCAATAAGATGTAAGCTGATTTAGACTGTGGCATCCCAGAAAGACTCAGCAATCAGAGGCACCAACTACATCAAAAGGTCAGGAGAGAAGTTGAAACCTGTATGAAAGCAATTAGGGTTACTATTTAGGAAATTGGACCAGAAAGTTTTCATATTAGAGATAACAAGCATGCAAATGATTGGAAATAGATGTCATGTTAAAGTGGGGATCAATCAAAATGATCTCACAGTACAGGGGTGAGTAATATTCTTTTTATGGCTGAGTAATATTCCGTTATGTATATATACACCACATCTTCTTTATTCATTCATTTATTGATGGACACTTGGGTTGCTTCCATAACTTGGCTTTTGTAAATAATGCTGCAGTAAACATCAGGGTGCATGTACCCTTCTGAATTAGTGTTTTTGTATTCTTTGGGTAAATCCTGAGTAACGGAATTCCTGGATCACATGGCAATTCTATTTTTAGATTTTTAAAATGTTTATTTATTTATTTTGAGAGAGAGAGATAAGGGGGAGGGGCAGAGATAGAGCAAGAGAGAGAATCCCAAGCAGGCCTCACCCTGTCAGCACAGAGACTGATGGAGGGCTCAAAGTCACAAAGTATAAAATAATGACCTGAGCTGAAATCAAGAGTCAGATGCTTAACTGACTGAGCCATCTAGGGGTCCATATTTTTAATTTTGGGGGTAATTTCCATACATGACATGATTAAATCCCAGAGTGTAAGAGCAAGACTCTTCACTCCAGGCTGGATATATGGTGTATTCTTCTTTGGAAAACCAACATGGTCAAGAGATAAGATCCCAGTTATTTGTGGATAGACAAACAAATCACTATGTCTCTACTAATGCACCTAGAGTTTCCAATCAATTTTTAAATATGAATGAACAGCTAAAGATCACCAGGCATTTGAGAAAATATTCTAAAAGTTTAAGTAGACAAACCGTAACAAAACACACAAAATACAAAACACTCAAGGGAAACAGAGACAATGCAGGGAGTAGGACAAAACTTTAACAGAACTAGAAGAAACATCCTGGAGAGAATAAAAACTGCAGCAATGAAACAAGAGCATGATGCTATAGCAAAAGAACAGGAAAGAGATATTGCATTTAAAAATTATATGTACACACATATGACATACATGTATATACACATATATCTACATATGTATACATGTGTGAATGTGTATGTATTAGAAAACCTCCCCAAAATGTAGATCAAAAAGACAAATAATATGGGAGGCAAAAAAGGAAAAATAAGAAAACTATAAGATCAATCCTATAATTTGCCAAACAGCTAACTGATAGATGTCCAGAAAAGAGAACAGAGAAATAAGTTATCATGTCTCCAGATTAAAGGGGCTCACTAGGTGTTAACTACAATGAGTGAAAAAAATCTCATCCAAGGAATATAACTGTGAAAGTTTAGAACATAGGAATAAGGAGAAAATAACAAAAGTTGTGTGAGAGGGAGGGAAAAAGAGAGAGAGCAAGAGAAAGGGACAGGGGGAAGAAGAAAAACAAGGAAAGGAATCAAAATGATTATCAGACTTCTCATTATCTTTGCTTCTGTAAGGAAAGATAATATAGTAATACCTCCAAAATTCACAGATGTTTATTTCCAACATAATAATCTATAACCGGACAAACTATTAATTAGATTGAATGTAGAATACAAGTTCTAAAATATCATGTGTTGTGAGAAACGTCCTTCATCAGATTAAACGGATACAGTGAATAAAAGAAAAGTATGAGATCCAGGAAAGAGGGATTTAATACTGGACAGCAAAAAGAGAATTCCTGGAATTATGGTGAAGGAAGTTCTAAAGTAAGAGCTGTGAGCTAGTCCAGCAAGCAACCACTGCAAGTGAAGTGAAGAAATGATAGCTCCAGAATGGGTGACTCAACTAAATAAAGGAATTGATAGTTTATCAGGCCTGTTTGACTATACTGAAAGGAGATAGAAAAATATTAGACAGTTTAAAGAGAAAATTTGACATAGAGACGTATGAAACTTAAGCAAATGAAAAATAAGGCAATCATTAACTCCAGGAGAACAAAAAAAGCTGTTTGTGAAAGGATATGTTATTGGTATAATAAGTGGCTCCACTGTGAATAATACTTAAATACTCATAATAATATAAACACTGAATGTTAATTTAGCCCCATATTTATTGTGATATAACTATATTCAAAAGCTGTAACACTGGGTGTTGTATGGAAGCCAATTTGACAATAAATTTCATATCTTGAAAAAAAAATAAAAAAAATTAAAAAAGTAAAAAAAAGCTGTAAGAAAACATTTGTGTGTGTGTGTGTGTGTGTGTGTGTGTGTTGTGTTGTGTTTGAGAAAGTTAAATTCCCATCTTCTATTGAAAAAAAGTCAATATAGTACATTTGAAATAAAAAAATACAATACATTTCACTCTACACATATTATTTTAAAATGTGGAGTTAACAAAATGAACAGTAGAAGAATTAAAGGACAATGCCTCTCTGATGGACAGAGACTGGGGAAATGTGGGGCAAAAGAGGTGTCTTTAGTTAAGCCTTGAATTTATTGCTTAAAGCTGTATTACTTTGGCAGTGAAAATAAAATTACCTACTATAATTAAATGTGATCATGACATATGTATAAAATTGTGAAAAGGCAACAGTGAATAAAAGTGCTCACAGGTAAATTTCAGAAATCAATATTAATCACTATGTATCTATATGCTAGAGAATTAAATATTACTAATCATGGCTATCATCTTTTGATCATTTAGCATCATTTCATTTAATGCTTACATCAACTCTTGAACTAGGTTCTATTATAATGAACCAAATTTTATAGATGAGGTCATTAGAGGCTAAATAACTTTTTAAAATATTTTTTTAATTATTCATTTTTGAGAGACAGATAGAGACGGTGTGAGTGGGAGAGGGGCAGAGAGAGAGGAAGACACAGAATCAGAAGCAGGCTCCAGGCCTTGAGCTGTCAGCACAGATCCCAACGTGGGGCTTGAACCCGCAAATTATGAGATCATGAACTTAGCTGAAGTTGGATGTTTAACCAACTGAGCCCCCAAACACCTATAACTTCTACAAACATACACAGTTGGAAAGTGCAGTGGTGGGCCTAAGATTAAAATCTGACTCTATCCAAAGCTCATAAACTTGGCCACACGTCTACACTCCAGACATACTAGGAGATTATAGGAATTCAGAGAGGGCAAGAGGTCTGGATTCACCCTCTTTCCATACCAAATAGAGCAAGTTTCCATGTATTAAAAAAAAATTACCTCCAGTGTAATTTGCTATTTGATAAGACACTGGATTGAATTTTAAGAAATACTTTTATATAAAGTTCTTTTAAAATTGGCTTCCTACACATTTTTAGTCAGGTTATATTTAGAATTTTCAGCACAGAATTTAAAATGCTGCCCTGAATCTCTATGAACAATAATAACACTTCACTGTATTCAGAGAACCTTCCTTTGTATCATCTTATGTGATTGCCACAGTAACTCTTCAAAATGAGCAGGGTTGATGTCATTCATCATTTCACAGATGGGGGCATTAAGGACCATAAAAGTGATGTGATTTTCTGGGACCCACAAAGACAATAAAGGATGGAGTTGTGATTAGAACTCATAACTCCTGACTCTTTAACTCTCTATCAGACAAGTAGCTCCTTACATGGCTCTTCAAGTGGTAACCATTGGTGTCACTGCCCTGAAAAGGGTATTTATGTTTGTCTTATGCCAAAGTTTACACTTTGGAGAAGCTCATCTCTTGTATGTATGTCTATATGTATATATATATGTATGTATTTCAGCTTATTTTATTTATTTTTAATTTTGAATGCTTAAATTTTAAGTCCAGTAGAGTTAACATGCAGTGTTATACTAGTCTCAGGTGCACAGGATAGTGACCCAATGGTTCTATACATTACTCAGTGCTCATCATAATAAGTAAAATCTTAATCCCCTTCACCCATTTCACTTCACCCATTTCACTCATTCCCGCCCCCCCCCCCAACCTCCTCTCTGGTAACCCATTAGTTTGTTCTCTATAGTTAAGAGTCTGTTTCCTGCTTTGTCTCTTTTTTCCTTTGTTCATTTGTTTTGTTTTTTAAATTCCACATATGAGTGAAAATTTTCTTTCTCTGACTGGCTTATTTCACTTATCATTATACTCTCTTTGATTCATCCATGTTTTTGCAAATGGCAAGATTTCATTCTTTTTATGGCTGAGTAATATTCCATTGTGTGTTGTGTGTGTATATATATATATGTATGTATTTATTCATTCATTTATCTCTTTATTCATTCATGTATCTATTCATTCATTTATCAATGGACACTTGAGTTGCTTCCATAATTTGGTTATTGTAAATAATGCTGCAATAAACATTGGGGTACATATATCTTTTTGAATTAGTGTTCTGTATTCTTTGGGTAAATACCAAGTAGTGGAATTCCTGGATAATTTGGTAATTCTATTTTTTAAAAATTTTTATTTAATTTATTTTTTAAATTTACATCCAAGTTAGTTAGCATATGGTGCAACAATGATTTAAGGAGTCAATTCCTTAATGCCCCTTACCCATTTAGCCCATCCGCCCTCCCACAACCCCTCCAGTAACCCTCTGTTTGTTCTCCATATTTAGGAGTCTCTTATGTTTTGTCCCCCTCCCTGTTTTTATATTATTTTTGCTTCCCTTCCCTTGTGTTCATCTGTTCTGTGTCTTAAAGTCCTCCTATGAGTGAAGTCATATGATATTTGTCTTTCTCTGACTAATTTCACTTAGCATAGTACCCTGTAGTTCCATCCACATAGTTGCAAATGGCAAGATTTCATTCTTTTTGATTGCCGAGCAATACTCCATTGTGTATACGTACCACATCTTCTTTATCCATTCATCCGTTGATGGACCTTTGGGCCATTTCCACACTTTGGCTATTGTTGATAGTGTTGCTATAAACATTGGGGTGAATGTGCCCCTTGGAAACAGCATACTTGTAACCCTTGGATAAATACCTAGTAGTGCTATTGCTGGGTCGTAGGGTAGTTTTATTTTTAATTTTTCTGAGGAACCTCCATACTGTTTTCCAGAGTGGCTGCACCAGTTTGCATTCCCACCAGTAGTGCAAAAGAGATCCTCTCTCTCCATCTTCACCAACATCTGTTGTTGCCCGAGTTGTTCATTTTAGCCATTCTGACGGGTGTGAGGTGGTATCTCATCGTGGTTTTGATTTGTATTTCCATGATGATGAGTGATGTTGAGCATTTTTTCATATGTCAGTTGGCCATCTGGATGTCTTCTTTGGAAAAGTGTCTATTCATGTCTTCCGCCCATTTCCTCACCGGATTATTTGTTTTTTGGGAAAAATGAACCTGGACTACTTTCTTGCACCATACACAACTCAAAATGGATGAAAGCTTAAGCGTAAGGCAGGAAGTCATCAAAATCCTTGAGGAGAAAGCAGGCAAGAACCTCTTTGATCTTGGCCGCAGCACCTTCTTACTCAACATATCTCCAGAGGCAAGGGAAACAAAAGCAAAAATGAACCACTGGGACCTCATCAAAATAAAAAGCTTCTGCACAGCGAAGGAAACAATCAGCAAAACTAAAAGGCAACAGACAGAATGGGAGAAGATATTTGCAAATGAGATATCAGATAAAGGGTTAATATCCAAAATCTATAAAGAATGTATCAAACTCAACATCCAAAAAACAAATAATCTGGTGAAGAAATGGTAATTCTATTTTTAAATTTTGTAATATTTATTTATTTTGAGAGAGAGAGAGAGAAGGGGGGAGGGGCAGAGATAGAGGGAGAGAGAGAATCCCAAGCAGGCTCTGCAATGTCAGCTCAGAGACCAACATGGGGCTCAAACCCACACTCTGCAAGATCATGACCTGAGCTGAAATCAAGAGTTGGATGCTTAATTGACTGAGCCACCCAGGCACTCATATTTTTAATTTTTTGAGAAACTTCCAGGCCATTTTTCTACAGTGGCTGTACCACTTTGCATTCCCACCAATAGTGCATAAATGTTCCTTTTTCTCCGTATCCTTGCCAACACTTGTTGTTTCTTATGCTTTGATTTTAGCCATTCTGACAGGTGTGAGGTGATTTCCTATTGTGGTTTTGATTTGAATTTCCCTGAAATGATTGATGTTAAGTATCTTTTCATGTGTCTGTTGACCATCTTTATGTCTGCTTTGGAGCAATGTCTGTTCATGTCTTCTGCCCATTTTCAAATTGGATTATTTGGTTTTTGGGTGTTGAGCTTTACAAGTACTTTATATATTTTGGATACTAACCCTTAATTGGATGTCATTTGCAAATATCTGCTCCCATTCAGTAGATTGTCTTTTAGTTTTGTTGATTATTTCTTTTGTTGTGTAGACTTTTCATTTTGATGTAGTCCCAATAGTTTATTTTTCTTTTGTTTCCCTTGCTTCAGGAGAAATATCTAGAAAAATGTTTCTGTGGTTGATGTCGGAGACATTACTGCCTGTGATCTCTTCTGGGATTTTTATGGCTTCAGGCCTTACATTTAAGTCTTTAATCCATTTTGAGTTTATTTTTGTGTATGGTGTAAGAAAGTGGTCCAGTTTCATTCTTTTGCATGTAGCTGTCCAGTTTTCCCAGAACCATTTGTTGAAGAGATTTTCTTTTCCTATCACATATTCTTGCCTCCTTTGTCAAAGATGAATCAACTGTATAATCATGGGTTTATTTCTGGGCTTTCTATTCTGTTCCATTGATCTATGTGTCTATTTTTAATTTTTTTTAATGTTTATTTATTTTGAGAGAGAGAAAGAGAGTATAAGCCGGGGAGGGGCAGAGAGAGAGGGAGACACAGAATTAGAAGCAGGCTCCAGGCTCTGAGCTGTCAGCCCAGAATCCCACGTGGGGCTTGACCCCACCAACCATGAGATCATGTCCTGAGCTGAAGTCAGGCACTCAACTGACTAAGTCACCTAGGTGCCCTTCTATATGTCTATTTTTGTGCCAGTACCACACTGTTTTGATTACTGTATCTTTGTAGTATATCTTGAAATTTGGGATTGTGATGCCTCCAGTTTTGTCCTTCTTTTTCAAGATTGCTTTGGTTATTTAGGGTCTTTTGTGGTTCCATACAAATTTTAGAATTATTTTTTCTAGTTCTGTGAAAAATGTTGTTGTTATTTTGATAGAGATTGCATTAAATGTGTAGATTGCTTTGGGTAGTATGGATATTTTAACAGTATTTGTTCTTCCAGTCCATGAGGATGGAACATCTTTCAATTTGTTTGTGTTGACTTTAATTTCTTTCATCAATATTTTATACTTTTCAGAGTATGGATCTTTCACCTCCTTGATTAAGTTTATTCCTAGGTATTTTATTATTTTCAGTGCAATTGTAAATGGGATTGTTTTCTTAATTTCTCTTTCTGCTACCTTATTATTATAAATGCAACAGATTTCTGTATATTAATTTTGTATACTGCAACTTTACTGAATTCATTTATCAGTTCTAGGAGTTTCTTGGTGGAGTCTTTATGGTAGTATCATGTCATCTGCAAACAGTGGAAGTTTTACTCCTTCCTTACCAATGTGGATACCTCTTATTTCTTTTTCTTGTCTGATTGCTATGGCTAAGACTTCTAGTACTATGTTGAATAAAAGTGGTGAGTGAACATCCTTGTCTTTTTCCTGATCTTATAGGAAAATCTGTCAGTTTTTCACCATTGAGTATGCTGTTTTCTCTGGGTTTTTCACATATGGCCTTTATTATGTTGAAGTATATCCCTTCTAAACCTATTTTGTTGAGAGTTTTTATCATGAATGGATGTTGTGCTTTGTGAAATGTTTTTTCTGCATCTATTGAAATGATCATATGGTTTTTATCCTTTCTTTTTTTGATGTGATGTATCACATTGATTGATTTGTGAATACTGAACCACACTTGCATCCCAGGAATAAATCACAGTTGATTGTGGTGAATGATTTTTTTAAAAGCATTGTTGGATTCAGTTTGTTAATGTTTTGTTGTTTTTGCATCTGTATTCATCAGAGATATCAGCCTATATCTCTCTTTTTTGTAGTGTCTGCATCTGGTTTTGGTATCAGGGTAATGTTGGCCTCAAACAGTGAGTTTGGAAGCTTTCCTTTCACTTCCATTTTTTTGGAATAGGTTGAAAAGTATAGGTATTAATTCTCCTTTAAATGTTTGGTAGAATTCATCTGTGAAGCCATCTGGTACTGACTTTTGTCTGTTGAGAGTTTTTTGATTACTGATTCAATTTTGTTGCTGATAATCAGTTTCTTTAAATTTTCTATCTCTTCCTGATTCAGTTTTGGAAGGTCAGATGTTTCTAGGAATCTATCCAGTTCTTCTAGGTTGTCCAATTTATTGACATATATTTTTTTCATAATATTCTCTTATAATCCTTTATATTTCTGTGGTGTCAGTTATTACTTATTTCATATCTGATTTACTCTGAATCCTCTTTCTCTCTTTGATGAGTATGGCTAAAGGTTTATCAATTTTGTTGATCTTTTCAAGAAATCAGTTCCTGGTTTCATTGATCTGTTCTATTGTTTTTCTGGTTCCTATTTCATTTGTTTCTGCTCAAACCTTTATTATTTTCTTCCTTCCTTTTGGGCTTGTTTGTTCTTTTTTTTAAACTCTGTTACATGTAAGGTTAGGTTGTTTATTTGAGATTTTCCTTGCTTTTTAAAGTAGACCCATATTGCCATAAACTTACCTCTTAGAACAGCTTTTGCTGCCTTCCAAAGATTTTGGACTGTTGTGTTTTTATTTTCATTTGTCTCTATGTGTATTTTTATTTCCTCTTTGATTTCTTGGCTAACTATTCCCTGTTTAGCAGCATGTTATTTAACCTCCACATATTTGTGCTGCTCCAAGACTTTTTTTTGTGGTTGATTTTTCTAGTTTCATAGTGTTGTGTTTGGAAAAGATGTTTGGTATGACTTCAATCTTTTTGAATTGTTGAGAAGCCTCATTTTGTGGCCTAATATGTGATCCATTCAGGACTTTGTTACATATGCACTTGAAAAGATTGTGTATTCCAATGGAATGATCTGGATGGAATGTTCTGAACATGTTTATTAAATTCATCTGGCCCAATGTGTCATTCAAAGTCCTTGTTTCCCTGTCGATTTCCTGTTTGGATGCTCTATCCATTGATCTAAGTGAGGTGTTAAAGTATTACTATTGATTACTTTCTTAATGTTTGTTATTAATGGCTTTTTATGTATTTGGGTGCTCCAAATTGGGTACATAAATATTTACAATTATTGTATCTTCTTGTTGGATTGTTCCCTTTATGATTATATAGTGTCCTTCTCTGTCTCTGTTGCAGTTTTTGTTTTGAAGTCTATTTTGCGTGATATAAGTATTGCTTCCCCAGCTTGATTTTCACTTCCATTCACATGATAATACTTCCCCATCCCTTCCTTTTCAAATCTGCATGTGTCTTTAGGTCTGAGATGGGTCTTTATAGGCAGCATCTGGCTTTTTTAGCCATTCCATGACCCTATATCTTTTGATTGGAGTGTTTAGTCCATTTACATTCAAAGTAATTATTGATAGGTATATACTTATTGCCATTTTGTCATTTGTTTTATGGTTAAGCTTACCTTTTAAAGATATATTTCAAAAGTATTAATTTCTTAAACTTGAATGAACCTGAAAAAGAAATGGACTCTTTTATAATGAAAGTCATTTTTCACTGGTCTCCCAGTATTGGTATGTTGTATAAAATATCCACAAAATAGAATTTGGTAGCAACTGCTAATGCTTATAGCTCCTATACAACTATAATACTAAAACAGGTTTACAAGTTAAATATAAACATCACAAAAGCAATAATATCCGAAGAAATAACATGAACTAAAGGACTCTGTGAATTTGCCAGAGACTACTACCCAGTTTTCCACCGCTCAATCCCATCTGAACTGGTGGGCAAATTTCTTTGCCTTCTGTTTATCTATCGCTGCACAATACACTACTCCAAAAGTTAGTGGCTTGAAGTAACTATTTTATTTGGCTGAAGAGTTCATGGGTCAGAAATCCAGAAGAGACACAGCCTGAATGGTTTGCGTTCAAGTAGCAGCAGTTGGAGAGACTGAATCTGAAAGATCCACTTCCAAGATGCCTTCTCCACTTACATATCTGCTGTCTTGGTGCTCCTTGACTTCTCTTTCTTCTCATGGCATATGGGCTTCTCCACCTGGCTTCTCCTAATAGGAAGATGTTTGCCTCAGGGTAACATCTATAGTGGCCAGGCTACAGGAGGCAGGAGTGGAAGCTCCTAGAAAGCTACAGCTAAGGGCTATACCGACTTGGCGCAGCATCACTCCTACCACATTCCAGTGGACAAAAAGTAACAAAATGTGCTCACATTCATGGGGATGGAGAAATAGACACTGCCTATTGACAGAGGAGGGGCCAGGTCACACTGCAGAAGAGCACCCATGATGAGAGATGCTGGCCCAACCATCTTAGCAAAAATACAAGTGCCTCATTTTGGCACAAACGCCCAGTACATGCTTTCTCATTAACCAGAGGCTGCATGATAGTAATCGTTGCCAATATGATTAAAAACACGAATGCCGAGTTCATGGCAAAGTCTGAGTCCCAAGGAATCACCCACAAGAATAAAACATGCTTTTATTCATATTTTTATTATTGTTCTGAATAAAAATGCACTGTGCAAGGGACTTCTGCTCTTCCCCATATCCAGTTTGTCTCTCCTACCTGAGCACATGAGAGCACCACACTTCTCAGCTTCTTCACATTGAGACAGGCATTGTGTCTCTTTCTGGCCAATGCATGGTAAAGAGAAGTGATATGTGCCATTTCCAAGATAAGGCATTAAAAGTGGATTGAGCCCATCATGCTTCCTCTTCCCCTTTCTCTTCCAGTGCCTGGGAAGCCATATGTTAGGATGATGGCATCTCAAGATGATGGAAATGTCAACAGCATTGTTATCGAAAGATCATGTTAATTAAAACTTCCACTGACCCAGTCTAGACATGTAGCAGGAGTAAACAGTAAACATTTGTATATTAAATCACTGAGATGTCAGGAGAAATCTGTTTTGTTACTGCAACATAATCTAGTATATCTTAAGATTGTTATTATTTATTTATTTATTATTTCATTATTATTCATTGTTTATTCATTTTAAATATTTTATTATTTTTATATTTCTGATAGGAAATGCAAGGACCTTATTATAATATAGTTTGAGGAGCACTGTTTTAAAATTTTAATTCACTGGAATTTTTCCTGGGTAAAGGCAAGCGAAGAGAATAAATAGAGAATTAAGTAGAAGAAAATGCACAAGGAATAGGAGTTACTGTCACATTTTCTGCCCAGCAAAAGCTATAGTGAATCTGTAGAACTAGTATGTACTTTCAAAGATAAAGTCACTCTTTTAGCTTTGAAGTTTTAAACACTGATTTGTTGACATTTGTGCTTTCATTGTGATTCCCTGATAGAGATTAAAATAAGGCAATTTATTTCCAGACATTTAGACTTTCATTGCTATTTAATCATAGAGATGGTAAAACAGAGGTACTTAAAGAAGGTTAAGTGACTTGCCCAAGTCGCATGATTAAGCAGTAGAGAAATTCTTTTGAAGACAGATAACATATGTTTTCACTCTTATGTGGATCCTGAGAAACTTAACAGAAGACCATGGGGGAGGGGAAGGAAAAAAAAGAGAGAGGGAAGGAGGCAAAACATAAGACTCTTAAAAACTGAGAATAAACTGAGGGTTGATGGGGGGTGGGAGGGAGGGAAAGTGGGTGATGGGCACTGAGGAGGGCACATGTTGGGATGAGCACTGGTGTTGTATGGAAACCAATTTGACAATAAATTTCATATTAAAAAAAGGCACTTAATTTTATTATAAAAAAAAAGAAATTCTTTTGAGTGTTCCTATATATAAGTCAAATGACAGGTTATATTTTAGCCACAGAGAATATGATCTTTAGTTGAATTAGTCTATTTCTGAGATGCCTTGAGTTACTCGCTTAAAAGGAATCACTTTATTAAGTTTTAGAAGAATTTTATTTGGTCCGCACTTCAATGCCACCTGGTACTCTCATGATTAGCATTGATGATTACTCATTGATTTTGGTTCTTTGATTGAAACTTTTCATAATTAAACATCAACCAGTTGCAGATGTGTGAACAAGTTATCAAGTGAATTCAAATGATCTCAAAAGACCAGATTGAAAACTGGTTGGTCTAGTGATTTGGGTCATGTGAATAACTGGTTAGATTGCTCCAAGGCAAACAAACTGATTGCTCAGAGAGCAGGTGTACACAAAGCAATCAACTAGATTTCAGAGTGATGCAGTCAAGCCATATCAACAGCCTTCAAATAGCCTCCCTGGTGAGACAGTTTTTCATCTGACCTGAATGATATTTTTGGGACTTGGGGTGCTTTATAATTTCCTTTCAATGTGGGGTCAGTGTGAGATACTCCTTAGAGTCTATATTAATAGATTTATATCCTACTGGACAAAAGATTCCGAGCTTTGCCATTTCTCTGTCCTATTTAACATTTTTATTGAGAACTGGTTGAGGATCTTGATGTTGATCAAAGTCGTAGATGACAGAAAGCTGAAAGGAGACTGAATCAGTATCTAATAAAATCTTGACAGGTCATAATAATGAACTCTAACAAAATGGAAGAAATCAAAGTCAAACCTAAGTCCTTGCTTTAGGACCAATACCCTAATCCTGTAAGGATGGATTGGTTTGTGCAGATTTGAGAAGACACTAGACTAATAAAAATTAGTTGTAAGGTCAGTATCAGTCAATAATAAGGTCTGTGACTTCTAAAAAGGCTAAAATGATCCTATGGTGTATTAATAGAAGAATGGCTTTCAAGACACAGGAAGTGAAAGTCCAGTGCTACTCTCACCTCATTATGCCAGAGCTGGATTGTGTTTAGTTCTCAGACAATGTTCAGAGAGGTGTAATCAGGAAGGCACAGGAGATGAGCACAAAATTCATTTAAAACATCTCAAAAAACTACAAATGTTTACTCTGAAGAAGGTCCAGGGGGCATGGTCACCAACTTCAAATGTTTCAAGAGTTTTCACATGGGGGATGAAATCATTTGGCTCTGGAAGCAAAACCTGGATTGTGGACCAATGCTTTAAGGAGGTAGCTTTGGGACCGCCTTAAGGAAGAATTTTTATGGGGACCACATTGGCAAACAGTGAAGTCAGGGGCTAGTCATGAAAGTGTCTTGCCAAATGCTGGATCATCCCATCTTGGGAGGCAGGGATTACAAAATGGTGTCCCATGGACAAATTTGTTTGGTTGACATATTTTCTTTAGCTTTCTAGTGTGTTAAGAATTTTTGACTTTGTCACTAAAATTTTTTGAAAGCACAAAGATTTTACAGAGCGGTGGATATTTTCTGGTTTTGTTAAAAAAATCGAGAAGTCTGGTAACCACAGGCCTTCATTTTTGTGAGGCAAAGGATCAGCCGCTGCCTTTTGACAGGGTGTGTACTCCGATTCTCTGGTCCCCACCACTCCTTCTTGTGTTCCCCAGCAAGTGGCAGAAGATATTTGCCATTTGTCCTCTTGCTTGAGTTACCGCTTTGCTTACACCCAATCCACCTCAGTTATAACTTACTTGCCTGCCTGGCCTCTCCAGGCTTGGGTTTATGACCCTGGCTACACACACTAATTGACTGAGTTGGAGAATAGGGCTTATTTAGAAATCAGTGGTTTTCAAACAATTTTTTTTTTTAGTTCACTTACCTCCACTCTCCCACACCCACCATGCCAAATGAAATCTTACACCATATCCCAGTTTATAAAACATGATAGAGACGTTATTCTCTTTGAAGGTGGATGAATAACCTCTACCTCATCACTTAACGTTTCCCTTGGACAACAAGTGAAGTTTTAGGGCTCCAATGGACTGGTTTGAACAGGATATGAAATTTTCTTCCAAAAGATGAAATTACTAATGGGGTGCGTAGGTGGCTCAGTCAGTTAAGAGTCTGACTTCAGCTCAGGTTATGATCTCATGGTTCATGAGTTCGAGCCCCGCATTCGGCTCTGTGATGACAGCTCGGAGCCTGGAGCCTGCTTCTGATTCTGTGTCTCCCTCTCTCTGCCCCTCCCCCACTCATGATTTCTCTCTCTGTCTCTCAAAAATAAATAATAAGCAAAAAAAATTTAAAAGATGAAAATACTAACATAAGTTGTAGTTCTAAATACTTTGGAGTATTGTTTTAAAGAAAAAACAATCCCATTTCTGAGATGAAAATAAGGATATGCAAAGGAAGGAGCACAACCTAGTGGGAATATCTGGGATCTAGTCCTGGTTTTGACATTAACCAGGTGGAAGGACTTCAGGGCCCCTGTAATCTCAGATACTAAGATCTGGAGGGGAATTTTGGAGACTAGTCTACGCTCCTCACTGTACAGATAAAGAAACTGAAGACTGTAAGATACAATGGTTGTTCAAGAAAACTTAGCTACTGGTCATCAGAGCTAGTCTAAGAGTCCAATAATGACCTCATGTTGCCCCGGGGGAGCATGCTCCTTTTCTTCCTAGTAGACAATCATTTGAATCTCTTTCCACACAATGGGTTTGAATCACTTTGCTTTTCTTCAGTTCTCTTGGGAGGGCTTTCTCTTGCCATTTCTCTGAGGTGTCCTTACAAACTAACATCCATTAAAGCAATTCTTTACATGGGGTGGGCTGCTCTCCCTTTTCAAGGGGAACAGAAAATGGAAAATTGTTTTGTCTTACCTGTTTTCTCTTGGGCAATAAGTTCTTTGTTGCTAAATGGGACATACTTGCCGAAGAGAAGATAGAAAACACAACATTTTCAGTACAGATAATGGGAAACCAATTAGATAAACTCCAGCAACCGGCTGTTATTCAGACATGAATCTCTTTGTATAACTGCTGTTTACTCATTTCTAGACCTGGCTTCACTTGTGTCCTCTCCTCAACCCATAAGGGTTTGAAACTACTGGAAATGGTAGGAATTCAATTCCATTCATTTTCAAAATTCCATTGGCTTGTATTTAAGAGCATGTCTGTTTACAGATGGAGACGTGATCACAAACATGTCAACGTGCATCATAAAGGAAAAATGGCCAAACCAATAAAAAATACCCAAAGAGAGTTTTAAAGAGTGGTGGGATTTTTTTGTTTTTTGTTTTTGTTTTTATAAAATCTTTCTGAGGCATATCCAACTCCAAAGCTAACTGTCTCACAAAATATTATCTCAGGAAAAGTCAGTAGCTGCATAGACATACCTATTTTAACCATTTTTTTATGTCTTCATTGAGGAGCACCTAGGGGCGCCTGGGTGGCTCAGTCGGTTGAGCGTCGGACTTTGGCTCAGGCCACGATCTTGCCGTCCGTGAGTTCGAGCCCAGCATTGGGCTCTGTGCTGACACGTCCGTGAGTTCGAGCCCAGCGTTGGGCTCTGTGCTAACAGCTCAGAGCCTGGAGCCTGCTTCGGATTCTGTCTCTCCCCCTCTCCCTGCCCCTCCCCCACTCATGCTCTGTCTCTCTCTGTCAAAAATAAACATTAAAAATTTTTTTTAAAAAAGGAACACTAATAGTCTCCTTCAGCTAAGCATTGAATAAAATTCATTTGGGAGCAGTGGTTTAAGGAGTGAGAAATTACCCTCTAGACAGATTTTGAATCTTAACAGGAAATTATTTTAAGAACTCTATCTTTCTGAAATGCATGAAAATGTGATCTGAATTGAATCAACACAGCTTGCATTTTTATTTTTCTTAATTGGAGATTAAGTTTCTTTCCTTTGGGTTTACAGTCAAACTTGATGCTTCTCATGGTTTTTATAGCTCCTAAAAATTAGAAAAGAAGTGCCCAGCTTAGATTCTCCATGTCAAATAGGCTGTTTTCCAGTAATTTCACCCAGGAGCTCCCAGAACCAGGTCTTAGCTCTGAGATATTGTTTAATTGGGCTTGAGTTTTTATTTTTTAAATTTTTTATTAAAATTTTTTTTTATATTTATTTATTTCTGAGACAGAGAGAGACCAGGCTTTGTGAGACAAGAGCGCAAGGCTCAAACTCACAAACTGTGAGATCATGACCTGAGCTGAAGTTGGTCACTCAACCGACTGAGCCACCCAGGCACCCGGGGCTTGAGTTTTTAAAAGCTTGATTCTTATCCATTCTGAGTCAAATGTGATTCTCTTCTTCAAAGTATACCACCTAGCCCAGACACAGCACTGTCCATGACATAAAACTTAGAACTACCCGATGATCCAGCAATTGTACTATTAGCTATTTACCCAAAGAATACAAAAATACAGATTCGAAGGGGTACATGTACCCTGATGTCTATGGCAGCATTGTCAACAATAGCCAAACTATGGAAAGAGCCCAAATGTCCATTGACTAATACATGGATAAAGAAGATGTGGTATATATATATATGTGTATATATATATGTGTGTATATATATATGTGTGTGTGTGTGTATATATATATATATATATATAGGGTTGATTACCTACCCACTCCCCATCAACCTGTTCTCTCTACCTTTTGCCTACCGACATAAATGCCGACTCTATACCATCCCCATTTCTATCTTTGCCTTCTTCCTTTCTCTCCCATTCCTTATCTAATCCATATATATATATGATGGAATATTATTCAGCCATCAAAAGGAATGAAACCTTGCCATTTGCAATGACGTGTATAGACTAGAGTGCATTATGCTAAGCAAACTATCAATCAGAGAAAGACAAATATGATGATTTCACTCACATGTGGAATTTAAGAAACAAAACCGATGAATATATGGGAAGGGAGAACAAAAGAAAATGAAAAAAGAGAGAGGGAAACAAACCACAAGAGACTCTTAAAGACAGATGCACCTGGGTGGCTCAGTTGGCTAAGTGTCTGACTCTTGATTTTCACTCAGATCATGATCGCATGGTTTGTGAGTCTGAGCCCCATGTCAGGCTCTGCACTGACAATGTGGAGCCTGCTTGGGATTCTCTCTCTCTCCCTCTCTCTCTGTCCCTTCCCTGCTTGCACACTCTCTCTCCTTCTCTCTCTTTCAAAAAAAAAAAAAAAGAGGGAGAGACTTTTAAAGACAGAACAAATGGAGGGGTGATGGAGAAAGGTGGGTTGAGGATGGGCTAGATGGGTGATAGGTATTAAGGAGGGCATTTGATATGATGAGCATATGTATGTAAGTGATGAATCACTGAATTCTACTCCTGAAACCAATATTGCACCGTATGTTAACTAAATAAAATTTAAGTAAAAATTAGAAAAGAAAAAGAAAAAACTCATGCTCCAATTTTTATTTCATAAGCTTCTAATTCATAACTATGAATTACAATACCTCTTGAGAAAAAATAGATTACAGGAAAAAGCTGAAGAAACTTATTGATACCTCTAAGGGGTTTTAGTAAGAAATATGTACAAGGACAGTCAAGTTATTCTGGTAAAATTCAACTGAGCTCAGACACATTGACTAGATTGGTTTTGGCTTGACCTGCCGATCCCCTTCCTACATCATTTGTCACTTCTCTGTCTTGTTTGCAGGTCTGAAGTTATCTCCCAGATTTCTAAATGTTCAAGTGCCCTAGGACTCTGTCCCGTATGGCTTGTCTGTCCAATTTACACTCATGTTTTAGATAATCTCAACTGATCTCATGGCATTGAATGCTGTCAATATGTGGGTGACTCCCAATTTATGTCTCCAACTCCCACCTCTAGCCTAGATCTTTAAATCATTTGCTTATTTTACTTGTCCACTTGGATACTCAGTGCAAGTTTCAAAAGTTAACATGCTTCAAACTAAACTCTTGATTCCCTACCCACTCCCCATCAACCTGCTTCTCTCCTCATTTTGCCCACTGACATAAATGTCGACTCCATGCTGTCCCCATTTCCACCTTTGCCTTCTCCCTTTCTCTCCCATTCCTTATCTAATCCATCAACAAAAGAATCAGCAAATTGAAAGACTCTACCTTCACAATATGTCCCCCAATCTGACTTGTTTCTTGCCACCTCCACTAACTTCTACCCTGGCTTAAGCCACCGGCCTTTCTCTTCTAGAATGCTGCAATCACCTAACACTGATCTCCCTGGTTTCCAGCTGTGCCCCCCATCCCCATGCCCAGCCACAGTCCATTATTATTCACTTTGAGGCAGAGAAATCACATTTCATTCAGAATCAATGAGAAGTCCTTACCTGACCGTGGTCTTGCTCCCTTGCTCCTCTCTGACTTCATTTCTTTCCCCCTTCTCCTCGGCTCACATCTTCCCAGCCTTACTGGAATTCTTGTTTTTTTTTTTTTTAAAAAACACATCAAGTGTACCCTAGACACCTGGCTTTTATCCTTGGTGGTTCCTCTGCTGGGAAGGCCCTTTCTGCAGATAGCCAGAGGATACCTTTCTTAACCTCCTTCAGGTCTATGTGTAAATGTCACCTGACTAGAGAAGACAACCCTGGATGCTTTTTATAAAATGGAAACACCCCCTCCCCTGGCCCTCTCTTCCTCCCACTTCTGCTCTATTCATTTTCATAACATGTTTGCCAACAGTCATATACCTACTTTAGTATCTGGTTTTTGTCTTTTTCATCCCTGGTAGTATATAAGTTTCATGGGAGAAGAACTTTGTCTATTTTGTTCCCTGTTGTGCCCTGGTACCTGGAACAGTGCTCGGCATGTAGTTGAACTCAATAAATATTTGAGGAATGAATAAATAGTTTGCTAGCAAGCAACCAGATAATGTAATTACATTGTGAATTTAATAAGCATACATAAAATACTCATTTTTAGAGGAAACAAGAAAAACATTTTAGGTATTTAAAGACATTTCCTTTTGCATCTTGAGAAAGGTTGGGGAAGGAATCAGGTAAGGCAGGTTGGGAGAAATTTGCTCTACACACATTGAAGATTTTGCCTGGAAGTCCTAAAAGCTTGCCAGCTCACCGTTTGAGAGTCTTTATCTTGTGAGTTATAAAGTTGATATGGAACCACTTTCTTCTCTTTGTGTTGTTTTTCTCTGCACTGGGGCTCGTTAGAATTCTCTCAAAGAAAGTTAAAACTCCCCAGAGATCTCTGGGCTTGCTAGAATGGTGTCTCCCAGAGTGCTCCTCCTTCCTTTTAGTAAGCCTGGCAGCGTGAACCGTAGTAATCATTTAAAAATATGCTCACAACATCTAGGAAAAACCAGGCCTACTCATTAGCAGCTTTCTCTCTGCCTTTCTGAATTCATGGTAAATAATTCTCCCGTGTTCCCCACAAATACTTAATTATAGCACGAGCAGCAGCTCTTTGAGGCAGGAAGCTAGGCATATCTGCAATGCCCAGAGGAGATACTGAACTGTTGCTCCCTGCTGCATAATAAAGCCAGCAGATTAGGGCAGATTAGCTTTTCGCACAGGCTGGAGCATTTCTAAAACTCCTTCCTGCATTGTCTCCCAACACACTTTTTCTCTGGATGCTGTCACGTCACTTTCCAAATATATGCCCCATGGAAGGTTTACACCTGCCGAGCCCAAATCTTAAGTGCAAATCAGAGTGCAAAGGTAAGTCAGAGTGCAATCCACATGGGTTTCTTGGCTTCATTGTTTTGGGCTCCAAGCATGGTCAAGGTTGTGTGCTTCCAGATTCCTTTTCCTCTGAGTTAAATGCAATCCCTGGAGGAGGGCAGTGAGGGGAAGCTGGGCTGTCTAGAAGGAGCTATTGACCCTAGAAGGCATGCCAACTCTTCCAGGAAGGTCAAGGCTCAAGGCAGAATTTTGACACCCATGGTCTCCTGCCCCTAGTGTTACTCATGGTTATATTGCATCTTGTGGTAAAAGGGACTTTGCAGAGGAAATTAAGGTTACTAGTGTGCTGACCTTAAGAGAGAGAGATCATGCTGGGTTATCTGGATGGATCCAATGGTGTCACATGAGCCCTGAAGTAGAAGAGGAAGCAGAGGGGTGTGAAGCACAGGAAGGATCTGAGTGTATTATTGGTTTCAAGATGGAGAGAGCCACATGCGACAACGCTGTTTTCAATCTCATGCCCAGCTAGCGTTCTTAACAACATCTTTTACACATGCAACTCTCCATCGCAGAGCACATTTCCAGGAAATTCAAGCTAAGACACCATCTTTGTTTATATTCGGAGAGGAATCCAAGGAGGATTCTGAAGTGGGTGTGGTAAAAACTACACATGGTCAATATTGACTATGACAATTTATTAGGAAAGTTAGAAAGTGATGTACCACGTCTCAGTGCCTCACAGGTCATTCCCATCCACAAGGAAGCTGGTCCCAACACAATCTTTGTGCAAAGGAGCTGGGAAAATTAATTTATGAACTACAAGTCCAAGACAGCAGCACTGCGCAGTGGTGAAGATTCCTTACAAACTGTGGGACGAGCCTCCCTAAGGTTCTATTGCCACACCTGTAAACTGGGAATCTGACAGTATGTAATTCACAGGCGACGTTTGAGGGTTAGGGCTAACGAGATGATGCATGCTAAGTCCTCAGCACAGCATTGGGTTTGTGCGATTTGTGATAGTAGCTGTGGATTTCAAGCCTATACTCTCTGGGCCCTCCTCTGAGTTCACCTGCGACTGCTCGCGGCTTCTCCGCTATCTCTCTGCTCTAGGGCTTTCTCCCGCATCCTGAGACTCAGCCTGTGCGCAAGGCAGCCCAAAGTGCTAGGGATTTAACATTCGGGATCAACTCAAACATGAGACAGAGCCTGTAGATTAATCATTCCTCAATCAGCTTCACTCCTTGTGGGACAAGTCTAAAGCACATTCTACACATCACTCTCAGAGAGAACTCAGTGGGACTGAGCCTCTGGTGCCTATGATGAAAACCTGCTAAAATATCCACCCTCTATATGCTTTCCTCACTTCCTTTTTTAATTTCAGTCTTTCCCTCGTGTTTCCTAGGACCAACCACCCAAATAAATGACCCTCTTCTGAGTTCTTGTCTCAGGGTTTGCTTTTTGCAGGAACCTAAATAAAACGGCAGCATCTAACACTCACTGTTCTTAAACTGTTATCAAATTAAAGTGAGAGGAAACCCTGGAGCCCTCCTCTCTGTTCTTTTCTGACTCAGTGATCTGGTTCCTGCAGAAATGTCATGAGCACGATCATTGAAGGACTGTGTCCTTGCTTTCTCCTCACTAACGCGCAGAGGGTCACTAGCTGGCTGGCTGGGCATGGAGAGGTCTGAGCCAAAATTCCTTCCTAATGGATTTCATTGTACGTGCATTCGCTTGCATTTATAGCTTTTTTTTTTTTTTTTTTTTTTTTTTTTGTAAAACAGCTTTTCTCTTGGAGCCTGAAACACAAAGCACATTCTGGAAGTGTGTGTTTGCTGCTTATGGATTCTTGAGGAGAAGAAATAAGGTGGAGAGAGGGAGGGAGGAAAAACCAGAAGAAGGGAGGAAGAAATGATATTTGCTTAACTTTGCTATGCTCTCCTTTTAGGTATTCGCCCTTTTAGGGTTGGCAACATGGTTTCCTTTTTTATGATAGAAAATTGAACTATTTACAATAGGAAATGTCCAGTTCACTGAAGGGACCACTTGGTTCCATGATTTTGAGAGACTGTTAGGAGGTTGGGGGTGGGGATGGGGGTAGTTGTTGCATTGGGTGTGGGGATGGGTGTCCTCCATTTTCCACCAGTCAAACATTTTTTATTTTTTACAATTTTCCTGTGCTTCTGTTTCTCATTGTCTACCTTCTTCTTCGCAATGTAGCTTCAACATCACTTTATTTCAGTTCTATATCTTTTTACTTTATTTCTGTTTAGAGTAGATGTGCCAGAGACACCCATGAACATTCATTAGCCCATGAACAAATATTAGCCCATAACCATTTATTATTAGGTAGGAAGGAGTCTTTCTTAGGAATTCTGGCTAATCTGTACTTTAACCCCAAGACATAAAGAGATTTCATTCTACTTCCAGACCCCACCAATGGTTAACTCTCTGTTTGGTTTGTGGTCTACTGGACTGTCACAATTATACATCGTGGACACTCCTTTCCCTATGAGAATCTTAATTCCAAATATGTTGTTCCCTTGTCCAACCAGGACACCTTAACCTGGATTGCACAAGATGGTCACCATTTCTGGGGACTTGAGTTGTTTTAAAAAACTCATGTGTGACTTTGTACCTCCATTTCAGGTTGGTCTAACTCATGCTACAAGAAAATGAGAAAATGGAGTAAAGGCAGCCATGAGTGGCTTCTGGAGTAGAAGTTCTACAAATATTATTATATTTGCTATACAGTAAATTTACCCTGCTTATTTTTTAAAATAAGTAACATATAATTAAGTCTCTCTTCTTCCTTCCCACCCCCCCTCAGTGAAGCATTTGGAAGATAGATTGGAGAAGTCCTATACATTTCTTAGAGCAGCATCTCAAAACCTCAAACCTCACCATGTTAGAGTTAACAAGTATGAAGATAAAAAACAATCTATTCTTTGGGTATAAATTCACTTTAAAAGGCACTCAAACTATCTAATTTCTATTTTTACTGTCCCTCAGGCTGAGAGGCTCTCATGCATTCACTGTGATGGTAAGGACAGGACACCCCAAATTCTACTAGTTATCCACTGGCTAAAGGTTTGATCAAAATGAAAAACCAAATCAAACCAAAACAAGAAACAAAACAAAACAAAACAAAACCCAAAAGACAAAAAAACAATAAACAACCAAAAAGTGCAAGAAGACATTTTTTTCCATGAAATTTTCCATTTGAAGGTAGATCTTTCACAAGATAGTGATGCTTTTCCTTTTATTCTCCCAACTTTTAATCTAAGTAATCAATTAGTTATTTAATACTATAAATCAGGCACAATACATACAAGTGACACATGATTATTATAAAAAGTTACTATGACTGATGTGTATGACTGTGTTTGAAAAGGGTTGTATGCTAAGAGCTTAGCAATTGTGACAAAACTGTATGTTACTTGTGGAGGAAAAGGTAAACGAGTTGGTTTGCTTGCCTTGAACTGCTGAAGTTCCAGTATTCTTCTCAGAAAGATGTCACAATCTAAAGATTGTGAGTAAATTGCTATATAATTGCTCTGATCATCTCACGGGCTTCTTCAGGTCATGGTTTCCATGTCATCAATGCTTAATCTTTCTGATCTGAGTCTATGTACAGCTTTTCTAGGTGTTCACCAGTCATGGCTAAATTACTGCACCTGAGTTAGATCTAAAAGCATTATTATGTCGTGTCAGAAAATGACCCAGAGCAATTACAAGCCTTTCTCAGCTTCTGTCCGCCACCTGAGTTTGAAGCATGCTAATAAATCCACTTTTTAAAACAATATCAATTAGTGTATTATTAAATCCCACAGACAAAGAAAGTCTGGCCCGCTCATTATTCAGAATTTTACCAACATATCACACCAGTCTTGTCCAGTTAATTTCAAACAATGAGAAAACTTCTTTTTTTGTTCTGATGGTATGGTTCTATGAAGTTATTGTAGAATTATCCAGTGAACATAACTTTTGTGGGTTTTTGCAGCACCCTCAAAACTCCATGAATATGCTCAGAGTAGACCCTTAAAGAACAAAACTAGGTCACTATTGGATCATGTGTCAGCCACCTACGGTCATTAGACAGGGGGATGTGTTCGGATGAAGAAGAAGCTAGAGAAGTAAAAGTTCTATAGATAGAATGCAAGGGAGACATCATCCATTCTTTGAGAATGGGAACTGAGATGAGTTTTCAGCAAACTGATAGGAGTTTCTGACTTGCGAAATGATTTTAAAATGATTTCAAGTGATCACTATGTGGTCTAGTAAAATTGCTCTGAGAAGGGAATAAGTGTTTGTAATTCTCAAATCAAATTAACTTTTCTCAACAAATGACATTCAGATTATTTGTTGTTAAATTATTTGGCCTCCATATGGCTAATGTGTGTTGCTTATTAAACGATGGGAACCTTCATGTTTTTTAATGTATTTCATTTCAATGCTATGTCAGATATGCAAACAGGGTTCAAAGTAACTGTGAAACAAATATTATCTTAAATCTATTCTCTGCAGATTTTAAGCCACTCTTAGAGCTGTGGGGAGTTGGTATGTAGACTGTGGACTGCAGTCAGATTTGGTTTCAAGACTCGTTGACGTTGCTCTTAGCTGAAGTTTAACAAATCCCACAGACATTTTGGGCAGGGGATATTTGCTCTTAAACTTGATGCTCAGAAGTCATTTCTAGTTTTATTATTTCAGCCCAGCATTGGGTTTAATGATTCCCTCTTTAAATTATTTTAGCTACCCAAACTTTCCAAACATATTGCCCTCATGTGGGTGGTTGTACCGGGACCGTGAATATGATCAGCAACCCAGTGTATTGGACTTTTGAAATTAAAAACTGGCTCTTGGGACACATGGGTGGCTCAGTCAGTTAAGCCTCCAACTCTTGATTTCATCTCAAGTCATGATCTCATGGTTTGTGAGTTCGAGCCCCACATTGAGCTCTATGCTGACAAGTGTGGTGACTGCTTGGGATTCTCTCTCCCTCTCTCTCCACCCTTCCCTTATACACTCTCTCTTTTTCAATAAATAAATAAATAACTGGTTCTTCATGGGGTTCTCAGTGACAGGGCCTGGAAATCATAAAATGGTAACTTGTTTCTTTTACCTACAATTAAGAATATACTGAAAGGAGGAGCTAAAGAGAAGGCTGTGCTGTTTCCTAGAGGGTGCACATTTTAGAATAAGGACAAAAATACAAGATGAGAAGAACTTTTTCATGGATTAAAACCCTGAGGAAAAATTATTAATCATCCATTCATTTGGCAGTTATTTATTGAACGTCTTCTATGTATTCAGAACTGTGCCGTGCAAAGATATCCAGAAATAAGCAAGACACATTTAGCAGAAAGAGATGGAAAGGCGAGAGAACACCTTTAAAACAATCTGCATCAGAATCTATTTTCTTAGCTGTTGTCCTGACACTTAGTGAATGAATATGAACATATTGAAAACAGAACTTTATTGGCCTGGACAAAAAGCACATATGATTCTTTTCCAGTCTTTCTGTTGTTTTTCTTAAACACAAAAAGTATTCGCTAGATGAGGGTCAACTATCCTTGAAACTTTTGTTCTGAAGCCAGAACAAAACCAAAGTCAAGTCTGATCCTCTACCTTTTCCCTTATTTCTTGAGCTGATAGCACATCTTGGTAGTTTCTATGACTAAAAACTACCTAGTAGATTCATCCCTGAAAGCCTGTAGCTACTCAAACCCTCCTGCTCTTATAGGCCTGGTTGCTTGGGTTTTGCATCATCCTTCCCCAGCTGCAGGACAGTGAGTGAGAAAAGCCAGGAAGAATGTGGAGACAGGAGGAAGAAGGAAACTAGGGCTGCAAGCATGAGTCTAGGAGATAACACGTTTCAGAGAATGATAAAACAACTTGCCTTTAAGATGTTGGCTCCTAAAATGTAACTTAAAACATGTACCCAAGAGATAAAAGCTTGGACCAGTAATCCTTTCTGGCTATCTCGTCCTTTCCTTTTTCTTCCTCTCCTTCTATTTATTTTTCTTTTTGCAGCCTGTGTGAATGTGCTTGGAACCCAAAACTTGAGGTATCCTAATTCTTGACATATTTGCCCTTTTGTTTAAGATCTGTAAACCCACAGGGCAGAGTCCTTATAGTGCTACTCTTATACTGATCATAGTCAATGCTTTTTGTTTAAGAATAGCACCCCCTCCGATGAGGATGAGGAGAAAAAGGAAATCTCATGCATTGTTGGTGGGAATGCAAACTGGTGCAGCCACTGCAGAAAACGGTATGGAGGTTCCTCAAAAAATTAAAAATAGAACTACCCTACGATCCAAGAATTCCACTACTGAGTATTTGTCCAAAGAGTATAAAAGAAAACATTAAAAAAACATATGCATACCTATGTTTATTGTGGCATTATTTACGATAGTAAAATGCTGGAGGCAGTCCAAATGTCCATTGATAGATGAATGGATAAAGAAGATGTGGTATATATATGCAATGGAATACTACTCAGCCATAAAAATAATGAATTATTGTCATTTGCAACAACATGGATGGACCTAGAGAGTATCATGTTAAGTTAAATAAGCCAGTCAAAGAAAGGTAAGGATCATAAGATTTTACTCAAATATGGAATTTAATGAACAAATGAATAAAGAAAAAAAAAAGACAAACCAACCCCCCTCCCCCCCTCCCCCAGACTCTTAACGATAGAGAACAAACTGGTGTTTACCAGTGGGAGGTTGGGGAGTTGGGGATTGGTGAAATAGGTGATGGGGATTAAGAGTACCCTTATTGTGAGAAGCACTGAGTAAGGTATGGAATTGCTGAATCACTATATTGTACACTTGAAACTAATGTAACACTGTATGTTCACTATACTGGAATAAGAAAAAAAGAATAGTCACCCCCATATTTTGCAATCAGCTGATGCCCAAATTAGATAACCACAAGAACATCATGCAGGAAAGACTCAGGGCTTGATCTAATATTTTGAAATGAGGCAGTCATCACTAGGAGATTTTTTTCCCCAAAGTATTATGAGATTTTATGCTTTTTTCATTTCCTAGAATGACTTTATTATTGACAACAGTCTTAACATTTACCCTTGATGAGAGGACAGAGAAGAGGTACAGGAGATGTATGATTGTTAGTGTCCCTGCTATCTTCTAATGATCATGGGCAGGGCAGATGGTTGTCCCACCACGTAGAGGCAGATGGCTACCAGGATCCTTCTAGTAGGCAGTGATGGGGGAATAGCTGCCCCTTTTGGTTACAACAGACAATATTTTGAAGATAAAGACAAATGATTAGAATCACTAGTGCATGATCTCCTTCCTTACTACCTAGCCCATTTTATTTTCTTCTCTTTTGAAAATATCACTCTAAACTTCAAGAATAAACAATTCAAAGATTACTTCAAGTAAGTATAAGAATATCATAACCTAATGGGCCCAAGGAGTCTCTCTGACCCAAACAATGGCTTCTTAGTTTCACTGTTCCTCCGTTCTCTTTCCCAAGCCTCTCTTTCCTTCTGTCCCAGTTTCTTTTTTTTTTTTTTTTTTCTCCCTGGATGGTCTTGAGGAAACATCTTTAATTGTGGAAGAGGAGAACTCAATGGGACTTCGAGGCAAATATATAAATAAAAGGAAAACAATGGGCCATAAAGGGTAAGATCATGGGACAGTGATGAAGTGTAGGGAAAACCAATGTCACAGTGCACCAGAATGGTCTTTGTCTACTGGTATCCACTCTGGACCCATAGGTGAGACATACAGGATTTCTGTCCTGTATAATACCTCTTCCCAAGGTATTCCCCAAGCTCTGAGTTGGTACAGCCAGGGCCAATGCAGTTATGACACAGAAAATAGAGCTTTTCCCTAAGATAACGATGCCAGGTTCTACAACAGACCCTTTGAGAATGCCTGGCATGGGCTGGCAGCAGGCAGCTTGGGTCTTACTGTGAAAGCAGATAAAGTGGCTTCTCAGAGCAGAATTTCCACTCCAGGGAATGGGGGATCCCCTGGGTTGAAGAGTTGAAGGAAAATTGCCTATGGCCTGTCAGTTGGTGGTCTGCTGGGGGCGTCTGTTTCATCTGCATTCCTAATTAAAGCCCAAATTAAACCCAGCCAAATGTTCACATGAAAAGCCCCACCAGAATGAGTTTCCAGATTCTATCAACTCCAAAAGAATCTCATGTGTAAATCTCTAACTCAACTGTCTGGCCCACTTTATATCCACTTTCCCCCCAAGAGCTCTGGGGAAGAGGTTGTGCAGCCATCAATGTGCAGAGAGCAACTTGCTTGGATTATTAATTTCCCTTAATTAACAAGGAAATAACTTATCTTATTAATAATTAATAAGATAATATTTTCTCTTACTCAATTGAATGAGTCTGTGAGTATAGGAGGATGGCAGAAGGGATTTGATGGAGGATTCAGGAATGACCAAAGTTCCTATTCTGGAAATGGAGCTGTTTTGTGGCTAAAATATTAAGTTTGACTGTGGGGAAGTTGAATTTAAGTTTCCAGGGGGAGTAGGAAATGAGATCTGGATTCCAAGAGCAAGGTAAAGATTCCAAATTAAAAATGGGGGTCATGAGCACCATTAAGGCATGGTGGTAAATTAGATGGGTGTGAGAAAATATGGAGAGAAAGGCTACAACTTTGCATGGATACTGAGAAGCCCATTGCCTACCATGAGCCAGGCACTTGCTGACCCGCTCATTTCTCCACGTCCAGGATGAGGCACAGCAACCTCCTCAGAACATGTGGACTCACCAGAAGAAACCTTCCATAAAACAACTCATTAAACAGCTTGGTTTTTTCCCATCCATCACAGGCCAAAACATGTTCCCGGGGAACCAGAAGTCCAAACACAATAATGCAGGAGAAGATAGCCAGTAAAGGGGTGGTGTCCCTGTTTATTCCCCACCGTCTCCACAGCCTATAAAATATTTATTTATCATGCACAAGGTAGAGGAGTGGAGAGTCCCCAGTACCACTCTGCCAAAGATCCATTTTGCCTATCACAATACTTGAGTGCTTTTACTTCAAAATTCCCCACCCATCCCTTTATACATTCCCTCAGTGGGCTCAGATGTGGCAGCAGAGGTTGTAAGGCAGGTGTCCAGGGAAACTCACCCTGGGGTCTCTCTCCAGCTGCTGCTTGTGATGTAGGCTGCGTCTTCTCTTGGCCTTTGCAAGGCCATTGTGGTAAAAGTGGTATAGGCCGTCAGTGAAGGGGAGCTGTAGAGAGTCAAACAGACATAGGGCATAGTTAGCTTCTGGGGGTGGCCCCAGGACACGGAAACCAAAGCTGGGGCTGCATGCAGGGGTTCCATGAGATGAAGTATATGTGAGAAAACTGCTGGAAACTTCCTTCCTATCAGACTTGGACATCTATTTCCCTATCTGTACTCCTTTCATTTTCTCTATATACTGCCCATTCACCCCTCCTCCTCAAATACCTTCTACTCTTTCCTCTATTTCTTTAGTTTCTACCCATTCTTTGATCTCCTCCTCCATAGAGTCTTCCCTTTATATTTATACTCACACCAAGTTCTCCATTCTCTTCCCTTGAACTAGTATTCATACTCCATGTCTGGTTGCTCCAGAATTGTGTTGTGATGTACTCCTGTCTTCACAGCTGCATTATCTGTACTGTACCTTAGACTTTCTCTGTGACTCCTTGATGCCTTTCATCATATTGAGCACAGTGCAACCATGTAAATATAGTAAGCACCTATTAGATGGTGGACCGGATTTCCTTCTATCTCCCTAACTTACGGATCCTTGGGATTAGGTATGGGTGTCAGAACTAGTTGCAGAAAACCACAATAATGAGAGCTTGTCTGCTCATCAGGGCCTGTAAGAATCAGAGAACATAAGACTCTCTTGTCCTATGACCAAACTGCATTTGGGGACTTATGATGTACAGAGATGTATTAGTACAACAACAATAGCACAATACTTTTGAAATTAAGTTGGTATTAATTTGTTTAAGTTATTTATTGTAATCTCCAGGGCATCCACCAAGAAAACAACTAAACAATATATAGTATAATAAACAACAAGGTAATTAAAAAGGTACACTAAAGGGGTGTCTGTGTGGCTTAGTCAGTTGATATCTGACTTCAGCTAAGTCATGATCTCATGGTTCATGGGTTCAAGCCCCACATCGGGCTCTGTACTGACAGCTCAGAGCCCGGAGCCTGCTTCAGATTTTGTCTCTCTCTCTCTGTCTGCCCCTTCCCAACTCATTCTATGTCTCTCTCTCTTTCAAAAAATGAATAAGTGTTTAAAAAAATTAAAAAAAGTGTACTAAAAATATTTAACACAAAAAGGACTTTATGAAAGAATAAAAGAAAAAAGTTTATAAGACATATAGAAAGCACATGGTAAAATAGCAAGTGTAAAAATCTTTTAAGTATTACATTAAATGTAACTGGATTGAAAACTCTAATCAAAAGACAGAGTTACAGAATGAATAAAAAAAACATTATTCAACTATATGCTATCTAGAAGAGATACGCTTTACATTTGGGGGGGGTATGATAAGGGAGTGTAAGGCAAGCTGAAGGCAAAGCACAAGCTAACAATAACCCTACTCCCCGAGAGTGGGATATGTGTGACATTCTTCAGGCACTCCTGGCAGCCCAAGAGCAAAGGAAAGAAAAAAAAAATGGTTAACTGATAGTGATCATAGTCATGCAGGACATGCAGGACCAGTTTACAAATGTCTTAGTAATTTACAAGAAAAACGCAATATTATCAATAGCCTAATCTCCAGAAACCTATAGACTCAGTTTCCTGGAGCCCCAACATTATCCTCCCCTCTGGAGTGCTGTGGGGAACAAAGGCAAGAAGGAAATGGTAGGTAAAATTAAATTTCTTTATAATCCGTAGCCCACTGACAAATACTTGAGGAAAATGTAGAGTATAACATTTCTCCAGGAACTCCCTATTGTCTTAATGTTAATGCCTTACTAGAGGAAAACAACTTAGCTTGACAATAGCCAGGCCTCTGGTATCTTATGAGTTCTCGTTAGTATATGAAAGTCCTTTCGGAGGCCTCCCTTTTGCCTTTACCTCCCTCAACTCCATAGTATATAATCAGTCACTCTTCACACCCCCAGTGCAGCTCTTCCTGCCCATGAGTCCTGTCCCTATGCTTTAATAAATCAACTTTTTGCACCAAAAAAAAAATACACTTTAAATTCAAATGCACAAATGGGTTGAAAGTCAAGGGATGTGGAAAGATATACTGTACAAACAACAACCAGAAGAAAGGACTGACAATACTAGATATAATTGATTTTAACAAAAATTGTTACTACAGACAAGGAATGACATTTTATGGTGATAAAAGGGTTAATACATCAAAAAGACAGATAATTATAAATATATATGCATGTAACAATGAAGACCCCAATTCACAAAACAAAAGCTGACAAATCAAAGGGAGGAATAGGAGGGTGCCTGGGTGGCTCAGTCAGTTAAGCATCCAACTCTCAATATTGGTTCAGGTCATGATCTTGCAGTCATGAGAATGAGCCCTGCATCAGGCTCTATGCTGAGCATGAAGTCTACTTAGGATTCGCTGTCTGCCTCTCTCTCTCAAAATAAACATTTTTTTTTAAAGGGAGGCATAAATAATGGATCAATAACAGTAGACCATTTTCAATAATAAGCAGAACCAAGAAGTATGCAGACCAAAAAGTAAATTGAAGACTTGAACAAAACCAAAAACCAACTAAATCTAAGAGACATTTATGGAACATTCCACCTAACTATAGCAAAATTCAAAGTCTTATCAAGTACACATGGAATATTCCCCAAGATAGATCATATGTTAGGTCACAAATCAAGCTTTACTAAATTTAAAAGGAAGAAAATAATACGAAGTGTGTTAGCTGATCACAAATTCTAATTACATTAAAAATCAATAACAGATGAAGAGCACCTGGGTGGCTCAGCTGCTTAAGCATCCGACTTCAACTCAGGTCATGATCTTGCAGTCTGTGAGTTTGAGCGCCACATCAGGCTCTGTGCTCACAGCTCAGAGCCTGGAGCCTGCTTCAGATTCTGTGTCTCCTCTCTCTGCCCCTCCCCCACTCATGCTCTGTCTCTCAAAAATGAATAAATGTTAAAAAAATCAATAACTGATGAAAAATTTAGAAATTTGGAAAACAACATACTCCTAAATAATCAGTGGGTCAAAGAATAAATTACACTGACTATTCCAAAATACTTTGAGATGAATGAAAACAAAAACAGAATTTAAAAACTTTTGGGATGCAGTTAAAATAGTGCTTACAGGGAAATCCATAGCTGTAAGTGCCTATTGTGAAAGAAAAAAGACCTCAAATCAATAACTGAACTAGAAAAAGGAGAGCAAACTAAATACAACAAATAGCAGGAAAGAAATTAGAAGATTTAAGTTGGAATAAATGAAATAGAAAATTAAAAAAAAATAGAGGAAATCAACAAAACCCAGTTATTCTTTGAAAAGTTCAAGAAAATTCACAAAACTCTAAGAACATTGACCGAGAAAAAGAAAGGTTCAAATAAATACAATCAGTGATGAAAGAGGAGATATCACTACCAACCTATAGAAATAAAATATATTGTAGGGAATACTGTGAATAACTGTATGCCAACAAATTAGATAACCTTGGTGAAATAGACAAATTCTCAGAAAGATATAAATTTCCAAAATTTACTTAGAAGTAATAGAAAATTAGAATAGACCTATAACAAGTAAAGAGATTAAATTAATAATTTTCAATCTTCCTGTAAAATAAAGTCCAGGCCCAAATAATTTCACTAGTGTGTTCTACCAAATGTTTTCAGAATTTATACCAATCCTTCAGAAACTCTTCCAAAAAATGTAAGATGAAGGAACACTTCCCAACTATTTCGCCAAGGCTACTATTACCCTCATATGAGAACTAAAGATAGATATCACAGGAAAACTACAGACCACTATCCCTGACAAATATCAGCCCCTAAGTCCTCATCAAAACACTAGCAAAATGAATCCAGCAACATGTATAAAGGATTATATACCATGACTAAGTGGGATTTATCCTAGGAATGCAAGGTTCTTTTAGCAGCTGAAAATCAGTTAATGTAATAACAATATCAATAGAATAAAGGGCTTTTTTGAAAAAAAAAGTATTTATTTAGCTGATTATTACACAAAATCAAATACTCTTATGTTAAGACATTCAAAAAACTTGAAATGAAACGGAATTTCCTCAATCTGATAATTGTATCTATCAAAACACACATAACATCATATTTAATGTTGAAAGGGTGGTTACTTTCCCCTTAAGATCAGAGCAAGACAAGTTTGACTGTTCTTTCCATTTATATTCAACAGTGTAATGGTGTCCAGCTGGGACAATCAGGCAAGAAAAAGAAATAAAGTCATTCAGATTGAAAAGAAAGAAAAAAAATCTCTATTTGCAAAAGACATCATCTTGTTCGTAGAAATTCCTGGGAAATCCACAAAGAACTATCCAAATTAACAAATGAGTTCAGTGTGGTTGCAAGATATAAAATTAATATACAAAAATCAATTATAATTCTGTATGCTAACAATGACCAATCCAAGAATAGAGTTAAGAAAATAATTTCATTTACAATAACATCAAATAAGTAGAACATTGAAAATAAATTTAGCAAAAGAAGTATAAGACTTGTACACTGAAAAGTACAAAATATCATTGAAATAAATTAAAGAAGATATAAATAAATGGAAAGACATCCCATGTTCATGGATTTTTAAGATGGAAATATTCCCCAATTTTGCTAATCCTAAAATTCATATGAAAATGCAAAGGACCCCAATTAGCCAAAACAATCTCAAAAAAGAACAAAGTTGGAAGACTCACACTTTCTCATTTCAAAACTTAATAGAATGCTACAGTAATCAAGATGGTCTGGTATTGGCATAGGAGAGACATACAGTTCAATGGTATAAAATTGAGAGTCCAGAAATAATTTACAGTAATTTATGGTTAATTGATTTTAACCCCGGTGCTATGAAAATTCAATGAGAAAAATTAGTCTTTTCAACAAGCCATGCTTAGAAAACTGAATATCTACACAAAAAGAATCAATTTGGATCCCTATCTCACATCACATAAAATTTTTAACTCAATATTATTTATAGCCCTAAATGTAAGAGGTGAAACTCTACAAATTTTAGAATAAAACATACGAGTAAATATACAAGTAAATATTCATGACTTTAGGCTAGGCAATGATTTCTTAGAAATAACACCAAAAGTACAAAGGACAAAAAACCCCAAAAACCCCAAATTGGACTTCATTAAAATTAAGAATGTGCTTCAAAGGAAATCATCAAGAAAATGAAAAGACAATCCACAGAATGAGATAAAATATTTTCAATTCATATCTGTGATTAGGGACTCAAACCAGAATATATAAAGAATAATTTAGCAAGAAAGTCAAATAACTCAATTTAAAAATACGCAAAAGATTTGAGCAGTTATTTCTCCAAAGAAGATATACAAAGTGGCCAATAAGCACATGTAAAGTTGTTCATTATTAGTCATTAGTGAAATACAAATCAAAACCACAATGAGATATCACTTCACACCCACTAGAAAAAAAAAATTAAAAACCAGCAAGTGTTGGTGAGGATATATGGAGGAATTTGAAACCTTGTACTTTGCTAGTGGATAATAAAATGGCACAGACACTTTGGAGAACAGTCTGTCAGTTACTCAAAATACTAAGCACAGATTTTCATTTGATCCAGCACTTCTAATCATAGGTATATATCCAAGAGAAATGAAAGTATTATATCTACACAAAGACGTGTACACAAATGTTCTCAGCAACATTATTCATGATAGGTAAAAACTAGACACAACCCAAATGTCCATCAACTGAGTGGGCACTCGGTAAGTGTTGGCAATAACTGAGTAGATAAATAAAATGTGGTATGTAGATACAAAGGAATATAATTTGGAAACAAAAAGGAATGAAATACTGATATATGCTATAACACAGATGGACCTTAAAAACTAAATGCTAAATGAAAGAAGCGAGACCAAAAAAAAAAAAAAAAAAAAAAGGCTACATATTGTATCACTTCTTTTATATGAAATGTCCAGAACAGAAAAACAGATAGAAATACAAAGTAGATTAGTATTTACATCAGGGGCTAAGAGGAGGCAGAAATACAGAGTGATTGGTAATGGTATAGGGTTCCTTCTTGGGGCAATCAAAATGTTCTAAAAGTAGATCGTGGTAAGATTTCACAACTTTTTGAATATATTGAAAATCATCAAATTGTACATTTTGAAAGGGCAAATTTTATGATTTGTGCATTATGTTTCAATAAAAATGTTATTTAAAAAATCCTGTGATGAACAGCCTTGTAAATGTCACTATATGTACAGATGAGAGGGGTTTTTTTTGAAGGATATATCCCAGGAATGCACTAATTTAATTAGAGATTGTGAACATCAGCATTTTGACAAATATCCCCTCAAATTTTTCCTATCAAGTTGTAAGTAAGTTGTAAAAGTAAGAATAAAATTATCCATTGTCCAATACTTCCAAACACTGGACTGAATTTATTAATTGAAGTTTAAATTTTGCCTATTTAATAAACAAAATATGCCATCTTATTTGGATGTCTTTGTTTTTAAAGTTTGAACATCTTTTCCTATATTTATTGAACATTTTAATTCCTTCTCTTCAAATTGCCTGTTTGCATCTTTTCTGCATTTTTCTATTGCTTGTCATAAGCCAGGCACTGTGTTTTGCACTGGGGACACAAAGATAGATATGACATGTAAAATAGCTCACAATCCACCAGGGAAGGCCTATTTACAAACAGCAGCATATAAATAGTACTCTGTGATGGAGTGATTTAAGAGCATGAGTTCTGGGGTAACTTGGTTTAAATTCTGGATCTTCCATTTAATATGACCTTATGGCAAGTTATTTAACCCTTCTGGGCCTCAGTTTACACACTTATAAAATGGGAGAGTCCCCTTTTCATGTTGCCCTGAGAATTCAGTGAGATAATGCATGGAAAGTTCTTGGAATAATGCCTGGAACATAGTGGGCACTCAGTAAGTGTTGGCAAGTATTTTTATTGTTAGAGTACAGAGTGCTACAACAGTGTTACAAGGTGCCATTAGAACCCAAAGGAGAGATTATTTCAGTCAGAGGGATATCTGGGGAACATTTCATGAAATTTCTGGAGGAAGGAAAGGGTATTCAGACAAAGGGAATACTTTTTGTTTTTATTAAAGTGTGTATTTTCCCAATGTTTCAATTTTGAAGAGTGTGGCTATTTTTAAAACATAGGTGTAAGTTCTTCTACAGTCTTCCCATCAAGAGATGGAATACATGACCGCAGCTCTTGAATCTGGGGAATGTGATCACTTGGATCAAAAATGTATGTTGAAAATGATGCCATACGACTTTTGCGGCTGGGCCATAAAAGGCCACGTGACTTCCTGCCTTGTTCATCGGAACACTTGCTCTTAAAGTCCTGATCTGCCATTAAGAAGTTCAACTACTCGCAAGCTTCCATGTTATGAGGAAGCCCAAGCAAATTTGGCAGCTTTGTGCAGAGCTTTGGTTGACAATCTTGGCTGGGCCAAGTCTTCAAGTCACCCTATTTTGGGTGCTAAATATATAAATGAGGAAGCTTTGAATGATTCCACACTCCAGCCATGCTAGGCATTCTTCAACCACCAAGTCTTCTCAACTAAATTCCTATGTGGACCATCCACAGGTGATCCCCTGTGCCTTGCCTGAATTTCTGATCCTAATCCCATGAACATAAGAAAATGGTTGTCATTTTGTACTACTAAGTTTTAGGTTGGTTTGTCACCCAGAAACAGAGAACAAGCAACAAATACCTGGCTAAAAAAAAAAAAAAAATTTCCCTCAGTTTTCAGGACTGTGCAAACTTGAAACTCTATGGTATTAGCTCTGTCTATTAATTGGTGATACCAGCCTGGAACAGCTCAGTTAGAGTCCTTCAAGCAACCTTCCTGGCACAGTGGGAAGGGGTCTTGGGGCCACAGCAGCAGATACTGGATGAACCTCAAGGGCACAGCAAACTTGTCTAGGAGTCTGGTGTGTGAATGAAAATCTTTTAGAACACTGCAGCTTTTGTGATTTAGTTCCTGTTCATTAAAAATCACATTCTCCAGGGCAAATTAAACATCAACATTTCATGTGCATTTTCCAGGCTCAGTGGTTCTTGAATGGTGTTTTCCACTTAACTCCACTGATATACTCAAGGTAATGTTAAGATTTGACTTCAAAAGTGAGGGTGGGTGGAGGATGGAAAAGGAAAGAAAATATAAGTGTGCTGACCTTTTGCTTTCCAAAGACTTGTGCCTGTCTTGACTGTCAAGTGGTATGAACTTGGACTTTTATCTCCTGTTGTGGAGAGCAGGATGAATCTGAGAATTTTTAACACTAGAAAGGACTTGGGGGTAATCAAGCACCTGTGAGCATCGCAGGGACATTATTCTGGTTTTGTTTTACTGATTTTCAGGAATTAAATTTGAATGGAGGCAAAAGGAAAATTCTTTCTTACAATGGAATTCCAACTAATAAATGTAGAAGTAATGATGGAAATTGGTTACCACCTTTTAGGAAACACTGTAGTAATAATCGTGGCTGGCAAGCATCACCAACAGATACTAAACTTAGTGGGTGAAATATAATGATAAATAAAGCGAAATAATACTTTTATAGTAGAGAAACCTAACAGGCACCATCCATCCTAAACAAGTGATCAAGTTAGCCTCACTCAAGGTGAAATGTCTCAAAATCAGGTGCCTCATGACATGATGTACCAGGAAGGAGACAACATTGCAGATCCTGGATTGGATCCCAGATCAGTGAAGAGGACATTCGTGGGGAAAATTTGAAAAAGTCCATAGATTAACTAGTAATATTATATCAATTATTTTCTTGACTTTGATAATTGTGCTATGGTTATGTAGGATGTTAACCTAAGGAGAGCCAGATAAAAGGTATGTGGTAACCCTGTGAGCTACGTTTTTTTGTTTGTTTGTTTGTTTTGAGCTACATTTTTTAAGTAATCTTTTTGTATGCAGTAAAATGTACATAATATAAAATTTATCCATTTTATCTATTTTTAAGTGTACAATTTCAGTGGCATTAAGTGCATTCACATTATTATGTAGCCATCACCACTGTCCATCTCCAGAACATTTTCCATCAAAACTGAAACTCTTTATTAAACAATAACTCCTCATTCTCTCCTCCCTGCAGCCTCTGACTACCAACGTTTTGCTTTCTGTCTCTATGGACTTCGACTACTCTAGGCACCTCATATAAGTGGACTCGTGCAGTTTTTGTCTTTTGGTGACTAGCTTATTTCACTCCGCACGCTATCTTCCAGGTTCACCGATGTGTAGCATGTCTCAGAATTTGCTTCCTTTTTAAGGCTGGATAGGTCCTAAATGTATATTGTATATATTGATGAACACTTGGGTTGCTTCTACCTTTTGGCTACTGTGAATAATGCTGCTGTGAACATGGGTATACCTGTGTTATTTGTGCAAAAAAAATTTTTTTTTAAGTTTAAAGTAATATCCAAATCGAAATTGTTAAAAATGTAAAAATATTTTTAAAATTAAATTCGAGGGGCGCCTGGGTGGCCCAGTTGGTGAAGCGTCTGACTTCGGCTCAGGTCTTGATCTCATGGTTCATGAGTTCAAGCCAGGCCTCGGGCTCTGTGCTGACAGCTCGGAGCCTGGGGCCTGCTTCAGAGTCTGTGTCTCCTTCTCTCTCTCTGTCCTTCCCTGCTTATGCTCGCTGTCTCTCGCTCTCAAAAGTAAATAAATAAACATTTAAATAAATAAATAAAATAAATAAATAAATAAATAAAATTAGAATGTTCCGTAGGAGGAACCGTTCAAGCTGGAGGCCCCACCACTTCCTATTGTCACATGGAAGGTCACTTCGATGGTTATGTTACCTGAAGGCTGTTGGGTTGCACCCCTGGCTTGGTCTAATTGCTTTATCTTATAAAATGGTAAAGATTATAATTCGGGGAGGGGCAGGGCTCTTCTAGTTGAGAAGGAGTCACCGGCAGAAATCCCAGGTCTCCTGTCGATCAGCACCCTTCACATCACATTGCTTCCACCGCAGCCTCGGTCTATGCCCCAGTCACCTTTGCAGCCGTGGCTCTACATCCAACAGACTACAGGCTGGAGTTCTTAACAAAGACAAGGGCGACCGAAGGACAAGGAAGCTGGTGCGTGACATCCCCTCTGCGATGTCCTCGCAACCCACGACCTGGGATTCTCTGATGAGAGGCACTGTCTTGGCTCTGTTAGAAATGGAGCTAACTGGTGTCATGGAGCTGAAACTGGAAAGTAGTAAGAAACAGGTAAATGGATCGCAGACCTAGCAGAAGAGTAGTCTGCAGCCATTTGTTATTTTTTGGCATCCTCTTGCCTCTTGTCTTTGGACTGTGCAGCCCACATCTGCTGGCCTCTGAGCACCTGAGGAGGGCTGTCTGAGATCATTATGCAAGTAGGAAGGCACCACAAGCAGAGAAAGACAGATGCTGGGTAACTTACAGTAGTACAAGGTTGCTGCCTACACAGGCCTCGATGATGTAATGCTCATGCATTCCTCAGTTTTTAAAGTAGAATGCTAATCTCTTTTAGGTTTATTTATTTATTGGGGGGGGGGTGCAAAGGAAGGAGAGAAAGGGAATCCCAAGCAGGTTCCGCAACGTCAGCAAGGAGCCCAATGCGGGGCTCGAATCCATGAACCATGAAATCATGACCTGAGCAGAAATCAAGAGTTGGTGGCTTAGCCGACTGAGCCACCCAGGTGCCCCAAGTAGAATGCTAATCTTAAAATAGAAAAGACATATTAAAAACAGTCTTAGGTCCCTAAACACTCACCTGAGTGTCCCAGTAAGAGATGTCTCATATACATCAACATTTGGTATATTTTCAAATGTTTTCTTTATTTAAAAAAAATTTTTTAGTGTTTATTTATTTTTGAGATAAAGAGACAGAACATGAGTGCAGGAGGGGAAGAGAGGGATGGAGCCACAGAATCCAAAGCAGGCTCCGGGCTCCGGAGCTGTCAGCACAGAGCCAGACACAGGGCTCGAACCCACAAACTGTGAGACTATGACCTGAGCTGAAGTCAGACACTCAACCGACTGAGCCACCCAGGTGCCCCATGTTTTCTTTATTTAAACACATACACACCCTTCTTTTACACCATCACCTTTTTTTTTTCCCCTTAAGACAAAATATGTTTGGTTCTGAAGGAAGGAGAAAAACAAGTGAAAGAAGAATTCACAGCAAATTGTCAGCTTGAAGTTTCAGGCTGGGTGATGGTATAATAATGTTGCTAGCTCAGACTTGCAGTGTTTTTAGAAATTCTCATTATGCTGCAAAATTTTATGGAAACCAGCAACACTTCCTATTGCCTTTATTCCTTACCTCTTGCTTCCTTTTCCTCCTGATAACCATGGCTCCAAGCTATAGCTCTTCTCCAAACCCACACACTCCCGTCCCTTAATGGGAGGGAACCTCTGAGAACTGCAGCCAATTATGCACCAATAAAAAGGTCTGTTAAATCCTCACAGAGCCCACCATCTGCTTTCCTTTGGACCAGGGTTTTTTCCACTTAAGCAATTCCTGGATGCTCCAGAAGGTCTGTGAGCATGGCTTCCACCCCAAATTTTGTGCTGCTATGCATTTCTTACTTTTTAGGAGACCTCACAGCTTCTTACCAATTCACAGATGGGTCCAGAGTCCCCATACAGTTAGGCCTCTCTGGTTTAGACCCATCATGTTCTTTACGTTTGTCCATTGTGCTAATTTTCATGATGCTCAGTCAGCTAAGTTGGAAGTCCAGTTTGGTAGAATTGGATGTCATTCCACATATAAAGATTTTTTATAATTTTATTATCAAAAGGAGCTGCTGTCAAGGGATTTAAGGAGAAGGGATGCCTGGGTGGCTCAGTCATTAAGCATCCCACTCTTGCTTTCGGCTCAGGTCATGATCTCATGGTTTATGAGTTCAAGACTGGCATCGGGCTCTGCAGCTGGCAGCATGGAGTCTGCTTGGGATTCTCTCTGTCTCTCTGTCTCTCTCTGCCCCTCCCCTGCTCACACTGTCTCTGGCTTTCTCAAAATAAATAAATAAACTTTAAAAAGAAAAAAGAGGTTTCAAGAAAAAAAAAAAAACCCAGAAAACAAACAATACATCAAGGATTGGAACCAGCCCAGCTGATAATTGCTCTTCAGTTTCACTTTGGCCCTGCGTTTTACAGTCAGATCTAGGCTCTGCATTACACTGACATTTCCTGAGACCATTCTTAATTTCCCTGGATCTCATGCAATCTCTTATGGATGAGAGACTGCAGTCTGTAATAAGGTTGGGGGACAAAGAGAACTGAGGGAGTCCCAGGCTCTGCCCTACAGATACTTACAGGCTGGTGAGGAAATGTACAAGCAGGAAAATTATACTGTGTAATGGACAGAAACATGTGACAGTATAGAGAAAAAGAAGAATAGAAAGAGAGGTTGTGGCTGTTAAGTAGGCAGGAGACAGTAAGAAGAAGAGAGGAGAGGGGAAGGGACAGGCTGACAATTTCTGTGAGAGAGGCAGGGTAAGTTAGTGTGGATTTAGATAGCATTAAAAGGCCTTTCTTTGCATCCTAAATTGTGTGTGTGTGTGTGTGTGTGTGTGTGTGTGTTGAAGCTTGGTCTCATGAAAGTTTAGTTATCTCTAGGAGGCTAACTCCCTAAGCCATGACTGGCTAAATGCCTCCATTGAGATTTGCTGATGGGATGGTGGTTTCTCGGGCCAGAAAGGAAGAGAGTAGGACTAAAAGAAGCAGAAAAGAGGATACCAAAGGCCTAGGTATACCTGTATTGCAATCATGCCCCAGCCTGAACCACCTCTTGTATATAGGTTCTAAATGTTCACCCCTACTGACTTGTACATCTTTCTCTCAACCAAAGTTCCTCCTCTTCAAAGTCTGGACCCAGGATCACACTTCTAAGCTATTTGAATTCTCTCACTTCTTCCTGTTTTACTTTGGAAAGAGAGATGGACAAGAAATGGGTCTGGAGAACAACTGGTAAAAACCACCTCCTTTCCTGCAAAAGACTCTTCTTTTGTCTTATGCCTCCCCAGGACCACTATTAGCTGCCTCTGCTGTCAGGCTCTCGGGTGATTCACAAAGAAGCTCAAAGAACATGATCAGTAGCTGAGGATTGGGGAGACAGGCAAACCCGCAGAGGGAGGCTGTCACTCCAATGCTGAGGAGCCTCAGGGGTCCTCATTAAAGCCCTTTAGTATTGGAGGAAACTTTTCAGTCACTCAGGGTTCAGTCATGTATGACCATGATAATGTGTGCTACAAAGCACCACAAATCTTGGTAGCTTTAAACAGCAACCACAGTTGCTCACAGTATCCTGGGTAAACAGCTTAGGCTCATTGAGTGTTTGTTCAGGTCTTGATTGGGCTACTTCATGCATGTGTGGTCAGTTGTAGTTTATGTAGTTGGTTCTGCTTCAGAGTGTTGACTGGCTGTGAGCGGGGGCACCTCAGGTCTCCTCTACATGGTCTCTCATCCTCCAACAGCCATGTCCAGGCTTGTTCTCATGGATGATGCAGGGTTCCAAAAGTAAATACAACAGTGCAAAAGACCAAATGGGAATGTGTAAGGCCTCTTGAGTCGCAGGCTTGGAACTGGCCCACAGCACTTTGACCATATTCTTTTGGCCAAAGCAAGGCAGAGGCTAGCCCAGAATAGAGAGGACTGCCAAAGTTCCAGGGCAAATATAGGAAGGTCAATAATTGGGCCATGAATGGAATCAATGTATCACAGTCAGAACATACCAGGAAGTGCACCCTAAAGATGAATCGGGGACCAGCTGATGCCTTGGGACATCCAGTTGCCATCTCTTCCCAGAAGGCAAGGCATGGATATCACCATTTTTGGATCTGCTAGATGGGACAGTTGACGCACAAAGGGAGTCAGCATGAGGCCACAAACCAGGATGTTGCCAGTTTCCAGCAGAAAATGGCTAAATCCATTTGTAAATTTGCCTTGCCAGGCCCTTCAAAAAAATCATCCCATTTACTGATTGAAGCAGTCCTGCAAGGTGGGTGTTATTATTTCCATTTTAAGTATGAGGAGACAGAGGTGCAGAGAAGTTCATTTGGACCCAGGTCTGGCTGACTTTGAAGCCAGTGCTCTTCTTCTATTTTTCACTCTCCCTCAAATTTCTTCCCTACCCTGAACTTGTCTTTCTCTGAGTCAGTCAGAGGACGGGCCTTGCACGTTACTGACACCTGCCCAGAGACCATTACTGGTTTCCCTGGATTGAGTGCAAGGTAAGCGAAGGAAGGGAGAAGGACATAGTTCGGCATGATATTTTTCAATTAAAAAAATAAAAAAGTGTGTTTAACCTAATACACAAATTAAATATGAATTCCCATCATGAAATAGAAAACTATTTTTTAAAGCAGACTTTTATATCAGCTATAAAGTCATAGCTGCCATCCAGAGCAAGGGTAAGAATAGTTTGATTGACAGCTCAAGATGATGAGGGAACAAACCATATTCCTCAGGTTCACACTGGGCTATACCCCCTCCATGGGTTGGGCAGGGACCAACCAACTTCTGCAGTACAGAGAGGAGGTGCCTTTTATCCAGATATTTTCTGGAGAACACCTCCATTTACTAGCCTGGCTCTTAAACCAGGAAGCCTGAAGAATTTTTGATCCATACTTTTGAGATTAGGCCTTTACATTTTCATTTTTGCACTTGTGGCTTGCCATCAAAGGCTGGTAGTGACTACTTACTCTAAGTGCTCTGATCATTTGTCTCATTTTGTTCTCATTGTCAGACAACTGAATATCCTTAGTCAATCCCAGGAGAGCAATTCCGACCCATAGCCAAGGGGATCATGCATGCTGCACAGAAGGAAATGCTTCTTCCTTATGGGAAGATTCATACACAGGCTGGTTTTGTATGAAATGTTAGGGATCAGAAGAATCTTAAGCCTTAAAAACTTGAACTACTGACACAGCACCTAAAGTTTCATCTTTCAAAATTATCCTGGTATGCCAAAAAGAATGTTCTCTCTGGAGATAGACTGGGGAACAACTGCAGGCTCCATGTGGACAATCTTTGTATTGCTTACAAGTACCTGGTATAGAGCATGTGCTTCATAAATATCTATTGAATGAATGAAAAAATTGCTAAGTTCTAGACTGAACTTGGAGGAGTCACTAATAGCTGTGTGCCTCAGCGTAGATGGCTATCTTTCAGTATGGCATTCTTTGGGCATTAGTAAGACATTTAATGCTTTGGGAGGCAAGCAGGAAATATAAATATGTGAGTCAGGTATAGGACAATAGGGAGAGGTGAGGCTTGTGGAAAATTGGAGAGTACATGCCTTCCTTACGACAAAAAGATTGAAAGAACTATGTTGGGCAAAGAAAACTTAATTCGTGAGTCAATGAGAGATGCATATTGCACCTTCTAGCTCTGAACAGTCTAGAACTCTAATAAGTGCTTGGCAAAAGGCACATCTTAAGAGGGATTTTGAACTCCTAGAAACTCATGAGATTGAACCAGGGTAGAAATACCCTCAGGTCTTTTAGCATTAAAAAAAATCTATTTCATCACAGACATGACTGAGACTATCTGTTATTTTTGTCCATAGTTGGGCCCAAGTACTCTGCAGCAGTTGTGGAAGACAAGACAGATTAATCACTACCAAACATCAGCTCTGGGGTTGATTACAACGGAGAAGAAGGGGTGAAAGAAAAGTAGTCACCTGAGCTGGTGTCTTCACAAGCAAGGTGTTTCCTTTTTCTTTGAAATCTGGAATAATCCAGAAGAAAGCTGGATTTGGCCAAGCCAATAGCAAATGTGATTTCTTAATGAAGTTCACTGGTGCCACATTAAATTCCACATTGATAAGAGGGCAGGAGAAAGGGGATTCATTTGGAATTGTATTCAAAGGGATACATTTGTTGGTTTGTGTATATGAGAGCAGTGATATCAAGACTAAGTTAAATATTGAAATATCAGTGTTGGTCTCACTGGAATAAAGTTGCAGAAAGAATGGAAAAGCTTGTGAAGGAAGAAAGGGACTTTGCAGGGAAGAAAGCTGATTGCACTTTCAAAGAGTAAATAGCTGTAAAAATGGTGTCGCATTTGTCTTCATTGCAGCAGAAAGATTTTCACAGTATATTGCTTTTGTAGAAACAAAACAGTGTGTGCCAACTAAGGTTACTGCTTGGAAAGATGTTCAGCTAATATTCACCTAAGTGTTAATAACAGGTGGCAAAACTTGGAATGATTTAATTTTTTTGGTTTACCTCTTTATTATTTTCTACAGTGAGCTTTGTAGACTCTTAAATTTTGACATATACAATAAAGATAACCTCACTTTGTAAAATAAAAGCCAGTATGCTTCATAGTATCTCAGCATTTTCACAGTGGAAATGGCCCGATAGAGTACCTAGCACTATGTCTAACTTTGCAGAAGTTAGGACACCTTAGTTGGCACCGGAGTTCTTCTTGGGGAGGCAGTGGTCTTTATCTGAGAGAGTCTTGTGATGGTTGGTAGAGTCCTAAGGTCATGGGTGCCTAGAGAACAAAAAGATCTGTTCTTCCTGAGAAGAATCTGTTTTGACCCATGAGAGAAAGGAATTATAAGCAGACCAAGGGACACAAAAAAGAAAGGGGAGAGAAGTCAGTAAGAGATGTGAAGCTGTCATGACATTGGGCAAAGGGGCCACTGCTTGAGCCCCAGTGGTGAGGTGACCAAAAGTTGTCTTTATGCCTGCCTGATGCTTACTTTACAGTTGTTTGTATTTTGCAACATAAATCCCCTCTCTGCATCCCTGACATCTTTAGTAAAATACATTATAGTTACAAATGCCTTGGGTGAGTGGTTAGAGTTAGGTAGGTGTGGGGAAATCAAGATGGTGGCTGACTTTCACACCTGCTAGCCTAATGAAGAATAGAGATTGCAGGTGTGGGATAGGACATCAGCTATTAACCTAGAAGTTTTATTGGGAGCAGAAAACAGGATCTAGAAGTGAAACAAGGATCCAGATTTTACCCTTAGAATTTACAGGAATGTTGAGAAGGGCTTAGGACTTCTAAACGTACATAATTCAGGAGTGGGGGAGGGGTTTGAGTGAATCTTATTTAGATCTCAAGGTACCGGGCATTTTCAGTTGACATCTGGATCATATACATAAGAAAAGTGAGGTTCAGAAAGTTAAATAACTTGGTCAAGGTCATACTGCTCTGTAGTGGCAGAAGTTGGATGAAACCTCATGGCTATTGAGAAAGTGGAAATTTTCTCAGTTTCATAGAGGGAGAGAGACTTGAATGATAGTTTTGAGCCAATATACCCTTTTTGGGATAATTTATTTTCAAAACAATTTCTTTCTTTCTTTCTTTTTTTTTTTTTAAAGAAGCAAACTTTATTTTTCCATTGAGGAAGGGTAATTATTTTTTCCTAGATAAAAGTACAGGTTTAAAATGTTTCTAATGGATTAATATCAATGAAGGAGATCCAACCACAAAGTAATTCATACTATCTGCTATTCTTCAGTGTATAACCATACATTCAAATAAAGCAGAAACCAATTGCAAAGAAAAAAAAACATTTTGAAATAACTTAGGATGCTTTTTGAGTATAATTACTAAAGTTGATGACTTTACAGAATCAGCTGATTAGAATTGAAATAATTTCAAACTCACAGAAAAATTTCAAGAATAGGGCAAAGAATGTTCATAGAACCTCTATCCAGAGTCTCCAGTCACTAACATTTTACTGCACTTTCTTGATCATGTTTTCTATGTATACATATTAATTTTGTTGAATTTTCTGAGTGTAATTTGTAGATGGCATTTGTTTCCTAAGGACAAGACAGTATGAGTATTATAATCAGAAAACCAACTTTGATATAATATTATTTTCTCACTTGCAGACATCAAGACATCACTAATATTCACCAATTGTCTTAATAATATCATTTATGGCTTTTAAAAAATCTGACCAAGGTCAATCCAGGATCACATGTTGCATGTAGTTTTCATCTCTCTTTTAATCTGGAAGAATTTCTTAGTTTGTCTGTCTTTGTCTTTCATGACCTTAATACTTTTGAAGAGTACAAGCCAGCTATTTTGTAGAGTTCCATTCAATTGGGAATTGTCCAATGTTTTCTTACCATTAGATTGAAGTTATGTTTTTTGGCAGGGATATCACACACATCATGGTGTATGGTCTTGATACAATGTACAGTCTTTTAAATGCAACTACGTTAAGATTAACCATTCTGATCTCACCCAACTAATAGTGAATTTACAGACTGAGCTCAAGACACATTTGTGGGCACATTCAATGCTACTTGCTCACAGACTTCTGAGCATTCAAGTGTGAGGATACTGAGTAACTTAAAAGCAAAACCTATGCTAACAATGAGAAAGTACACTTTGAAATAAAAACAATACCATTTACATTAGCATAAATTCAAAAATGAATTTATATTTGTTAGATATAAATCTAACAAATCAGGTGCAAGATATATTTGAGGGAAACTATAAAACTCTGATCAATAGTATCAAAGAAATAAATAAATGGAGAGATATTCCATGTTCATGGATAGCAAGACTTCATATTGTTAACATGTAACTTCTTCCCAACCTCATCTATGGATTCAATTCAACCCCAATCAAAATCTCAGTAAATTGGTCTGTGGACATTGACAAATTGATTCCAAAGGTTATATGTAGAGACAAAAGACCTAGAATTGGCAACACAGTATTAAAGGAGAGGAACAAAGTTGGAGGACTGACACTGCCTGATTTCAAAATTTACTATAAAGCTATACTAATTGAGGCAGTACAGTCTTGGTGAAAGCATACAATAATTGATCAAGAAAACAGAATAGAGAGCCCAGAAATAGGCCTGCATAGATATAGTCAACTGACCTTTGACAGAGGAGCAAAGGTAATACAATGGAATAAAGATAGTTTCTTTAACAACTGATGCTGATGCTGGAACAACTGGAGATCCACGTGCAAAAAAAAAAAAAAAAAAAAAAAAAAAAAAAAAAAAAAAAA